>NC_135712.1:117135539-117465634 GCF_964656455.1 Halichoerus grypus
CCTGGAGTCCCTGGATCGAGTCCCGCATCGGGCTCCCTGCTCGGCGGGGAGCCTGCTTCTCCCTCTGACCCTCCCCCCTCTCATGTGCTCTCTCTCTCTCTCTCATTCTGTCTCAAATAAATAAATAAAATCTTTAAAAAAAAAAAAAAAAAGCAGTGCTCTCGCTTTTGAGTTTGCACCTTTAAATTCTAGGATCTAGCCAAGCAGTGCTCATAAGGAGCTCCAGCCCCGCCCCCACATTGGCATCAGTGACCTCACCCCTCACACCTTTCCCTGACCTTATTTATCACCGACACTGGCTGGGCTGCTCACGTGTAACCTCTGCACCCCTCGGCCACACAGCCAGGACTGCTCTCACACTAATTAGTATAAATTTTCAGTCAGATTTACTCTCAGAAGCCACATCTAATCATCAGTATTTCCTGAACTTTGATCCTAAGGATCTGCTGGGCTCTTTTATTATTATTTCATTATTGCCCTCTACTGAAAGAAAGAAAAAAAAGGATGAAAGAAAGAGATAGTAGGGATATGAGATGGCCCACAAAGATAAATACAAGAAAATTGATCAAAGGGAAAATAACATGAACCCAAGGGTGTGGTTCTATATAGCAATTCATTCCATGAAGTCCTATTCGATTGCTAGAGGTGAGCCAAAAAATAAAATTGGCTCTGAGCTTCCTAGTAGCCAGAGTAAAGAAGGAAAGTTACTCAGGAGCTCGACAGCTTTACCTGACACAGAAAACTAAGAAAAAATTTTATCTGCCTTCTCTTGTAAGCTTCATTCATGTGTTTTCTTTGTTCACTACTCTTTTCCCCATACTAGCATAGTATCTGGCATGTAAGTGCTCAATAAATATTTATTGACTGACTTACTGTGGGTCCTTAAAAAAGAATTATGCAGTATAAAAAGTGGACTAAGTCCTTAAATTTGTCTCAATAATCTACAATGAAAAAAAAAAACAACAACAACTATAGAGTTGGGGCAGAAAGTGCTGGTTCTTATAAGATCAATCAATGCAATCCAATGTCATAATGTCAATGCTCAGTTCACCAAAGGCAATTTAGGGTGGGCTACATCCACCCCTCTGATGGTCTCGCCTACTGCTCAACTCAGCATGCTGAATGAAGCTGTTTATCACGCTGAAGCATATAAGGATGAATAACTTCTAGGACAAGGCTTCTTGGAGAAACTATTACCTGTAAACAAGAGACCCAGCTTCTGTCATCTCTTTCCACACATCCACGCCAAACATTGCCCAGTAGTCGTTAAATCTGTGTCTTTTTTTTTTTTAGATTTTATTTATTTATTTGAGAGAGAGAGCATGAGATGGGGGAGGGTCAGAGGGAGAAGCAGACTCCCCGCCGAGCGGGGAGCCTGATGTGGGACTCGATCCTGGGACTCTGGGATCATGACCTGAGCCGAAGGCAGATGCCCAACCCACTGAGCCACCCAGGCGCCCCAAAGCTGTGTCTTGTACTATCCTCAGCTAGAAAGTGATCTTGAAGCATTTGAAAATCATTTCGTTTCCCTGGCTTTCCCCCTCAATGTGTCAGGACTCGTGAGTTATGAACACACTAAATAGGGTTGAAACTGGGAGTGTGCTTCAACAGTGTTGAAGAGTGCTTTGTTCTGACTACGGCCCCTCATCCCCAGTGTGCAGCTCCAGTTCACAGGAATTCCTCCTTGGAGTAAGCCTGTTCTCTCCACAGAGGGTCTGTCCCCTGACAGCCAGGTGCTCAGAGGTCTGGCCGCCCGGTATCTGCTGAGAGGTGGCTTCCGCCTCCCTGTGGACCGTCTGGACCCAACTCCACCCTGCCGCCCATCCTTATCAGTCAGCACGGATGACTCGCAGAGTATTTTGAAATACAACGTTTGAAAAGAAGAGAAGCTTTGACCCTGAAGTTTTAGTCCATGATCAGAAATGCTTTAAAAATCATCAACCAGTTACCGAAATCAAAAGTCAGGAGGACACAGAGATAACATCGCATTAGCAGAAACTCCATGGGACATCCACGTGGCTCTGCACTAATAGAATTCTGTTTAAAGCAAATAAAGTGATGTCTACCGTAACACCCTCATGCCTTCAATGTGACTTCTACCTCAGGTGCGACAGTATCTGATAAAAGGCTGTCAACTGGAAACCCCTCTCTTTATTAAAGAATTAAGTTCTTTGAGATTTAAAAACAGAGTGGCTCGTGTACAGAATTTGGAACCAGCCCTGGATTTAATTCCCCACAAGTTTACTTGTAAGTCCTATGTTCTTGGACAAGATATGCATTCTCTTTGGGCCTCAGTTTCTCATCTGCAATATAGGAAAGTAATATATGGATAATAATATCTGACTCATGGAATAGACAGAAGAAGCCAGGGAGGGTGCAGAGGTCAAGCACACAGCATGGCTTGGAGTGGTTAGTAAATAGTAACTCCTGCCCTCACCCCAGGGGAAGGGCCTTTTCCCTCTGGGGAAGAATGAAGCAAGTTGAAAGAACTTAGGATCTACAGGAAAGAAGGATGTCCTACCACTTTCTTTCCCCCTTTTTGTTAGGGGTATTTGGGGATTTGGTTTGGTGAGGGCTTTTTTTCAGGATGGGGAGGGTTCCGGTTGAGGTTTGTAGGGGCAGAAGGATGGGGAGAAGTGTTCAAGTGGTTGGCAGAGAGGATGGAGCCCATCCCAGCTGGAGTTGACCTGTGTTTCGTTGGCCTTGATGTCCACTTAGCCTTGCTACCCAAAGTGTGGTCAGTGGATCAGCTGAACGGAGGTCACCTGAGAGCTTGTTAGAATGCAAAATCTCTGGCCCCAGACGTCTTGCACCAGTATCTGCATTTTAGCAAGATTCCTGAGTGACTGACCCACACATTGGAGTTTAGGAAGCAAGGTAGCAGCCACTTTCATGTTTAATAGTGGGTAAACACCTACAATAAATTACTCAGGGTCATGCGGGTGGGTGGACTGGTTTCCCCCGCATTCCCGCCTCTGGGCTACATAAGATTATCGGATGGCTAGCAGAAGATTCTTCTGGAGCAGTGCAAATTGAAAAGAGATGCCTCCCTAACCCCCTTCCTTGCCCCAGGTACAGCCCCACATCAGGGTACACAGCTAATGAGCAGACGCTGGAAATCATATGGGAGCCTGCGCTTAGCGCCAAAATAAGTAAAATAATGTGTACAAATTCCCAGAACTAGTCTGTCACTTCTGTATTTACCGAAAGCAATAGATATTGCTGCTTTGCTTGCATTAAACAGAAAGGAAAAGAAATTATGGCAGCATTTAATTACAAGAACAACATATTGTGACATCGGTTCTTCCAGCAGAAAAATGAGTGTTTGGGGCATGTCATGAGTCTCACGGTACACATTGCCACACACAAAAGCAAATTCCACTCTAGGCAATGTTATCTCTGTTCCTGTAACTTACAGACAAACTAGTACGCAGAAACATCACACTTTTCCTTAGGTGACCTTGGTGCTTATGCGTGTAATTTCTAAGATGTACTGGTGAACAAAGTGAAATGTACGATTTCATACGTGCATTGTTTGGGCAGGCACAGGGGAAGAAATTGGATATAGAAAGTAGCCTTCAGGGATGCCTGGGTGGCTCAGTTGTTAAGCATCTGCCTTCGGCTCAGGTCATGGTCCCAGGGTCCTGAGATCGAGTCCCGAATCGGGCTTGCTGCTCAGCAGAGAGTCTGCTTCTCCCTCTCCCTCTGCCAGCTGCTCCCCCTCCTCGGGCTCTCTCTCTGTCAGATGGGTAAATAAAATTAAAAGAAAGAAAGAGAGAAAAAGAAAGAAAGAAAGAAAGAAAGAAAGAAAGAAAGAAAGAAAGAAAGAAAGGCCCTCGAAAGAAAGAGAGACAAAGAAAGAAAGAAGAAAGAAAGGAAAGAAAGAAAGAAAGAAAGAAAGAAGAAAGAAAGAAAGAAAGAAAGAAAGAAAGAAAGAAAGAAAGAAAGAAAGAAAGAAAGAAAGAAAGAAAGAAAGACCCTCAGCCTGGATAGTTTCATTCTGCATCTTCTCAGCTCTATAGTTCATCCTTCGCCCCCGTTCATTTTCTTTTTTGTTGTTGTTGAAGATTTTATTTATTTATTTGACAGAAAGAGACACAGCGAGAGGGGGAACACAAGCAGGGGGAGTGGGAGAGGGAGACGCAGGTTTGCCGCAGAGCAGGGAGCCCGACGCGGGGCTCAATCCCAGGACGCCGGGATCATGACCTGAGCTGAAGGCAGACGCTTAACGACTGAGCTACCCAGGTGCCCCCCCACACACACCCCGTTCATTTTCTGTCCGAGTTCTGAATTCCCGAAGTTTTGTTTTGTTTTTTTTAAAGATTTTATTTGTTTATTTATAGGACAGAGAGAGACACAGTGAGAGAGGGAACACAAGCAGGGGAAATGGGAGAGGGAGAAGCAGGCTTCCCGCCGAGCAGGGAGCCCGATGTGGGGCTCGATCCCAGGCCCCTGGGATCATGACCCGAGCCGAAGGCAGACGCTTAACGACTGAGCCACCCAGGCGCCCCTGAATTCCCGAAGTTTTATGTCAACTCTTTATCATCTGGCTCCACTCTTGCCTAGTTACATGCTAAAAAGTTGGATGCGACTTTGGCTCAAAGTGTAACATCTCATTAGTTTTCAGATGATGTATCCTTGTCCTTCTACGGATTCCTCTTTTCTCAGTCACGACACAACATGTGGTTTTACTCACTTCAAAGGAGCAACCTTTCGGCTCAAGTGCAGTTTCTGTCACATTTATTTCTAGAACACAAAATGTTTTGTTGATTTGTTGAACTGTTTCTTTTCCTTTGCTTTGTTAGCTGTCTGTTTTTATGCACGATTTCATTGTTAGGGCACAACTTACTATGCAGAAAAGTCTCTTCTGCAGGTCTGTGTCCCACTTACAGTTTTTGGGAGACAATCTGCATTTTAATGCCACAGGTCAAATTTCAATCCAATAAATATCTAAACTCCTAGCCTTCCTATGAAAATATATTGCTATCGTCATCTCCAGTCAATGCCCCATTTGTCATTTATTTTGGGATCTAATCGAATTGATGAAATTTCAGCACGACGTAAGAAATTAGGGATTTATTGCACTCAGATATCTGTTTTGATTTTTATGACAAACACCTGGGTTCATTCAGACTTATTTTTCCACTGTTCTTTTAATGATGAATATGTCGTTTCCTTTCCCCCTCCCCCCCCAGATCTCCTCTGCACAGAACATAAGAGACTGGGGGGCTTTAGACCTACTGGTTCAGTTCATCCCTTTATGCTCATCCTGGAAAACCAGTGTTCCACCAATGCCATGGCCTGGACTCTGTGCCTAGAGAATGAAGATTTGATGTGCAGCTTCATAACACATCATATTGACACAAAAGCAGTGCCAACAAAATGGGAATAACAGTCACTGATGACAGAAAGAAGCCCTCTCCCTCTGGTGAAAATTAATTGTTCTCAATTAATATGCATGGCATGGCTCTGGAAGCTTTTGGATCCCCGGCTTGTTTAATTCTGTCCATAATGATGTGGAGACCACAACACCTTCACATATTTACAGCACTTTTGTTGTGTCACCAGGTCAGGACCCCTGGGTGTCCCTCTCTCAAATTTTACCCTCTTGCTTGACACGCCATATTGGAAACGAACCCAAGAAAGATGATGCCATTTGGTATGTGTTGGCTGAATGGCTTCGTTTCTGTAAACAGCTGGATTTGTCCAACCATTCTGGCCATCAGCTTGGGTGTTTATGGCCCTTAGGAAACTCCCATATCACTCAGGCAGGCAACTGTTTACTTATGTTTTGCTGGAAACCCTTAGAAATATGTGCTCAATAGCTGCAGATGTGCCCACAGCTTACATCCAGTCCCAGCCTGGGTCAGCAATATTTTCTATCCTTTTAAATAACCCATACAGAATATCCCCTAACAGATTATTATCCATCTGGTCGTTCAAGGCAAAGTGCTGAATAGGCACTCTGTGCATTCGGGGCTCACATTTAGTTTAATCCCATGATTCCTTCTGATTCACAAAGCCTTTATTTACCTACAAGACTCCCCACATTGCTGATTCTTGCTGTCAGGAAAGGGTAGATAATGTCATCTTCACAATCACGGTTCACTTTCAAAGCAATTTACAGATGCTCATCCTTATAATCGCTCACCAGAGAAGGATAGCTATTTCAAGAAGACTGGAGATGAGGCACCAATTTTGCCCATGAATAACTAGGTCCAGTAGAATTTTAGCATCCTGACTTCATGGTGTTTCCCAAGGACCACTGAGAGCTGAACCCTGCACTCAGTTTAGATGGAAAGCACGACCAGAGAATTCAGATAAGATCTCTCCCCATTCTCTCACATCCAAGCATTCTCCTCCTAATCTCTCCCACAAAAATGCCACCCAACTGGTCGCTAATATGCATGGAAGCCTCACGGGCAATGGGAAAGATACATAAATATGCTGAAACCGAGCTTACTCATTGATGGCAGTGAAGAGCTGAGAAAGTGGAAGCACCTAGTTGAACTGCAAGTCCATGACCACAAGAGGATGCACACTCCAAGCTCAGGGGCTCCTGACCTCCAGCTCTGTAGGCGTTCTCTAGATTCACAGGCCTTCTCAAATTGCCGTCCAATGACTTCCTGAAGATGAGGTTTAAACACTCCCTTCCTCCCACTCACTGAACATTACCTCCAAGGGTGATTCCTGGAAAAGTCCTCCTGCTGATTCTGATGGACACTTACCGTGGGGCACCACCGGCACCCGCCGTCCACACCTCGACCCTCAGGCTTCTCCAATCATTTCCGCCATTTGGAAAACCCCTTGCTCCAATGCCAGTCTCTGTCCACAGAAAGGCTGAAAAGGCTCCGGCAGGGAGCTTCCACAGTTTCCACGGGAAGGAGAGGTGGCCAGTGCCCAGCGCTTGCCATGGTTCATGCTTGAACCACTGAGTTAGCTGAGCAAAGAGTGTGTGCATGCCTTATTTCTCCTTCACGGTTTCTCAAACCTTGTTCATTCCACTGACTCTCCCCCTCTTCCTTGCCAGGTGCACACACTACTTATTCTATGATGTATTTACTATTTTCTTTCATCTGACTCCTTGTTCAAGACCTAACCTATGTTTATTTTTTTTTTTTTAAAGATTTTATTTATTTATTTGACAGAGACAGCGAGAGCAGGAACACAAGCAGGGGGAGTGGGAGAGGGAGAAGCAGGCTTCCTGCTGAGCAGGGAGCCCAATGTGGGACTCGATCCCAGGACTCTGGGATCATGACCTGAGCTGAAGGCAGCCGCTTAACGACTGAGCCACCCAAGCGTCCCCTAACCTATGTTTAAATAAAGACTGTATATCATATGGAAAACCATTATATTCCAGAAATGAAGGGTAACCAAGAAACAAAAGAAAGTTATTAAATCCTAGTTAGATTACTGCCTATAAAAGGTTTAGACATGATCTCTGGGATTTTTTTTTAAAGGAGGGGAAGAGTAGCAAGTATTAAAAAATGTTAAAGACAGACCAACCCCAGACTAAAATTAAAAATCACCCCCCATTCTTCAAAAAACTCTCTGATATACCATGAGTAGTAGGGTTCTAGTCTTTCGGAAAACACTGTCCCAGAAATGAAGTTTCTTAAGACAAAGACCATATTTTGTGAGAAATGTCACAATTGAAAAGTAGACGTGTTGCCACTTAAGGAATCCATGTGGACATTTATAGTACTGCCCACGAGCATCTTTAAAACTGCTCTAGGACTTAGCATGAGTACTTTGCATATGGAGTACACTGAGCAAATATTTGTTGAATGAATGAATGAAGGAATGTACAAACATCCTGGCTGTAATACTGATTTTGCAACTTTCCTCAGCTGAACTGCTCCGTTAACCTTTAGTGGTTCAGTTCAGTGTCTCCCTAGTACACTCCAAAATCAACCCTACGAATTTCTACACCGCCCCCCCTCCCGCCCCATGTGATGAGTTCCAATTACACAATTCAAGTAGACAGCACCTGATTTGCATGTGATTTGATTGCGGTCAGAATGCTCATTAACGGAGGCTTTTTTGTTTGTGTGTTTGTTTGTTTATTACACTTTCCATCTTGTGTGCCAAATCACCCCTTTCATTTATATGGTAGGTCATGAACCACACAGTTTATTGGAGCCACTGGTTGGTTTTTATGTTTGGATTTTGGTTCAGGATTGTGTGTCTAATATTAATCCTTTAGTCGCCAGCTTCCCTGCCGCTAAGGGTTTGTGTTTATGCCTGTGCACCTAAAGTGGTTTCACTCAGCCTGCAGCTCTGGCTCCAGCTCACTGAGCAAATTCTTCGTGCTATTTTCTTATTAACTTAACTGTAAATATTTTCATTTCTGGCTCATGAGCATTGCAAAGGTGCTTGCAAACTCCATGCAACCAAAATCCGATAAATCCTTTGAATGCTTCTGCAAACTATATACATACATACAGTTTGCTCTTGCTGTTGAGGTTTAGAGTTAACAAAGAGTTGTTTAAAACACTCACTTTGCCTTTAAGTGTGTCTGGGCCTTCTTTTCAGAATAGTATATAATCAACTATTTTCAAATATCAGATCCGCGTGGGTATCGCACACGCAGCTACAATGATAAGGGAAAATAGATTCCGCTTGTCATTACCCTTGGTATTTTTATCATCCAAAAGATTCATATATTCAGCACATACTTTATGAGCAGCTACAAGAGGCATGAGGTCAACATTATATCCCCACCCAAATTAAATCGCAAAACATACATAGAACATTTTTCCATTCCAAATCTCGTTATGACCCACTTGTGGGAGTGTACCTTGGTAGCTCACATTTTGCAGAGTGCCATTTGCTGTGATATAGCTAAATCCAAATTTAAAATGTTCTACCCAGAAAGTACTGCTTTCACTAATAACAATTGTGGTTATTCAGATCAGCATCCCCACAAACTACAAAAGCTGGTGGATATATAACATAAAGGGCCAAGAAAAAGCCAACAAAAGCTCCAAGGAGAACAAGTAGGAAGACTTGCTTTTGCAGATAGAAGATCTTGATAGAAAGCTCTCATTATTAAGACAGTATGATATTGGTACAGGGACAGAAAAATAGACCATGGACCAGAATAGACCATCACGGACTCCATCACAGACTTGTGCATATATGGACCCTGAGTTGTGACAAGGTGTCACTGCAAAAGAAGAGGACAGAGACAATCTTTCAATAGATGATGCTTGGACAACTGGATGTTCATACGGCAAAATGACAATGGACACCTACCTCATGTTATACACAAAACTCAATTCCAGCTAAATTACGAATCTGAATGCTAAAGGTAAACACAAAAATGCTTTTAGAAGATAATGTAGAAGAACAACGTAATGATCTCGATAGGGGAAAAAATGTAACACAAAAGCCCTAACCATGAAAGAAAGAAATATATGTATTTAACTACATTAGAATTATGGGCTGGGGCACCTGGGTGGCTCAGTCTGTTAAGCATCTGACTCTTGATTTCGGTTCAGGTCATGATCTATCTCAGAGTCATGGGATCGAGCCCCAATCCGGGCTCCACGCTGAGCATGGAGCCTGCTTGGGATTTTCTCTGTCCCTCTCCCTCGCCCCTCCCCCCGCTCGCACACATACAAATAAATAAGTAAGGGCTTCCGTTCATCAAAAAAGAACATAAAGAAAGTAGAAAATAAATGGAATGGAAGAAGATATCGCAACACATATAAATGGCAAAAGATATCTAACCACATGACAAAGACTTCCCACAGATCAGTAGGAAAAAGGTAGGTAACCTAATAGAAAAAACGGCAGATCTGAATAGGCTCTTCACAAAGGAATAAATTGAAACTGCCAATATACATGAAAAGGTGCTCATTAGCAATCAGGGAGATGCAATTAAAAACTGCAATGAAATATTACTACACACTACCAAATTGCTGAAGATGCCAAAAAATCTGGCAATGTCAAATGTTGGTAAGGATGGGAACTCTCATTCACTGCTGATGAACATCATCAATTATGCACATTATAGGGAAAAGGTTTTGGCATTATCTAGTAAACTTGAAAATGCTCATACCCTATGACCCAGCAATTCTACTCATAGAGCATATTTGCTAAAGAATCTGGGGACATGTGCACCAGGAAAGAGACCAGAATCTTCAAAACGACACTGTATATAAAATCCAAAACATCAAAAGAGATAAATAAATTGTATGGTCAAACAATGGAATATGAAATGAAAAAAGGTGAACTAGAGTACAAACAAAACATGATGAATCTTACATACACTGCTGAGTAAAAAGAGAGAGACATAGAGTATTATTTATATGAATTCCAAGAACAGATAAAATTACACAATATTCTTTGGGGATATATATACATAGGTGACAAAATTATATTAAAATTATATTTTTTAAAAATCAAGGAACTGCTTTCCACAAAAGTCAGATGGGGTCACCTCTGTGGAGGAGAAGGCTCAAGGGAGACTCACAACATTACATTTTTTTTTTACTTAGTTGATGGTACATTGCTCACCTTATTAATATTAATTATAATGTACATTTTATGTACTTTTCTTATGCGTGGTGTATTTTATAAGATAAAAGGATATTTTATAAGATAAAAGGAAATAAAAGGAGAATGAAGGAAGACAAAGCCGGGAAAGAACAAAAGGAGGAAGAAAGGAAAGAAAGAGCGAGGGAGGAAGAAAACGAGAGAGATCAGACGCAGAAAGACCAACATCTCTGACTAACATCTTACTTTAGAAATGTGTGCAACAAAAACAGTAAGGATGTGTCTAAAGTTTTAGTTAAAAATGTTCATTATGACACCATTTCGAACAGCAAATATGGGAAACAATCTAAAAGTCCAACAATAGGGAAGCAGATGTGTATGCTCATATGTTGTGGTCTATCTGTATTATCAAAGCCTAGGTAACTATTAACTAACAGTGTTACAGAAATACACTTGTTGACATGGTGGGTCGTGTCATGTGATACACAGAGCTGCACTGCCCAAATACCCCTTCGTGGAAGGACTTGCCCCCGGGGCTGCAGGGCATGTGGTTGGCCGACTTCCCCCAACTGTCAGGTACTTCGGGGTTGTCCTCAGCTGCAGGCAGCCTCTGGATCAGAGACAGGCCCGTGACACAGCGTTGGTCATGCAGCTGAGGACAATACCCTAAGGGGTGGCAGAGCAAGATGGAGGGAGTGCGGGTCCCTGAATGACCAGATGCAGCACAGCTGGTCCCCCACCTTCCCGCCCTCCATCTTCTTCAAGGCACTGTATTTTGAAGTGTATTTGTTCCAGCAGTCTTCCCTTTGAGTTGTCTACATTGTAATTCAGGAGATTTCACATAAAAATGCAGATTTCTGATGGAAATGTGAATCTTAGCAACACTGGACCTGGATTCTTGTAAGATGATCTTCCAGAGCTCAGTGGTAGCTGCCCCCTCAGAGGGGCCACGAGATGGATATCTCACCAGAGTCTGGTTGGTCCACGTCATTCTCTCGTGGTACCTGACTGGTTTCTGAGGAATTTGCAACTCCGGAATTAAATGCACTTTTATCAATCCATCCTCCTGATCCAAAGATTTCATTCATTCCGCACTGCCGATAGATCTTGCCCAGCCTCCTAGGCCCAGTGTGGGAAGCGCTGCATTCCCCGGCCCACCTGTGCGGCAGCCCTCCGCTCCGGACCCCGGGGTCCGCTTCCATGTCTTTGCTCGTGCTGGTTCCCCTCCTCTCTCAGCTCAGGCCACAGCACCCCTGTAAAGCTCCTCAGTGCCCAGCAACCTTGTCATTCTCTAAACTGCTAGGACACAAATTGTGCTTCTCGAACAATCACAGAATTTCAGAGCTGTAAGTGAACCATGAGAAAGGAGATAGGGTTGTAAAGAAAGTGTTTGAAATGACAAAACCAGGTAATTGTTGGTTTCTGGAGGGAAAAACCTCAACTCCCCAACGCCTAGCCCTTTTCACCCCCGCTCATTCATTAACTCTTCCAAGCCAGAGTTTTATAACTATTTTTTTTATCACAACACCCAGTAGGAAACCAATTTTACCTTATAACCAAATTTACCTTATAACAGACACACACACAATTCACAAAACATGAGATGTACTCTGATATTCTCTCGTCTATTCCATTTTCTTTCTTTTTTCTTAAGATTTTTATTTTTATTTGTTTGAAAGAGAGAGAGCGCGCACAAGCAGGGGGAGGGGCAGGCAGAGGGAGAGGGAGAAACAGACTCTGCCGAGCAAGAAGCCCGATGCGGGGCTCCATCCCAGGACCCTGGGATCATGACCTGAGCCAAAGGCAGACGCTTAACCGACTGAGCCACCCAGGCATCCCGTCTATTTTCTCAATGTTGTCCTTAAACCCCGGTTTCACGGTGACGTTCATAACCCATTAATGGTTTACAATCCACAGTTTGAAAAGCAGTCTGTTCCGTGATTCCTCCTTGTCTGGCCAGGTGGCAAGGAGCTCTGCTTACCTCCAATCCTGAATCAGCCACTGAAGGAGCTCTGGGGCCTTGAGCAAATTATTTAATCACTTTGGGTCTCAGTGTTCTCATCTGTAATATGGGATAATCATGTTTACTGGATTGTCGTAAGGATTCAAGACCATGATAGAGGGATTTAGCACACAATGCCTTGTACATCATGAGTAGTCAATCAACAGTGATTTTGTTGTCAGTTTTCCTTTACATCTTGGTGCCGTGTTCTTCAACTGCAGGGCACTTTGTTTAGAATGCCATGGCACCCAGAACGCTGCTGTGCACCTGCTACGATCTTAGTATGTGCATCAGAGACAGTGTCCTGTCACCTCTGGATTCCTGCCTTGAGGACGCAACCTCTGGGGTGAGCTGGTAGAGTCAAATGAGAGCCAGGGATGATGAAGCGTGGGAAGAAGGAAGGAAAGAAAAGGCAGAGTTTCCCCCCCCCCCGCCGAAGCCCGTGAGCGCTGACCATCCGATCCTCCTGGGCACAGATTCAGAGGCTGTCAGAACTACAAAGAGTCTTCAAGATGATCACAACACAATTCTTACCGTGGGGTCCCAAGGGAACATTACCTGGCAGCAGCAGGAAGCTGGGCTCAGGACCGTGGTGCTCAGTTTGGGGAGGGGCAGTTTTCTGGGGGGCAGCTCTAAAAGTGACAACACGCAGACTAGCACAGACACGCACGCACGCACACGCACACGCTGAGCTGGCTGGTGAGAGCTGTAGCATATGCCGCATGACAGCCGCATTTGCTGGATGAGGAAGCTGAGGTCCGTGCAGTGGCTGGCTGAAGGTCACAATTGCCCCGGACCCGGGCTGGGACCAGAGTTCTCTCAGCCACTGCCTTTCTATCTGTGCACCTGCCAGCTGGCTTCTTCCAAACCCGGCCCCCAGATGCCCACTCCGCCTCTCTGCCCTAGATCCAGTCGGGTTTCATATTGGTTTTGGAAAGCCACGGGCACCTAACCTTCTGTTGCCGTTTTTATAAGAACCGAGGTTGGTTTTCTGTTCCTTTTTGTTGTTTAAATCTCTGAGGACAGTAAGACTGATTACATGTGATGCTGGAAGTACCCAACCATCCTCCTGGCCTTGGCCTCTGGGTTAGCAGCCGCGAACCATCAACAGTGAAAATGACTCCAGGGGTGGTCCTTTCTGAAGGCACTGCAGTGGCCATGGAAAAATTGTCTCTCTTCCCATCCTCACATTTGCCTCCTTTGAACTCTGGAAATCAGAAAATAACGGCTGAACCATTAAAATACTGCTAAATCACTGAGTGATGAGAAACCGAGTAATTTCATTGGCAGCTTGCACGGCTGCCTCCCCACCCAGTCTGGGGAAATGCAGGCTGGTTAGTCCCTAAAGCACGGGGCCAGGTCCAATCCACTGTCTGCAAAACGCAGGAATTTCCCAGAGACAGAGGCCGAACAACAGCTCAGGCTCTAAGTTTCTGAGCCTTTGTCAATTTAAGTTAGTACTTTAATGCAATTTTAATAGGTAGTGATTTCATTTTGTATCTAATGAAATCAACGGAGCGTGAAAACAGACATCAGAATTTGGAAGCTAATGAGTCTGTTAGCCCTGCTGCCAGTGTGGCCGAGCTAGGTACAGTACTTAAGGTACGAAGAATAGACTGCTTCAGAAGAGGCTTTTATTAGCTTCATTAGGGGGGTCATCAGATGAATGATTTCATAGCAGATCTAATTAACCAAAGAATGTACAGGACTGCATCTTCTTCCTGCTAATTGGGCATAGAGACGCAAGGCATATTAGCCACCTCAGAAATTTAGCATACAGATAAACCTGATAGATTCTTTGTGGGGAAGCACTTCCTGTGGGAGGATTTCAGAGTAGGATTTTGAACAACTCAAGATTAAAAAAAAAAAACTTTCCAGCTTCTGGCTCCTGACGTTGGGCTGAGGACCCAGGGCTACCTCATCTCTCTTTCCCGAGCCACCAGGAAAGGCAGCAGCAGCAGACAGAAGTCTTGATGGGTCCCTGACAAATGGCCAGACTGAGGGAGAAAGAGAGGAAAAGGCAGTGCCAGAGGGAGTAGCCGTGCAAGTGGAGGGTGCAGGTCTGCCTAAGGGAGCTCTGGAGAAGGGGCAAGTTGTGCCAGCCCGAGAGGGCTGGAGCAAATCGTGGCATTGCCGAGAAGGAAGGCATGGAGGGCAGGCAGGGCTCTGGGCAGCGCCTGCTCAAACAGAGCCGCCGTGAGCTGGCTACTCCGAAACGCTCCCCCTAAGACTGAAACCTCCTAATGCGGGCAAGTGCGGGTACCTGCCAACTTGACCCATCAACATTCCTATCTGGTCGGCCTTTCAACATGTCCCACCCACGTATGTGAAAGCACCAGGCTCCTGCTTCGGGAAAACTCAGAGCCCACCCATCTCCAAAAGAAGTTCATGTCAGCTACTGGGTGCTATGGAAAATGGTCAACCCGGGCAAAAAAAAAAAAAAGATTTTGATTATATAAAAAATACGATCGTCGATATAAAAAAATAGAAGGAATAGTGGACAAGATTGAAGAATGAAGGGCGCCTGGGTGGCTCAGACGGTTAAGCGTCTGCCTTCAGCTCAGGTCATGATCCCAGGGTCCTGGGATCGAGCCCCGAATCAGGCTCCCTGCTCCGCGGGAAGCCTGCTTCTTTCTCTCCCTCTGCCTGCTGCTTCCCCTGCTTGTACACTCTCTCTCTCTCTCTGTCAAAAATAAAATAAAATTCTTAAAAAAAAAAAAGATTGAAGAATGAGTTATTGATTTGAAAGACAGAGTCAAAATCCCCCCCAGAATATATAGAGTAAAAAGACAAAGAAATAGAAACTAGAGAAGTAGAATATATTCAGGCAGTTTGACTTAGATCTAACAGTAATTCCAGGAGGAGTGTATGGTCACACCTGAAGAGAAGAAATAATCAAAATTATAATAAAAGAAAATGCCCCTGAACTGAAGAAAGATGTGACTTTTCAGACTGAGAGAGTTCACCAAGTTCCAAACAAGATTAAAGAAAGAGATCCTCATCAAGACACATTCTGCTAACATTTCCTGACTCCAAAGATAAAGAGAAAAATTCTAAAAGCTTCCAGGAAAAAAAAAAAAAAGAGATTACAAAAAAAGAACAAAAATTGGGCTTTTCTTAAACAACACTGGATCCTGGAAGGCAATCTAACAATGTATTTAATAGTCTAATGAAAAATGACTTTCTACCGAGAATTTTATGCCCTGGCAAATTGAGTCAAATACTAGAGTAAAATAAAAATATTTCCAGTCAAATAAATACCAAACAAATACCAAAATATTTATCACACGCATACGCTATATGAAAGAACTAAACAAGCAAGATTAGATGAAGCAAAATAAATCTATCTTAGGCAATAGAAGAGTGGCCACCGAATATGATGGGGAGCTAGGGAACTAGGAAAATTCAAGGGAAAATCCACTGGGATGAGATGCTTGGAAAATTCTTCAATGAGCAAAGTTTTTTTGTTTTTTTTTAAGATTTTATTTATTTATTTGACAGAGAGAGACACAGCGAGAGAGGGAACACAAGCAGGGGGAGTGGGAGAGGGAGAAGCAGGCCCCCTGCGGAGCAGGGAGCCCGATGCGGGGCTCGATCCCAGGACCCTGGGACCATGACCTGAGCCGAAGGCAGACGCTTAAGGACTGAGCCACCCAGGCACCCCGAGCAAAGTTTTTTTTTTAAAAGATTACGCGTTCCAACTATATGGCTCAAATCATAGTTGGCCCTACAACGACCAACACCTACCTAATAACTTTATTGTAAATGCCATCAATAGGTTTTCAGTTTTTAGAATTAGCCTAAAGACAGGATGGGAGCCTTCGTTATACAGATGGGCCCAACTCACAATGGTGCGACTCAGCATTTTTTGACTTTATGATGTTGCGAAAATGATACGCTTTTCCGTAGAAACCATACTTCCAGTTTTGAATCTGGATCTTCTCCGGTGCTGGTGACGTGCCGTGCGGTCTTCCCTGGTGATGCCAAGCAGCAGTCGCAGCTCCCAGACAGGCACGCCACCGCAAGGATGAGCAACCGCTACACTAACAACCGTTGTGTTCTCTTACAACCATTCTGTTTCTCACTTTCACTACAGTATCCAACAAATTAATGAGACGTTCAACACTTGATTCTAAAACCTGCTTCGTGTTAGACGATTTTGCCCAATGGTAGGCAAATACAAGTGTTCTGAGCACGTTTTAAGGTCAGCTAGGCTAAGCTATGATGTTTGGTAGATTAGGAGTATTAAATGCATGTTCTATTTAATGACATTTTCAACTTGCCGTGGTTTTATCAGGATGTAAACCCATCTCAAGTGGAGGAAGATCTGGACTGACGTGAAGAAAATGCAGTGTGTCAGACGGTGACATTGTAACTAGAACAAGGGTATACTGGGAGGTGGAGAAAGAGGTCAGAGAGATAGAGGAAAAGATGGAAGGAAGAGTAAGTGGGTCATCTGTAGGGATTCTCTCGGCCGAGGTAAGCAACCACTGGAAGGATTAGGTAAAATCACAGGCAGCAGGTAGCCAGTGCGGGGAGTGGGACGTGGACAGAAGCATGAGTGAGCTAGTCTTCTTTCCAGATGGCAGGAAGTTAAAAGATTCCATTTAAAGATGATAAATCAAGAAATAGAGGTACAAGCATAGTACATACAGTGAGGATGGTAAGTGCCAGAAGGATTTGTTTGTTTGTTTTTTTGCTCTTCATGAGGTTAATAGGAACATACTGAATTGAATAGCTTCATGGCTTTCACCAGATTTCAAAATCCACTTATCTTTAGAGAATTTTATTTAGCGGGATGTTAAAGGTCAAAACGAAGTCTTAGAAATGTTTCTTTTTTCCTCTTAAGAGAAGAAAAAAAATGAGTGTCTGTATGAGAACTCCAAACACACACACGCACACAACGAATACAAGCTTTTAGGCTCAATTATAAGCCTAAGTCTCCAAAACTATTACTGTTGCCCCCAAATATTTCGTGCCAGTATTAAGGGAAAACATGTGCAATGTTTTATCCTCTTTCTCTCATTCTGAACGGTAAGCTCTTCGGAAGCCTGATGATGGTGATGATGATGTGAGGACGTGTATATATCTCCTAAATGGGGTTGGATGAGACAGCCGGAGACTAAGGAAAAGCCCTAAGGAAATCCCAAACCCCTGTGACTTCTAGGATCTTTGCAAACAGTATCAGAGGTCCCCTCTCCATAATTCCTCTGATGAAATCATTGGAAACTGTTTCTCTCTTCATATCTCCATCAAAACCCTGGCATGCTTGTAGAACAGCAATAAAAATGTATTGTCTCGCTATATTATATTATAAAAGAGCAAGGCTCTTTTCCTCTCTGGTGTCAGACGGTTTCAAGGCCTTAAAAATCTCGGCTCTGGAATGTAAGTCCTGGCCCCAAAGCGGAAGGCATACCTGTTGCTCCCCACCCCAGACGTATGGCACCAGAAGGCAGCTGTGACTCGGGGCAGGGGAGAAAGTCAGGTGGCTCAGATCATCTACCTGAGAATTTTTTTTAAATCTCAGTAACTACCTTGATGGTTATGTATACATGTGGTAAGAGAACAAAGTCAATGTTGAATTGCCATTAGAAAAATACGGTTTTGTGCATTAGTTGGGAGTAAGGGGAAACATCCATCCTCTGTAGTTATTGCAAGACAAAGTGTGTTTCCAATGGTGGTTCGAGTCCAGGTACCACTGTCTAAATGGACTCTAGAAATCTTCATGGGAATACCTAACATTTATAGCACACTTACTTTGCAACTGTTCTAAATGTTCTCAATTAATATGGGTCACTCAACAGCCACATGACCCTGTGAAGTAGGTGTTATTATTCGTGCCCCCATCTTTTAGATGAGATAACTGAGAAGTAGAGAAGTAGAGTAGCTTACTTGAGGTTACACAGCTAGAAAGAAATGGAGTTGAGATCTGAACAAGGCAATTGCCTTCTCCCTTAAGCTTCTCCTCCAAAAGCAATGCTCTCATATCCACATTTTTAAGAGCAATTGATTTTTTAAGAATCATAGTTTGTGCCAGAAGGGATTTTAGAGATTAGGCAGGTTGTTACAATGATGTCCGGCTGTCTCTCCATGATTCACACCTGCTGGGTCTGCACCCCTTTGCAATGTCCGTTGGATGCTCCCTTCTAGAGAAGGAATCCATCTCCCTACTCGTTGTATCTGGGCTGACCTTATCTGTTGCTTTGACCAAGAGAATGCAGTGGAAGTAAACCTTGTGATTCAGAGCTAGGCCTCAAGAGGTCTTGCAGCTTCCAGCCTCATCCTCACCAGAGACCCTGTGACCAACATGGCAAGAAGCACCCCAGGATGAAAGACCTCACATGGAAAGAGTGTCCCAGATGTCCCAGCTGATCCCAGTCCCCGGCCAATGCCCCTGCTGAGGGCTGATCCTGAGTGCACATAGGGAGACCAGCACACAAAAACCCAATTAACAGATTTTGCAAAATTGCTGTTGTAGGCCATTAAGGTGTGAGATGGTTTGTTAGCAGCCATAAAAAACTGACATAGAGATCAGATAGCACAGCCCACCAATTTTACAGCTAAGGAACTAGAGATAAAGCAATTTACCAGGTCCTTAATGGTGGAATTAGATAGAGCCCCTGTGACTTCCCAGCTGACCCAGGGTCTTGCTGTAGACAGAATAATGTCTGTGTTGAGGAAGCCACTGGGTATTGTGGGGTTTGCACCCACCATGCCCTGGAAGGGTGAGCAACCAGCCAGGGGAGCAGAGCCACAGGCGGAGGAAAGTTCCAGCGTCAGGCTGCAGCGGTCAGACCCTCTCCTTCTCTGCAAAGTACCAGGAAACTTCAGCATTCATGTGTGGGGTGGGTGGTGAGGGGTAGTAGGGAAAGGGGCCTGCCTCTGGATGCTGGTGGGTTCCCTGCCTTAAACGTGGAGGCTGAGTTTAGAGGTTGGCAAATGGGATAAACAGCAGAAAGCATCTAGGGGCCCCTCCTGGTGACCTGAGCCTCAGCTGAGGTGCAGAATCGGAGTTACAATCCACATTCATCCCTTTGTTGGAGGCAAGGGGCCTTGGAAGCCAGACAGGCCTGAGGTGGGGGTAGGGGGAGGAGTCAGGGCACACTGAAATGATAAGAGGAGGAAAAGAGGGGAAAAAGAGGGGGGACAGGAGAGAAATAGAAGAAGCCCAGGGAGCGGCCCCCGGAAGTGCCCTTTCTCAGCTGACCTCTCTACACCTGCGGGAAAGGGGGCAGATAAAGGATCACCTGGTGGTCTCAGAAGTGGTTCAGCCCCCCACCTTCCACAGTGAAGGGAGAGAGAGCTTATAGGGGACCAAGGGCAAGAGGGGAGAGTAAGTGTTTCTTGTGAGTCCTCAAGGCTCCTAGTCTTCCAGCACATCAGTTCCACAAACTCAGTCTTAACACTCAGAGTTGAGATCATAGGGATCAATTCTTTAAACAACCTTGGTCCCAGGATCCCTGTGTGCCAGTCCACATGATTTCCATGAGAAACCCTATCACCGGAAGTCAATGAAAGTTCTTACTTGCTCGGACTATAGAATTGTTCTAAATCTAGCAGAACACCACTCTACCCTGATGCCTAAACTCTCCCTAGGGGCCTTTGGATTTTGTTTTCTTAATCTGGGAGCTCTCCAAGATCTCCCTTGTTTTGCATTTGGTCTTTGGAGGTAAGATCTGGGGAGCTCCTTCCCCTTTCTCATAAAATCTACTGACAGCGGTCACTGCCCTGTGGCGGGCAGATGTGTCACAGGTATGTGTCAAGTATGTGTCCCTCTGGAGAGGGAAGGGGTGAAGGAGAAAATGGAGCCCCAGAAAGGTGTGGGCCCAGGCAACAGGGAAATCCCAAGATGTAAATCTTAGCAGAGACTGTGAAATATCTTGACCAGATCATCAAGCCAGAAATCAGGTGGTAAGCATCCTTGCCTGACTGCTCCAAAGGCTGGGAGGTTAAACAGCTCTGCTCCTTCATGAAATGTAGTAACTAAATGTTCTCACAGGGAACGGGCCCACTTCACCTAATTAGTAAACGCTTCAAGATTAGGTTTTTCTACATCTCCTTAATGATAGGTTGTACTGAATGTTCAATACATGTTAATAGATGTGGTAGGAAGAATGGATTGTGCAATTTAAAGCAAGAGGTATGAAATTCTAGCAGATCAATGCACTCTGGGTTAAATGTTTTATTACAATTACAGAAAAACTAAGATACTCAAATAATGGGCTCAAAATAAACTGTTCCTAGGTTCTCTGAGGTTCTGGCTTTAGAACATTACCTTTTCTGATAGTCAAAAACATAATAAGTAAGATTTGTTTTCCTTAATTGTTTAATTATTTTCCATTCACCTCTGGGATTATGCCTGATAGCTAGAAAAATGAGAAATCAAAGCATCCCAGGGCTCCTTATTAATTCTGCGCACCAAACATTCCCAAATAGCCTTATGTAATACACTGCTGCCAATAAATACATTGGTCTGAGAAATAAATATATTTGGTTTTAAACTTATAGTCTGGAGATAAGCTGGCTCTCAGTTTCTTAAGTTTTTACTGTTTCCCAGAAATTTCCCAAATACAGATGCTAAAGGAGGTCTCTTCAAAAGGAATTTTTAATGAGTTATCAACTTGATAAAGAAATAAGCAAAAGATATGAACAGACACTTCGCCAGCAATCAAATCCCTTTCCCCTCTTTGGAAACTTCCCCAGGGTGAGTCCAACCCTGTAGAGAAGCCAAAAGGGATGACACACGCATTCCCAGACTCCACATGGAGCACCCAGGCCTGTGACCTCGTGCAGCTAAGAACCATGATATTTTTCAGTATCAAATCAGGAATGTGGGGACATGGTGCTTGGTCGGACAAGGTGCCAGACCCATCAAGTGTGCCCTAGTTTCCCACCGAAAATATGGAACTGCTAACACCAGCTTCTATTTCACTGAATTCTTGAAAAGAAAAGCTTGCAAGAATGCAGAATTTCTTTGGGATTTTTTTTTAAAGATTTTTATTTATTTATTTGACAGAGAGAGAGAGACAGACACAGAGAGAGCACAAGCAGGGGGAGCAGCATAGGGAGAGGGAGAAGCAGGCTCCCCGCTGAGCAGGGAGCCCAATGTGGGGCTCGATCCCAGGACCCCAGGATCATGACCTGAGCCAAAGGCAGCCGCTTAACAACTGAGCCACCCAGGCGCCCCGAATTTCTTAGGGATTCTTAAGTGAGATGGACAAAACCAGTGTGGTACATGTTTTTGAACCAGCATGTTTTAATAAAAGGAATGCAAATTTCAAAGCCAGAAGAGAAAAAAAAGACTCCGTGCAGAAATGCCATTGTGTATCCGAATTCCAGTTCCTTCAGGCAGGGAGTGGAAATCCAGCCTGCACGGCAGCCGGACTGGATTGCAGAATTTATGGAGCCACCCGGGAGAAGAGCTTCTTCGCGGACCCAACAATACCATCTAACGCTTTGCAAAGCATTCCACGTAGCCAGAATTCCACCTGTGTGTCACAGCTTCTGTGGACTTCCTCGCCCTCTATCTTTTTCAAGCAATGGAGATAAATACACGATGTTGGTCTCCTAAGAATTCATCTGTTTGAGCCTTTTTCTTCTCACCAGCTGTCAGCTCCAATCGTAGACGTCCAAGGCAGAGGCTAGGGACATGGTCGTCATGGTCATCATGTCACGAAGAACGAGGCCAGAAGGACAAACCGCAGCAAACACGGGGAAACCCTGCACGTCCGAAGTCCGTTCCTAAAAGAAAAAATCACTTCCGGGGACAAAGAAAAACAGAATATTGAGGGGCGCCTGGGTGGCTCAGTCGGTTAAGCGGCTGCCTTCGGCTCAGGTCATGATCCCAGCGTCCTGGGATCGAGTCCCGCATCGGGCTCCTGCTTGGCGGGAAGCCTGCTTCTCCCTCTCCCACTCCCCCTGCTTGTGTTCCCTCTCTCGCTGTGTCTCTGTCAAATAAATAAATAAAATTTAAAAAAAAAAGAAAGAAAAAAAAAAAGAATATTCAATGCAGAGCATCTGGAGAATATTCCGTCATTAAGACTTTGTTTTTAATCTTGGAAGGTCGGGGTACCCACAACCTTCAGAGAATATCATCCCCTCTTGTTCGCCAGTCCACCCAACAGCATCATGTCCCCTCTCGGTGCCAACATGCTGGAGAAGCCGAGCAAGAGTCAGCCCCTGGGCTGCCACCGCGGGCAAGTGTGGAGCCCCCCGGAGACTCCGGGCCATCAGACCAGAGCAAGCGCCAGGGACGAGTTAACATTTTTTTTTTTTTTTTAAGATTTTATTTATTTGTTTGACAGAGAGAGAGAAAGTAAGAGAGGGAACACAAGCAGGGGGAGTGGGAGAGGGAGAAGCAGGCTTCCCACTGAGCAGGGAGCGGGATGTGCGACTCGATCCCAGGACCCTGGGATCATGACCTGAGCCGAAGGCAGATGCTTAATGGACTGAGCCACCCAGGCGCCCCACGAGTTAACATTTTCCCACCGGTGTCAATGACTTGGAAAGTCAATTCTGTTCCGCTGAGCCTTTTCATCAGTGATGATACCCTGAACCCATCTTCTTTTCACACCTGCCGCTCAGAGAAAATTCTGCGAGTCAGTGTGTCACCAGCCCGCCCTGGGCATGCCTCCAACAGGTGCAGAGGCGGCTGCAGCCAGCTGGCCTAAGGCAAACACAGACACTCCTTTCAGGGGAAGGTGCTACCGAGAGAATGTCAAAGTCTGGGCGCGCAGAAGGGAGACCTGCGGGCCTTCCGCTGTCTTCGTGGAACCAGATGCCCCTTACACGGCCCGGAGGGCAGGGAGAGGATGACCGTTGTCCAGCTGCAGAGGCTGAGTCGGTTCCTCCTTTCACACTCCTGGAGGGCATGCCCAACACCCAGAGGAGCTCACAAAGCACCAGCACGGAGCCCTCCCTGCAGCACAGAAGGCACCCGTCAGATGTGGCTCCCGAAGATTCCATTCAGGCCTGTGCGGCTCCCAGGGGAGGGGACATGGGGCACCCCAGGGTCGCCCTCAGCCTGCCATGCCCCTCACTCAGGGCGCCATGAAAGGACTCCACTCAATCAGAGATGGGCATTTCCTTCGCACGGTTCCAAAGTGTATGCAGCCCCCTGAGCTTCGGCCACTGCAAGTTCGAGTGGCTTCGGCCCTTTGTAGCCCTAGCCCGCAGGGAAGTGGAGGACGGTGGTGCAGACCTGGCCTCAACCACAGTGCCCAACGTGTCCCTGTAATATCCATCCCACGCAGTGTACCCACAGCCCGTTCTTCCAGCCCCAGCAGAGAGAACCCACTCTTCAGGGGGTTTAAACAATTTGTGTTAGCATTTTTCAATATTATTCCTAGATGAGACACAACTTTATTACCATCTCTAGCTGCCCTTTCCAATTCTAATATTCTCATATTCTGTGCATCCCAAGAGGCCCCTTTCCTGACAAAGATATTTACCTTAGATATGTGTAACTTCCAGGAGTCTAAAATATGAGCATAAACCATTTGCTAACCCGGTGTCTTTTAGCTTCTTCAAAGCAGAACTCACATCATTAATGTCTTTTAGGATACTTATCTTTGCCAAGCTCTCCTTTATCCTCCAGCGTGGGGAGGACTTATTATAGACTATATGTTGGCCCCACCAGGGGACCACAGAAATGAGGCCTGCATGGCATTTTATTGGCCCAATAGATTATGTTCACGATGGAGAGGGAGAAATCACAAGTTAATTCCCCCAAGAGACTTGTAACGGTCCCAAACTTTTCCTTCAGGCTGAAAAAGCAGGGAGAAACCCCAGCCTGGACAAGGAAAATGTCAGGCTCCTGGGTCTCCTCTCGTAGGGCTCACTCCCGCCCTTGAGAGGCCAGAGGTATACACTTTTCTGGAAACCAACTCTGAGAAGTCCTCTATGGATTCAGAGTTGGTTTCGACCGCAGTTCTCAGACTTGAGCACCTATCAGAATCCCCTGGAGGGCTGGTTAAAACCCAGATTGCTGGACCCCGCCAGAATTTCGGGCTCTACTGATGTGCAGTGGGGCCCAAGAACCTGCATTTCTAACCAATTCCCAGGGCTGCCGCTGGTGCAGGCCTGGGGACCACACTCTAGGATCACTGGAGTTCCAAGACGGGTCCCTGGTTCAGGACACTCTAAGGGAGCCAGGGAATACAGGTTCTCAGGGATGTCCCAATCCAGCTGCTCTTCGGGCCCCTGGTTCTCACTGTGACACCTCTCCTCAGAAGTCCAGAATTCCCTGGACCGGCCCCAGGTCTGTTCCCTTTGATCTCAGCGCCAAGTGCTACCCACACAGCAACTCCCTCACCACAGGCTGCTGGCTCTGCCCATTTTCCTCCCCCTGCAGGAACCAGCTACGTAATTTGTGTGGCCAAATGGAAAATGAAAATTTGGGGCCCTTTGTTGAAAAATTACTAAGAATTTCAATACACGGGGGCGCCTGGATGGCTCAGTCGGTTAAGCGTCCGACTCTTGATTCCAGCTCACGTCACAATCTCAGGGTTGCAAGATCAAGCCCCACATGGGGCTCTGCACTGAGGGCGGAGTCTGCTCGGGATTCTCTCTCTCTCTTTCTCCCCCCACTCACATGCTCTATGAATAAATAAATAAATAAACAATAAATAAATAAAATATTTTTTTAAAAAAAGAATTTCAATACACTGACAAGAGACCACTAAATACAGCATGTGTCTTTTTCCCCAGGGCTTAGTCTCTGGGCCCCCACAATTCGGACCAGAGAATTATGACTCTTTCTCAGTCTGTCCTCCTGTTCCCCTCATATCTTCATACAAGAACTACGCCCCATCTCCTGGACTGCACAGCTTCTGTCTCTCAAAAAGAGGGTATTGGTATATATTTGGAGGGAAACCTAAATATCTATCAAAATTATTAAATATTCCTACTCTGTAATACAGCAAGTCCACTCCAAGGAATTTATTTGTCCTCCAGTGGATAGATTCTTTGAAGTGCTCTTAGAGTGCTCAAAGGATGTTCACTGATGTCGTGTTTGTAATAAGAAAAAAATGGAAACAACTTAAATGTCTATCGATAATAGTTAATGAATAAAGGATATTTACAGGCAATGAAAAGGAAGTATATTCAAGATGGAGCAAGTACAAAAAGCAATTTGAAAGTGTGTGTGTATGTGTGTGTTAGCACATGAATAGGAAAACATTCAGGTAATCTAAACAACAACTTCTTAGCCATTACCAACGGGAATTTTCACTTTATAGCACATACACTTTAAATTTTCAAATGTTTTATTATTTCTTTTATTATTTCTAAGTATATATGGAACTAAAAAGTGCATAAGACTTCCACCAAAACTGTTCTCAGCCAGAAACCTTGACTACCAGGCAGGACTGCTCCTTGGCCCCGGCCCCTTGTCCTTCCAGCCCCGTCCCTCCTGCACTATGACATGTCCCATCCCTGTCACTCTCCACGCCTGTTGCCAGGAAGCCTCTCAGGCACCTGATCAGAGTGAGACCACAGCTGGATCTGCTCATCTAAATATATTCAGTTCTCCCCAGAAATAGGCTCCTGTGAAAACCGAATAAAACTATGGAAAGGAGAGCATTTATGAAACATCTTTTAGACTATTGCCTTACTTAGTTTTCACTCTGATGTAATGGATTCTTATTTATTCTTATTTTTGTGTTTGGAGATGGAGCAGAACGCCACCCACCCAAAACCTCCATCAAAGCTGTCTCAAGGTATACCCCAAGTTGAATTTGTATCTTGACTAACAGCCTCCAGCCTCCCCACGTCCTGAGAATCTAAACCATCCTCTTCCTCACTCTCCGTCCTGAACAATAATCAGTTAGTTGAGGGGCGCCTGGGTGGCTCAGTCGTTAAGCATCTGCCTTCGGCTCAGGTCATGGTCACAGGGTCCTGGGATTGAGCCCCGCGTCAGGCTCCCTGCTCCGCAGGAAGCCTGCTTCTCCCTCTCCCACTCCCCCTGCTTGTGTTCCCTCTCTCGCTATGTCTCTCTCTGTCAAATAAATAAATAAAATCTTAAAAAAAAAAAATCAGTTAGTTGAGATACTACGATGAATAACGTTAGCTAACAACAAACTCCCAAGTTTGGGGGCTGAACACAGAGGTTTCCTTTTCACTCAGTTGGGGGTTCAATGTGGAATGTTCCAGCGGCAGACAGTGTTCTGCTTGGTCATCCACGCTCCCAGGCACCTCCACCTTCTGGCCCTGCCCTCCTTTGTATCACTGGTGCCGGGAGCATGAGGACCACAAGGGAGATCTTATGGGCCAGGCCTAGAAGGGAAGAATAAAAATCATATTCTTCTGGTCACATTCTACTGGCCAAAATTTGGCTTCAAAGGCCTGGAACTCTATAGGAGACAAGGATGAGTGGTGTGGCGGACAGAAGAATGGCCCCCAAAAATGTCCCTAGAACCTGTGTTATCCGTTCCCTGACAAAGAGGACTTAGCAGATGTGATTAAGACTCTTGACATGAGGGGCGCCTGGGTGGCTCAGATGGTTAAGCCTCTGCCTTCGGCTCAGGTCATGGTCTCAGGGTCCTGGGATCGAGCCCTGCATCGGGTTCCCTGCTCAGTGCAGAGCCTGCTTCTCCCTCTCCCTCTGCCATTCCCTCTGCTTGTGCTCTTCTGTCTATCTCTCTGTCAAATAAATAAATAAAATCTTTAAAAAAAAAAAAAAAAAAGACTCTTGACATGAGGAGAGTGTCTGGGCTTACATGGGTGGGACCAATGTAATCACAGTGTCCTAATAAGAGAGAGGCAGAGGGTCAAAGTCAGAAAAAGGAGATGTGAGGATGCGAGTGGCGCCTGGGGTGATGTCCTCAAAGATGGAAGGAGGAGCCCAAGCCAAGGAACACAGGCGGCCTCTAGACACCAGAAATGGCAAGGAAATGCATTCTCCCCGGAAGCCCCGGATGGAACAAAGCCCTGCCAACACCTTGATTTTAGACTTCTGACCTCCCTGAATTATAGGAGAACAAGTTTGTATTGTTCTAAGCTGCTAAGTTTGTGGCAATTCCTTACAGCAGCAACGGGACCAACACAAGTGGTCAGGCTGTGTGCTAAGGAGGAAAAGGTGACAGACTCTGGTGAATAATAGCTGCCCTTTCAAAGGTGGGCAAATCCATCCTGCCCTTCCTGCTGCCTCCACCTCTCCTCAAGCTCCTGTGGCCTTTCTTCACCTGACCTGTGGTTTTGGCTGCCCTCCCACTGACTACCTCATGCCAACCTCTTTCCTACACAGCTGCCAGAGTGGCTCTCCTAAATTACAGGTCAGATTGTATCACTCCCTTGCTCCAAACCCCAGTGGTTCCTATATGAGAAAATCCGAATGTCTCAGCCCAGCATTCCACGTCCTCTGTAATGCGGCTCCCACCTGCCCACCCCTCACAAGGTCCTCTCTCCCAGGAGGGAGAAATACCGACAAGTGCGCGTGAGGAGCTGTCAAGACAAGTGGGTGAAAGAGGCCTGGGTAGGTGGGGCTTATCTGCTTCCTCAGCCTCAGTCTCCCCTCAGGCACCACCTCCTGTCAAGAGAGAGAAAGCCAGGGCAAGGCCTTCCAGATGTTGGGGGCCGTGGGGCTTGAGAAAATATGCCTCACATACCAATAAATACAACCCAAAAGAGCTTGTTCTAAGGTCAAATAACAAAAAGGGCAAGGCCCAAACAAATTTTCATTGACATGCCTTTGGTTCCTTGAATATATTGAAGCCAAATTCCTCAGCATGCCAGGCTGGACAATCATCCTTGCCATCGAGCCACATTTTTTCAAATCCTTGGTGTGGAAACTCTCCACATACTCCCAATGAGCAAACGCCAGAGATGTCCAACAAGGAGACTGAAAAGCTTTTAAAGACCACTCATGCTTATGGGTGAGCCGTTTGTGAGCCTCACGAAGACAAAGCTCAGGTAAGACTGAAGGAGAGGCATGGTGACGTCCACTGTCACCACCCCCTCCACGCCGGCCCTTCTCAGCCTGCTGCTCATACCTCCTCTGTTGCTCCCCAGATAACACCCCAAACTCTGGGCTCTGCCTTATGCTCTGTTGCCCCTCCTCCCTAAGCCCTGTTGTTTCTAAATGACAAGGGACTGCAAGTCAGTTAATCAATGTAACACCACAGACTTGTAGAATTTTCAAATACATGTTTAACTCATTTGGGGGCAAAAAAAAAAATGGAAGAGGGGGCGGGTAGAGAGAAATCAACCATTAGGCTACTAACCAACTGCTATCAGTTTGGTATATTCCATTTTAAACATTTTCATGTGCATATTTTAACATAATGCCATAAATACAATTTTGCATCTGGCTGCATGGTCCTCCCAGGCATCATTTAATGGCCTCATGATATCCCTTCCAGTAAATTCTCTGCAATCTACCTAACTACTGTCCTATTTTTGGATGCTTGAGCCATGTCTAACTTTTTACAGTTTGCAAATAAAACTTTGATGCATGCATTTTTCCATTTTTAAAATTATTTCCTTAGACCAGATTTCTAAAAGTAGGATTTCTGGGTCAAAGTGTATGAAAATATTTAGGGAGTGATAGATTTGATCAACTGCATTTTTAAAAGTGTACCAACTTAAAGTGCAGAGAGTAAAGGAAAAGAATATCGGTTACTGAAATGTATTTTTATTTCATGTAAACATTTAAAAATCATTTCAAATATATTTCTGCTACTTTAATTGGCAAAAGGAAAACAAAATGGAATTTTGCAATTGGAAGGAACCTCAGATTTAACCCAGTGGCTCCCAAACCCGGCTGCATGTCAGAATCAACTGAGGAGTCTTTTAACGATATGTGTTCTGCTAAAGCTTGAGAAATGTTTTAAGTCTGGAGTAAATCATGGACAAGATGAGCCTGGAGAACTTGTCATTTCCGAAAACAAGGAAGCTCTAAAAGACCTTTGCGTGTCAAAAGAATTCAAGAGGCAACTTGAAGAAGCTCCCACTGGCCAAAGACAGGAATTCTAAGAATAAGAATGGCAATGGACCAAAGCATATCAAATACGTTAAAATCCATGAGGTTAGAATGATACTAAAAATAATTAAACTTCAATGCTCCTTTTGGAGGATAGTGATATCTCAGCATCAGAATGACTTTGAAAATTAGAAGTAGAGGGAAAGAATTTAGGCTGTATTTCCTATTGAACTGTACTGTGAAATAAGTAAATAGTAGATGAGGGGAAGTTTCTCTGTATTATTCCAGCTAATAAGTGAAAAAGGAATGATAAATTTAGTAGATCATCATTTGCAACCATAATGAATTAATGGACACAGGCAATGACCATCAGTGGCTGCTGATGTTACAAAAAGAGACACAACCAGACATTATGTGACCCTAATGAAAGTGCCCACCACCTCTTTTTTTTTTTTTTTCAGAGTCCATAGTCTCTCATGGTTCGTCTCCCCCTCCGATTCCCCCCCTTCATTTTTCCCTTCCTACTATCTTCCTCTTCTTTTTTTTTTTAACATATAATGTATTATTTGTTTCAGGGGTACAGGTCTGTGATTCATCAGTCTTACACAATTCACAGCGCTCACCATAGCACATACCCTCCCCAATGTCTATCATCCAGCCACCCCATCCCTCCCACCCCCCACCACTCCAGCAACCCTCAGTTTGTTTCCTGAGATTAAGCATTCCTCATATCAGTGAGATCATATGATACATGTCTTTCTCTGATTGACTTATTTCGCTCAGCATAACACCCTCTAGTTCTAGGCACGTCATTGCAAATGGCAAGATTTCATTTTTTATGGCTGCATAATATTCCATTGTGTATATATAGATATAGATACCATATCTTCTTTATCCATTCATCTGCTGATGGACATCTTGGCTCTTTCCATAGTTTGGCTATTGTGGACATTGCTGCTATAAACATTGGGGTGCATGTACCCCTTCAGATCACTACATTTGTATCTTTGGGGTAAATACCCAGTAGTGTAATTGCTGGGTCATACTGTAGCTCTATTTTCAACTTTTTGAGGAACCTCCAGAGTGGCTGTACCAGCTTGCATTCCCACCAACAGTGTAGGAGGGTTCCCCTTTCTCCGCATCCCTGCCAACATCTGTCTTTTCCTGACTTGTTAATTTTAGCCATTCTGACTGGTGTGAGGTGGTATCTCATTGAGGTTTTGATTTGGATTTCCCTGATGCCGAGCGATGTTGAGCACTTTTTCATGTGTCTGTTGGCCATTTGGATGTCTTCTTTGGAAAAATGTCTGTTCATGTCTTCTGCCCATTTCTTGATTGGATTATCTGTTCTTTGGGTGTTGAGTTTGATAAGTTCTTTATAGGTTTTGGATACTATCCCTTATCTGATATGTCATTTGCAAATATCTTCTCCCATTCTGTTGGCTGTCTTTTGGTTTTGTTGACTGTTTCCTTTGCTGTGCAAAAGCTTTTTATCTTGATGAAGTCCCAGTAGTTCATTTTTGCCCTGGCTTCACTTGCCTTTAGTGATATTTCTAGGAAGCAGTTGCTGTGGCTGAGGTCGAAGAGGTTGCTGCCTGTGTTCTCCTCTAGGATTTTGATGGACTCCTGTCTCACATTTAGGTCTTTCATCCATTTTGAGTCTATTTTTGTGCACACCACCTCTTATGAACTATTCTCACCAAAATTTTTGAACTTAAGTCAGATCAAACCTCTAGGTCAAATTATTGCTTTATAGAAAATAAACATGGGGGGGGTGCAATCAGCAAAATCCAGACTATGGGAAAGTCCTCAGGACAAACAACCCGGTTTTTTCAACACAAGATTTAAAGGGAAAAAAATGAAATTAAGGCACGCCAATGGATTAAAATTTACTTAAGAGGGGCGCCTGGGTGGCTCAGTCGTTAAGCGTCTGCCTTCGGCTCAGGTCGATCCCAGGGTCCTGGGATCGAGCCCCGCATCGGGCTCCCTGCTCCGCGGGAAGCCTGCTTCTCCCTCTCCCACTCCACCTGCTTGTGTTCCCTCTCTCGCTGTGTCTCTCTCTGTCAAATAAATAAATAAATAAATAATCTTTAAAAAATAAATAATAAAATAAAATTTACTTAAGAGATATATTGACCAATCATAATGCATGATCCTTATTTGGATTTCAATTCAAACAAACTGAAAAAAAAAAACCCACTTTTTGTCAGACAATAGTGGATTTGTGAATGTCGTCAGGAGTTTTTATGATATTAAGGGATTACTGTTAATTTTTTTCTGGTATACAATGGTATTGTGAATATTTTGAAGTCTGTATCTTGGAGAGAAGCATACTAAAATACATACACATAATTAAAGGATAACTTTTGAAGCTGGGTGATATATTCAAGAGGGTTCATTATACTACTTTCTCTATTTTTGAATTTTCTATAATTAAAAGTAAATACATATATTTTAGGCAGGAGGCCCTACCCCCAGACCTGCTGAACCAGGATCTCAGATATGGGAACCAAGACTCTGAGTTCTGAGAGCCCCCATGAGATTCTGAGGTAGCTGGTCCGTGGACTAGTGTCCAGGAAACAGTGATTTGACCCACAAGGAAACTGAGGCCCAAAGACAGTACATTTCTTGCCCAAGCTCACACAGCCAGTTCATGGAAGAACCATAGCCCATGGTCCTTTTCAAGATAATAGGCAGCCTCTTGAATACAAATACCCTAGATCCAGAATGTGCTCCCCTCTTAGGCAACATGATGCTCTGGCCCAGTTTGAATGCATGTGTCCAGAAGGCACCCTGGGAGCTGTCTAGGATCTTTTATCTCTTCAAAATCATAGTCCCGTGGGGCTACCCATGAGATCTCACTGTCTATTACAAAAAAGAAGGGGGACTTTTGAGCTGCACCTGCACATAGGAACACAAACTTAAGATCTCTGATGTTATTTCCAAATGAGATCATACATGGAGATAACGAATTTCCCCAGTTGTCCTCCAGGATTCACAGTTCAATAGTGGCAAAGTCCCCTAGAGCTTCAACCTCTTTTCTAAATGGAAACCAGAAGGAACATTCAGAAAGGAGCAATAGGAACATTCAGAAAGGAGGTTGTGGACATAGGGAATTCTGCTCCTTTTGGACTGTGAATCCCGGACAGAAAGGGGGATATTCAGCCTGACATGTATTCAGCGTTAGAGGCAGTGAGAGAGTCTGGGGCTTCTTGTGAGGGCTGACAGCACCTGGGATAAAGAATGAGATAAATTCAGTCTTGGTGCATTAAAGAAAAACAATAGTAGGAGTGGTTGTGAGAACTTGTGAGGAGGGAAAGGAGAGGTGTCTGTGGTTTTCTCCTGATCACTGTTTAATATGAGGACTTCTTGACCTTTGAGCATGGGGATGGAGAATTAAGGGAAGTCCATTCCTAATCTGACCTCTGTTGTTAAAGGGGCAAACCCACGCCACAAGTGCTGGGTCCTTCCTGGCCCAGAAGCTGGGGGTGTCTCATTGCCCATAATGATGGGTGGTAGGAAGTTTAGGGGAGATATGCCCCACTCTCCTACCTTGCTACCACATCTCATGTTCAATGTTGCTACTGTTTTAATCAAACACAAGATAAGATGTGGAGGATAAGAGGCTTCAGGTCCAATTTTTTAACTCTTAGTGCAGGAAGACATGACAGCATCCTATCTCAAGAGTCATTTGGGAGAAGAAGATGGCCCCTAACTATATACCAGGATATGGTAGAAAAATAGACCTGTCTAGACACTTGTCTAGAAAAAAAGGACACAGGGGTGCCAGGGTGGCTCAGTTGGTTAAGCATCTGACTATTGATTTCGGCTGAGGTCATGATCTCAGGGTTGTGAGTTCAAGCCCCGCATCGGGCTCCACGCTGGGCATGGAGCCTGCTTAGTATTCTCTCTCTCCCTCTGCCCCCCACACACCCGCTCACACCCTCTCTCTCTCTCTAAAAAGTAAAAATAAAAAAAGAAATAATAAGGACACAGCATTGCTTGGCTTGATTTTTGATTTTTTTTAATGTACCAGAAATATATTCCTCTCTATCACCCCCGATCCTCATCCTGCAACACACAACCACACTCCTACACTTCTACACATGAAAAACCAACCTGAAAAAAATCACACATAAAAACTCAAAAACAGCTAAGGTCACCCAAAAACTTACATTTAAGTTATTACATGATCTCTCATCCAAAAATAGTATGAAATGTGATTTTTTAAAAACTGAGTTATAATAGATTCATATTGGGAGTCTTTGACCTTTTGCCTCAACTGTCGGAGGACATTAGTGTGGATCTAAGGACACGGCTATCACTCGGTGTGGCTGATGCAAGTGGGGTTGCTTTAGACCCACACATTTCTTCAGATGACTAGACTAGTTACCTCACTCGTCCATATAGCCTGCCAAAATTACCCTGTTTTATAGATTCCAGAAATCTCCCCAGCTGGGAGCAAGTAATTTCATCCAATTTTGAATTTCTTTTTAAGTAGTGTGTCACAAACTCCCAATGTTGGCAAAGGTGTGGAGAAATACCCATCCCCCAACATCACAGAAAGTCTAAAATGGTACATTTTTGGAAAGTTGGCAATACAGAACACATGAGCTTTAAAATGTTTATGTTCTTTGACCCAATAACTCCATATCTGAGAATAATCCAAAACTGGTTTAAAAGAATGAAAACAAAAATATCATGCATTTTGTGATATTCATCACAGCATTATTGAGAACAGAAAAAGAAACAACCCAAGTTTCTAACAACAGGGTCTTGGCAAACTACAGTAAATGATTGTTTGTAGCCATTAGAGTTTTATTTTCTAAAAGGTGATAACTTGGGAAGCTAGGTCCATCTGTTGCTGCCTTCCAGGAATCCGAAGCTCCAGCAGAAGGATCAAGTGGCTGCAGAAGGCTGGGGCTGTGGTCTTCTGGGTGGGGAGCCTGGCCAGATTACCACCCCCTCCCCTTCGCGGGATTCTGGCTTCTTCAGCCTACTGCTTTCTCCTGTCCTGCTGATTCCCACATCTGGCTTGCCAGCTACACTGTCAATTCTCTGAGATTCCATAGGCTTCCACTAAATTCCTTTTTGCTTAACTTAGCTAGAGATGTTCTCTGTTGTTTGCGCCAAAGGACACTGACACATCTAACTAACCCATTAATCAGATCATTGGACTCTGAAACATAGTTGCCCAATCACAGCTTGAAAGTGTTTTCCAGAGTCTGTTGAGCGGAGCTTTAGCCTTCTGAGATCAGAACAGTTGGGACAATATGACATAATGTCTCCTGCCTGGGGCGGGTACAGAGTACATAGTCTCAGTACTTTCTGAGAAGTACTGCTGAAAAAGCCTACTAGCCCAGGGCTTCCCAATTGCCTTGACCGCACAACTCTTTTTTCTAAGTAACACCTAGTAACACGCTGCAGCGAGTGCGGCAGTAGGTGGTAGCACACAGAATGTGTGAGAGAATGCTTATGCAGTCCTCACAACTCACAGCTCCAGAGCGACAGGGGTGCTTTGTCCTGATCTCTTTGGGTCAGGTTAAGGGAGGCCAAGCGATGTTAATCTTAGGGTGAATACTTAGCCTCTCCTGGGGGAAAAGAAATCACAAGATCCAAGAAAATGGCGAGAGAAGAGGCTGAATTATTTATCAGGGAGCTGCTGTTTGCTGGGGGCAATGCTGGATACTTATTACTGATGAGACCATTTAATCTTCACAGCCGAGAACCTCCTAACTGGTTTCCCTGCTTCTCCCCTTGGTCCTCTCCCATTCTCTGCACAGTGACCAGAGTGATCTTCTGAGACTACATCGGGTCACTCCCTTGCGTAAACCGTCAAGTTCTACCGAACCTCATTTCAAGCCACTCCTTCCTTTCCCCACTGCCCTCGAGCCATCCTGATTGCTTTCCTCAACGGCTGTTTTCTTTCCAACATCGTTCCCCCGTCAAAGTTCCATACTTGCAGCTCCCTTGGCGCGGAGCACTCAGTGCCGTCTTCCCATAGCTAGCTCCACCTTACCACTCAGGCCTCAGCTCAAACGTCAGCACCACTGGGAGGCCCTCTTTGACTACCCTATCTATAACAGTACCTCTCACCCACTTTCTGTCTCACCACGGTGTTGTTTTTCAGGACATTTTACCATCCGAAATTATCTTGATTTTTTTTTTTTTTATCTGATGCCTCCCACTAGTATGTAAATTCCAAAAGACCTTGTCTGTCCTATTCATCACCATATCATTGGTGCCTAGAACAGTGCCTGGTGCACAGTAAATGCTCAACTTGTTGATGACCTCTGTAACAAGTGGCCGGGACACTCATGCTGCAGATGAGGAAATGGGCCCAAAATGCCTTGGGTAAGCATCTTGACCAAGGCCACACAGCTGGAAAGTGATCAGAACCCACGCTTTGTGATGGTGGAAGGCTGAAGGGAGTCTTTGGGTTTTTGGAGTCCAGTTATTATGTTGCACGGTTGGCCTAGTCCTGCTGGGTCACAGAATACAAAGAGCTAGATTTTCCAGGAAGCCCTCAGCTTCTATAAACTTTCTGCCTGTCAAGCCCTGTAGGAACTAATCTAGATTTATTAAAGAGGATCAAGGTCAGAAATTCACCTTTAGAAATCATGCCCCACCCGAAATATCCAAAGAGCTCTCTGGTCTTGGAGTTTGACACCGGACTCATTCATACAGGAGATTACGGCAGTGACTACATCTAATATTTCATGCCCTTGCCCTGGTCTTTCTTCTTGCATCGGGCAGTGTTTTGGTCAAAGGTAAGGATCTGTACAAATTAATCAGCGACAAGTATCACTTTAGCCAAAATCAGATATTTTATCATACTTTGTCTACAACACATTCTGCAAGGAAAGAACTAAAAGCTTGAGAGAAAGTGGGGAGGAAACAAAAAGTGCAAGTCAACCAGAGGAGGTAAGGAGGACAGGACAAGTCCTCTATTTTTGCCGAAAGCACATTAGAGCCTCCTCCATTTTCATCAAAAGGGTCTGTTTCAATGGAGGTAAACCATCTTCCACACAGACACAGGAAGCTTTGCAAGGTCCTCAAGGGCCTTTTGACCCCCGATGGGTGCATGTAAGGACACATCAAGATAAACTGACAAAAGGCCAAAGTCAAGGATAAAGAGGTGTAGGCATTAGTGTACTCAGGCACTAAAAATAAATGGAAGGATTTTTTCCCTATGACCCGTTATAGAAGGACAGATGAGGTACAAAGAAAGCTATGAAGAGGTGGTGATCTGTGGAGCTAAGAATTCCACTGTGATAGGCTACGGCACTTGAAGAGAATTATTTAAACTCTTCACTGGGTAGGACAATTATCAGGGTATGTACCATGATTAATCATGAAGAATATTATAAGATGAGCCGTTCTAGAAATACTAAACAGATCTAGATAGTGGAATTCTGCACCTTACCGCAAATAGTATTATAAGCTCTGAAATACAGTAGGGAGAGATTCTTTCTCAGCACCAAACCTCTCATTCTTCATACATTGTTAGTCATGGTTTTATTACATAATAGGCAAAGTAAAGAATACACTAGGTTTCATTACAAAATACATGCAAATAAAGAATATTCTGAGAGGTTTTGACAATTCCCATGTCAGGAGAACAAACAGGGAAACAGATCATTCCCTGCTTAAAGACTTAACATACACCTGCTATTTAAGTAAAGTAAATCATGCTTTTAGGGCAATCAATTCAGAATTAAACCAGTATTTTTAGAGGTTGATGCCTCTTAAGTACTTGATGAGTGATATTTCTGCTTGGTGGCACTTACACATATATAGTATTTGGCACAGAGTTGGACACGCTGCAGATTTTTCTGGGGAGGACATATTCTTAAAATAAGATGGGATATATCAGAAGTTGTGGATAAGCACCCTGTGAAACAGCACCAGAGGGCAGACATAATATGTGGTCTTGAGAGTTGAAATTCACATTAGCCGAATGTTATGACTGGAGAATATAAAGATTAAAAAATCCACTTAGAACACCTCTTGAGTTTTGATACCTCACTATACCCTGTGAGGGAGGCCTATATTAGACTCATAGTTTACTTTTCCAGAAGTAAGTGAACAGTTGACAGATCCTTTAATAAAATGTTAGCATGGCCAAAAACCATCCGAAACGCATTTTCCTAAATGCTCTTAATACACTGCTCACACCTAATAGCTATTGCAATGCAGTAAAACAAAATATGCTGAAACAAGAAAAATCATCTAATAGCACGTCATGTAATAGGGCTATTTAGCTGCTAAGGTAGCCAATGTACAGTGAGGTGCTTATCTTTTTCAATTTCAATGTTTCAGCTTTATGGAGGACCAAATAGTGCTTTGAATCAAAGTTTTGCTTTTCCAGATTCATGTTTGTGCAGTTGCGAGAACTCCAAAGAGTTTTACAAATGTCCTGAGGACATTACTTCAAAGCCATTATTTTTGGGCAGAATTTAAAGTGTAATTTCCTTTTCAAATTCTATGGTTTCAGCTCTCCAGTCTTGTTTAGGGTACATTACTTATTTCTGCATAATCTGAAAATACCAACTGTAACCCGCAAATATACACCAAATACAAGAGTCCAAGTCCACTCACATCACTAATCCTCTTCTTCTCTGTTCTCTGCCCACTCATTTTGTGAGAATTCCCACATGACTGCTCAGTTCTGATAATTTGTGATTTGTTATTTTTATATGTTTTACTTTGAACTTGGGCAAAAAATCCAGTGCTTCATCATATTTCATACCATTCTTCAGGCTCCTCCCCCATATGCCCTATTTAAGTTGTTCACACTTTTCCCTTTACGGGCTTCCTTTCAGAAACCTTGATCATGGAGTTCTACAATTATAAATAACAACTAATAAGTATTTTTAAAAACCTAGTTAATAAAAGTTTTTCTTAAAGGAGATTAACAAATACCATATGTATGACTGGACAGATTATCTACTGATACTCAGTGTGCAATACACCAACATATCCCCAATGTGAGTTTATAAATTGTTACAATGCTATGGAATTGATAGCATTTTACTTTAGTTAAAAGATGTTCCCATCATTAGCTTTCAGGAATACTGTTACTAATTTTAAATACCACTGTGTGACAATATGTGTCAGTGATTTACATGTGATTTCACTCTTACAATAAACACCCAAGGTTATTACCCATTTTATAAGTGGGAAAATTAGATTCCAAAACATGACACAGCTAGTAGCAGAGAAGAGCTGGTATTCCAGTCCAAACAGGACTCCACAGCCCAGGCTCTTCCTCTCCCTCCACACTTGGCCATGCACATCTCATTTAAAAATCAAAAAGCATATAGGCAACTAATGAATCATTGAACATTAAAAAAAAAAAAAAGCAAGTTTCTTACGCTAAACAGTTTGAAGCTCTGTGTCTTCTTAGGGTAAAACAAAAGAAATGAGAATGGGGCTTTTCTTCTTGTCTTTGTGGCAAATGAGTATCTAATCCAAATACTACATTTACTAAATGCCAAAGCTTTATTGTCCTTTTCATCAGGCAATAACTTAAAAAAAAAATAAAGGCATTGGGGCGCCTGGGTGGCTCAGTCGTTAAGCGTCTGCCTTCGGCTCAGGTCATGATCCCAGCGTCCTGGGATCGAGTCCCACATCGGGCTCCCTGGTCTGTGGGAGGCCTGCTTCTCCCTCTCCCACTCCCCCTGCTTGTGTTCCCTCTCTCACTGTGTCTCTGTCAAATAAATAAAATCTTTAAAAAAAAAAAAAAGCATGAGTATGGTCACATATTAATACATTACAATTTCAAAATCACATAGCTTGCTTTGAAAGTATACTTTGTACCCCGTGCTATGCAATGTTGATGTGAAATTACACATAACCATTAAAAGAGGACACAGAATAAAAAGTGGTAAAAATGGTAAAGAAAGTGGTGTGGAGTAGTTGGCATATGTACTTGGTATTACATTGTTTTCTTTTGAAGTTTTTACTCAAAATAGAAAATGCTAATGTGCCATTTGGGGAAAATCCTTTTCAAATTCTGAAATAGAGAAACTTTAAAGAAAAAGTAGGTTTTAAAAAAGAACCAGTGCACATGTTACCACATGGATGAACGTGGAGGACATTATGCTAAGTGAATTATGCCAGGGACAAAAAGACAAACACTGTATGAGTCCACTTGCTTATCTGGAGTAGTCAAACTCCCAGAAATAAAAAGTAAAATAGTTGCGGGGTGGGGAGATGAGGAGTTGCTTAATTGTTACAGTTTCAATTTTGTAAAATGAAAAGTTCTGGAGACTGGTTGCACAATGTGAACACACTTAACCCTACTGGATTATACACCTAAAAATGGCTAAGATGGTCAATTTTGTTATGAGTATTTTACTACAATTAAAAATTTTTAAATTTTAAAAGAAACCAATGGATTATTTTTAATGTAATAATGATATTGTGGTTATGTTAGGTTTAAAAAATGAAACATTTGGAGATACGTACGTGCAAGGTGATAGTCATTTGGGATGTTCATTCTACTTTTTTTGTGTTTAAATCTTTCCCAATGAAATAAGATGGAACAAAATAACCCTTTAAAAAAGGGGAAACCAATAATAAAATTTCCTAATCAAGAGAATCATCTATCATGAAAATATTTTATTAGAGTTTAAACATAGAAAATGTAACATTTTAACTACAACTGATAAATGTGACACATCACTTATTTCACTTGAGAGAAAGCTGCTGAAAACCAGACATGGTTTACTGGGCTTGCATTAGAAAAACTACATGGAGAAAATTACATGAACAGGCTAAAGTTTGCTATGAAAACAACGTATTTTTATTAAAGTAATTAAAAGTCAAAAAACAACAACAAAAGGGAAATTCTACAACCTTTGCAACTATATAATCTTTATGTAGAAAAACTATAAAGTGACAGTCTGGAAAGCAGCTCCACAATAAACTTAATCCTTACATCAAGAGTAACTAAATTATGGAATCAGTTCACCCAAAAGAAATTGTCTTGCTATAAAGTATTTCAGCTGAGCTGATTTCAACTATATTATTCTCATTCCTGAAAAAATTGTCTTTCCTGATATTTCAAATCACCAGAGATGTAACGTACAAGAGCCTGTTGAAGTAAAAGGATAAAACAAATACTCCGAGCACAATTACATGTGAAAATGAATGAGGGCATTTTATCTATAGAGCTACAAAACTATATAAATAACCAATTATACACATAATCCATTTACACCAAAGCTCCGTGAGGTGGTACTGAATAAACACTGAGGCATTGAATTTTCAACAATGGAACATGGCTCGCTCCCAACAGCAGCACATTCCCACCTTTTAGTCTATCATCACAACACTTCCCCTGGGATCTGCATTTGTGGCTTATCTAAGTCCTGGGAAGTTTATACCAAAAATGAAGAAAAAAGGCCAAAAGGGCAACAAATTACCCCCGACAATCTGTCTAAAACCTGCTTGTGAAATAGGAAGAAAGCAAGCACTTTGTGAGTTTTTAGTCACGTGTTCTTTTAAACTTAGACTAGCGTCTTCATTACTATCTGAACTGAATTTTCTGTGATTTGCTTTTCCATGAAAGTATAAAAGGAAAACAACAAAGAAAAAAGCTCATATTTCGTAAATGTACAGTCTTAGAAAAGTGGTACGATTTATTTTTAAAAACAACCTTCTCTGTTGAAGAAATCACACTGTTGTGGTCATCAGAATAGCTTAAGTCACTTTGGCAATACAGGGATTTATTTGCTCTCATTTTCTAATAATCATAATGATAGGCTATTATCACGGCCACATAATTTCAGAATTTATGTGATCGCAAAGGCAAATGTGTAGAGAACATGTCTAATAAACTTAAATTAAATCATGATTGGAACTTCTTAAAAATATTTTCAAGACTATTAAAATCTGGGGAAAAAATACAGAAGTCATAAGCAAATATTTCTTCTAAGATTCTTTAATTGGGATAAAAGTCTCAGGGTTAGCTCACAGGAATGGTCTGCAATAAAGAAAAATTAGGTCAGTGTCTAGTGGTTTCTGCAAACTTTAGCAGAAAAGCCGAGAACATTCTGAGCATCATAAAAGCATTCTTTTGGGTCAGGGCTTTTTGTTGTTTTAGTTCTTTAATCTCTAACTTCTCAACATATTACAATTTAGAAATGCCCATATGCTTAACTAATGGTAATAAGGAAATACAATGTCAAAGAAAAGATACACAAACATGATCCTTTTCAATCATAGGTCTCTCTTTGGCAAGAAATAGACCACCATTTATTTACTTTCTCTCAGTGTAGGAGAAGGAGATTAAATGGTATTAACCTGTTAAGAAATCCCTGTGTATAAATGTTAGGATAGAGGGTAAAGAGTTTAAGCCACGCCCTTTATGAGAAGAGTAGGTAACAGAGGATTTCGTCTTACTTGTAGTTATGGTAGAGCATAATAACCGTCTATTACAGAGCTGGAACAGGGTATTCCCTATAACTAGAAAGTCACCCTATGAACATTTTATAGTCAACCTGTAGAAATTCTGCTATCTAATCAAGTGTTCTTTAGATGCGAAACATGAATAATATGTTATTTAAAAAAAATGGTAAAGTATCTCCCTCCTTAGAATTCACCAATTTCTGCTCCTGTTAAACTTTCATAGAATCCATGAAGAATTAAACAGGCTTACTCTAGATATTTCCTCGTTAAGTAAAATTGGAAATAACCATTTGCAATTCCAGGGAAAAAAAAATCCAATACAATCTAATACACACATTAGTAAACTTTACAGAACACATATTCTATCAACCCTAAGCAGTCCCCACCCACCCACCCAAAAGGAAGCCAGTCTTATCCTCCGTAAGATATTCGTTGTATGTGGATCCACATTAAAAGAACTGCTAAATTCCACTGCAGCAGGAAAAATACAAATAAGAACCCCAAACTAACCTAACAATTTCTACTCACTCCTCCTTCTTCAGGATATTTTTTTTTTTAAAGAGAGGGAAATAAGCATTCCTTGTAATTTGACTGCAAAAGTCATTTCCTGTCCAATTATTTCTAAGCCTATACTAGATACCAAATAATGATGGAATGCCCAAATCACCAGGAACTCAACATTACTGTTATTTCTGCAAAGAAAGGTAATATATAAAATTCCCTCCCCCGAGGCAATGAACAGGGGAGAAAAAACACGTTACTTTAAAAATGGCTATATCTGTAGGTTTTTAAAAATGGCTGTATCTGTAGGTTTTTAGAAACCAGCACCAAATGTTCATATTTAATTATTCTGAGCAACATTTAGGAATTAACATTCCCTAACATTATGGACAAACAAAAGAGTGAACAATAAGGGAATAACTTTCAAGAAATATTGCATGTTGGTAAGAACCATTAAGTCAAATAATCGGACTGGCTCATTTGTAAAGATGCTATAGGTTTGCCCAGTTTGGAAATAGCACACCTCACTGCCAGCTAATATATCTACGCCCCAAATCATCAGTACAGCTTATTTTATTTGTAACTAGGCAGCATTAAATAAAACAACTTGAAAATATAGTTTTAAAAAGGTAACTCAAAACAATCCATATTAGAATGGTTTTCTATGCTCTCTATTAAGGGAAAAACAAAAACAAAAACCATCAAACCACTGCATAAAGTGTCCAGAAAAACTAAAGATTCACAAATAGTAGTAGTGTCCGTTCAAGTCTACATAACCCTTTATTACATTATACTGATAGCAATATTATGATCAACATTATACAAGTTTTCTTATTTCTTCCTCATACTGCAACAATTTTATTCCCATTGTATAACAGATTTTAACTAGGCAAATCGTTTAAATCAACTTTTTGCACCTTGAATTTACAAACTACCGGATGTTAAGTTTCCTGAAAACTATTTTACTTTTAAGCTTTACTTAAAGATAAACCTAAAACTCAATTCTAAAACAAAACAAAACAAAACAAAACAAAAAAACAAAAACCTAAGGTGCTTTAAAAAGAACTCTGTAGAAATATACTGATACCAGTGTTTGAAAGATAACCTACAGGGGGCTATAAAAGGGCAATTATCATACAAAAAACTTCTATGGCCAACTCTTGTTAGAAAATTTATTTTATAAATAAACTTCTTTCATGATAGAAGATGAAATCAAAAGATGGAGATTTAATTTTTCCCTAAAAAAAAGTAGTTGCTCAGGACATACAGGCTGAGTACACTGAAATCATATTGCTTCTTTGATAAAAGAAAAAATACTTTAGCCAGGCATTCCATTAACAAAAAAGACCATGCCACCTTTCCCTAGTCTTTTGATCTCTGGGGACTAGTATTACCCAAGATAACCTCATCGAAGAAGTTGGTTGGCAAACCTACCAAATAGGAGTCTTAGGTCCCTTAATTTTGATAGTCATCTTAGTAAATATAAAACTTTAGCTACTTGAACAATGGAGCTTATAAAGTGCATTAAGTATAAGAAACAACAGAAGTGCTAAACTCACTTGGTAGAACTTTAAGGGACTTGATGTCACCAATAGGGCAAAAAAACAACATTATAGTTTTCTGTTCAGATTTTATTTGAAATCTAATTCAAATTGTCAAAGCTACAAAAGGGGGGAAGACATCTGTATTATTTTTGCTAAGTCACAACATCCTAAAACAAAATACTACTACTGCCAGCAGATCCATTATACACATTTCTGATGAAATTCATTAGCACAATAAAAATTTCATCTTGAGAAACAGCCACAACGAAAGTAATTTATACAATATAAAACAATGACAGGTCTACAGATGCAGTTACTCATGAGTTTACACATGCATTCACAAACAAATAAACAAAAAATCCAGGAATGCTCTTTCATTTGATTTTTTGTTGTTTTTTTTTTTTAAAAAAACAGACCATTCAGGCACAAAACAAAATTGCATTTCCAATAAGTGACAGCATCTTAAAAATTTATGTCAGTGTTTGTTTTTCTTTGACTTTTTATGAGACCTGTGTGGAGATCGGGACTGGGATCTGGATTTCTTCCCTGACTTTTTAGGGGATCTAGACCGTGATCGCCTAGACCTTTTAGGTGTCCTCGAACCAGATGGTGATCTGAGGAAACAAACAAACAATTTATCAAAGCACTCATATGATCAAAATGGACCATCCTTCATTACCTAAAATGATCTTTAACAGAGCACAATGAAAGTCAGAAATAAAAAAGGCTGTAAACTTCCCAAATTCGTGTTTTGCCTACTTTACACACACACACACGTAATTTTGCACCTTCTGTGCACTACATCAATGATTATGAGTGGTGTGCCTGCTTAAAAAGACTGATTTCTGAGCCCTACCACTGCTCTATTTAATCAAAATCCCAAGAAGCAGGGACTGGAAATTTGCAATTTTAACAAGTTCCCCAGGTTACTGATAGATCCCTTAGTCTGAACCTCTAAATCTGCAAGATAAAGTTCAAAATGGCATCTAAGATCATTCACAAAATTTTTGAAAAAGTGTTGCAACCTATCTTCTTGAAGGAAAAAGCACCAACTACTACATATCATTCAAGGGAATCATTTAAGATACCATAATTCTGTAAATGCAGTTCATGAAGATTACCAAAGCAAATAAATACACTTTATATATATGCAAGTGCCATTTAGAAAAGGAAAAAACTTATCTTTTATAAAAATTTTACTAAAAATGGTCACAAAAATAAATTTTTAGGATATAAAGCAGTTTCAGTTCTCAGGAAAATTCCACTATGTAACACCAGATGAATAAAACATTTCTTAACCACTTTTCTGGAACTACAAGGAAAAAAAGTATATATCACACATTTAAATTACCCACTGAAGAATGGTATTTATTTCCACAAATCTCTACCCAAGAACTTGCTAATAAGATGCAGGGGCAGGAGGGAGGGGGTAAAGTATTCTCCTTTCAGCCTTGACAAAATCAAAGAATATTTTATAGAAACTGAAGAACAGAATGAAAAGTAAAGCAGCTACCCCTAGTCCACAGAAAACACTGGATATAATGTTTAAAATTCTTGGCTGGTCTTTACTTGTTGGAAGCCTTCTTGTGCTTTAGTCATGAGGAGACTGGGGTGGGGAGGTGGGAAGGAATAATCTAAAATGAAAGTATACTTCTCTGGTTTTCTAAAGCCCTTTAAAAAATGGTTGCCAGCCAAATTATTTTCAAAAGCTGGTGAAATGACAAGGAAACTGGCATTTGAAATATTACAAAAAAATAACTTGCATTTACCTTTTGGCCTTTTTGCTAACATCTCTAGGAGAATCTTTGTGAGATGACCTGGATCGTGAGCTCTCTTTATGAGATCTTTCTGAACGCTCTGATCGCTCCGATTTGGGTGAAGGGGATTTCACTCGTCTACCACTGCTACTGCGAGATGGGCTAGGGGATGTGCTGTGTCGCCTTTTCCTACGGAACAAAGCCCCCAAAATATTCCATAAGTGAGCAAAGGATCAGGTATTCATTTTCCTTCTACTGAATCAGCTATTAATTCCTATCAGTTTACACTAACTTTATTTTCACTAACCTTGTTAATGTTATTTTCCCACAACATTCAAAGCGCTTTATAAAGAACAAGAAAGTCTTAAAGATAGGTTGATCAAAACAAAAACTGAGGTCAACTAAATTGGATTTTCTTTTGCTGTAAGAGATCGGGACAATGGATAAAATCTCATTAAAGTCTCTGGTTAGGTAACAGTATTTAATGTTAATCCTCCCATCTTGAAACTTTTATTGTGCTTATATAAGAAAATGGGGCATCATGTTGGCAAGTTACTCTTAAATGGTTGGGAGGAGGGCAAAGGAAGGGGGAAAAAATTAAGCAAAAGTAGAAATATTTCAACATTTGGAGAATGTGGGTGGAGGATATCTGGGAATTTTTTATACTATCTTTGCAACTTTTCTATAAATCTGAAAGTGTATCAAAATAATAAATACAAGACAAACAAGTGGTAAATTTAGCATTTAACCAATTAGTATACCTATGTTATTTGTAATTACCTGTAGAGTAACTAAGCCAGAATTTTTTTATTTGCATTCACTTGGATATTAGGAAAATCTTTGTTAACTAAAGCAATTTTCTCTATTAAATGAGAGATTTAGGAACTGTGAAAGTAAAATAAAAACTAAGAGAGAAATGATTTTGATTAGAATGAAGACTTAAAAGTGAGGAGTGAGTCCCTATGGCCTACGTACACAAACTCCTTTTAGACAGGAATGGGAGACTCAGGTTTACAAAGGCAGCAGTCTCAGCAGAGAAGAAAAGCTTACACCAGAGGCAACAAGGAAGATGTAGCAAGCCTGTTTAGTTATTTAAACCTTAGGTTTGATACCTAATATGGTAACTGAATTCTTGCACTTAACTAAGGCTAAGGTACCATTTGAACCATGCAATGGGATGATGTCCCAATTAACTAAGCCAAGTGCCAACTAACTGCCCCATTTCTCAGTTAATTCTGCCTCCTACAGGCAGGAGCCAAACATGTTTATCATGAAAAAATACTTTTCAAGTTTGTTGGCTTCAGTGATGAAAACATTACAAAATGAAACATTCCAAAACTTTATTTGGGGGGTGGCACACAGTAATGTCATTTATTTTTTATCTTTTATTATTACTATTACTAGTACTAGTACTACCTGAGTTAGCCAACATATAGTACATATTATTAGTTTTTGATTTAGTGTTCAAAAAGCAGTATAGGCATTTAAATGAGAAATGTATACCTTTCTTTCCTTGTTGGAGTACATTCATCTTTTTCCTTCTTGTCTTTAGATCGAGATTCCAATTTTTCTTTATCCTTTTTATCTCTTTCTCGTTCTCTTTCTAATTCCTTCTCTTTTTCCTGTTTTATTTTTTTAAAGAAAAAATATTTAGTCATTAAAAAATACCTATCTAGGTTAATCTCATTTATGCAACAATATTTTAATTTTTAAATCACTACATATAATGCCATTTTTAAAAAAAATACCTATTCTTCCAGGAAACCTAGTTATTTCTTCTACTTACACTGAGTGATAATAGTAATACCAGTTACTAAGTCCGTACCATAGACCAAATAATTACTAAACAACTTTCCATATACCACTGCATGTAATACTTCAAATATTCCTTAGGAATACTACTATTATCCTCATTCAAGACATGAAAAGTGAGACTCAGAAAGGTTAAGTACTATGCTCACAGTCACACTGGATGGTGAAGTCAGGATTGGAGTCCAGGCTGTAGAGCCAGGGCTCTTAACTACTTCCTCTGTCCCTCCCCTTAAAAAAAAAATAAAATAAAATAAAAAAGGAAAAAGCCAACAATACACCGGCCTATCCTAAACTACAATAAAATAGTAGCGATTCTATAGCAAGTGGATTTAATCTAAAGAGAGCTCTCTCCAAAGCACAAGGCTGAAAAGGAAAAATAGTTATTCATAATAATCGTCCATCAGAAAATCTTACTACTAACAAGTACCATTTTTATTGGAAATTTTACATCCTAATTTATAAAAGTACAAACTGACTACATGACTATACAATTATATAAACCAGAAAGATGACCTATCTACTCATTCCCACTGCTACAATCGCCACTTCTCACTTGAAATTATTTCTGTTGATAATATACTTAAGGGAGTGGCTACAGAAAATGAACCCACTAAGCCAACTTAGCTCTTCATTAACAGGAATTTAATTTCTCTGATTTGTATTCATCAAGAAAGCTATCTGGTAGCTGATAAAAAGCCTATACCAGAAGTTACAAACAGAAATGTTCTGTAAACAACCAGACAATAAATATTTTCCGTTCTGTGGGCCACATACAGTCTCTGTCCCGGGATTCAACTCTGTCACAATAGTCCAAAAGCCACTATCGATAATACGTAAGTGAAGGCACATGGCTATGTTCTAATAAGCTTATTTAAAATGAGGTGATGGCCTATGAGGTGATGAATCTCCTGACCCTCAGTATATACCTTCAAGAAACACATCCTCCTCTCCAGTTACAATCATGGAATGCAAAGAGATTAAAATGGTATTACATGCATTACAACCATCAGGACCAGTGAGTATCTCAAAGTGTAGTCTTCCATGCAGATCAGATACCTGCCACCAACTCCAAAGGGACTCATGGAGTACAAATACATCTTTTTTAAAATCTCATTTTTCTTTTTTTGAAATACAACATATATAGATTTAAAATGTAATGCAGAGGACACCATCTTCCTCTGGTGATCTGTAGGATATATTTTCCTGATTGATAATCTTATAGGAATCAAACTAGTTAAAATACTCAAAATATTTTAAACAATTTAATCCAATAAAAGAGTAATAGTAGCTATTATCTCACAATCCTGCAAAATTGGGACTATCGACCCAGTTTCACGAAGAAAAGCAGGATCCAGTGATTTGCCTAGGAGAAGAGAGCAAAGGGCGGCACCAGGAACGCACAGGTCTGTGCAGCGCCAAAGCTATCTGACTATACTGCTGCTCCCATCACCAGTACTATGCCATTAACAGCTTTTAGAGATTCTAACTTCTGTTCCAGCATGTTCTTATTTCTCTCTCTCTCCATATATATATATGTGTGTGTGTGTGTGTGTGTGTGTGTATATAGTCTTTTTTGTAATGATAGTCAAGATATAGGTAAAAATTAATAGCAGTCCCAATAAAATTCCTGGGTTCTTCCAAAAATTAACATGTGTTCTAAAATTCTCTGTATATCGCTACATATTTTTTATGCATAAAGAATACGAGGCTTAGAGGGGCGCCTGGGTGGCTCAGTTGGTTAAGCGACTGCCTTCGGCTCAGGTCATGATCCTGGAGTCTCGGGATCGAGTCCCACATCAGGCTCCCTGCTCAACAGGGAGTCTGCTTCTCCCTCTGACCCTCCTCCCTCTCATGCTCTCTGTCTCTCATTGTCTCTCTCACAAATAAATAAAATCTTAAAAAAAAAAAAAAAAAAAAAAGAATACGAGGCTTAGAATTCACTGATGAGGTATTCTACCACTTGGTGTCCTTCTTTAGAAACAGTGGAAAAGGAGCCCTAAATGAAATTCCCAAACTAACTCCATCTTTGTCTTTGTGCCACTTCTGAGGGCTGCTGGTGTTTCATTGTCACAAATGTTGAAGCTTCACAGAAGGTCTTCCAGTGTTGAAAGCATGGTCTTAGCAGATTTTCTAGTCCATAGGTAGCATATCCAGAATAAAAAAGTGTGCTGTTGCTCTAAGACCCTTTTCCAAGTTGAAATAATTGCAAAACATCAAATTTCAAATGTTCCCAATTGTCTACCAGTATTCAGCATTTACACATGAAAGGGTGTAATTTGAGACATACTTTTCCTTAAGTATACCAATACACCAATATTCTAGGTAGTCAAACAAATAACTTTGGAAAATGCATATTATTGAATACACTCATTCCTTACTCGTTGAAGAAGTTTATCTCTGTAGTGTTCTACTTGCTCCTGAAAGCTCTGGCCTGGTTTTTTAGGTCTTTTTCCAGATTCCAATTCATCCTGAAACTTCATAACTTTGAGCTGTGAAATAAGACATTTTAAAAATAAATCTTTTCATCACTATAGTTTTTCAAGCAGTGCTTTGCTCCCGTAAAAAAAAATTTTTTTTTCTTTGAAAAAGTGTGTAAAAAGAAAAAAAACAGGAACATAGCAAAGTAGTAACTGATTAGGACTCAGTCAAAATATAACATCAACATAAAGCTCCCTTATCTGAAGGCCACTTGTTAGACGAGTCCAATCATGCAGAATTCAAGTGATCGCGCGTGGGCCCACATGCTCTCTGCACAGCCACGTGAGATGACTCATGAACTATAGTTCATGCCCTTAAGAATCTACTTATTATCTCAATGATAATGAATTTGCTATCTGGCTCCCCAAATGTGAAAGGCAAGGTTGCTAAATGCAACCTACTTCCAACAAGATAGGACAGCAGGCAGAACACAAGTAACCATAATTTTTTTTTAAAGCAGCATTCTTTACAGTTCACACAGGACCAAAAACACAGAGCAACAGAGTTTGAAGGTTTCACTCTATTTACAGTACAGTGCAATCACTGAACATCAAGAAAAGGTTAAATCATAGTAGAAATATACTAAGAGTATATACTAATAAAAAAAGATTAGAAAAACTTCCGATTCCATTTCTTGTAATTTATCCATATGAGCACAAAAGTATTTGTACAAAATTATTCAATTCTGCATTGTGTATATATTATATATTTTAAGTATTTTATGTTAATATATATCCTATATTAATACATATATATTTATAGGTACATTTATGTTACATATGTAAATATAATATAAATATACTTATTATATAAAGATATATATACATCTTTATGGAACAAAGGGAGAACAGGTAAGGTGAAATGCATGAAGACTCAGATAATGTTGGAAGTGGAGGCAGAAAGCACATATGGACCCACTGGGTTGCAGTGCCAAACCTGTATACCGTATTTCACTCAAAGAGGGAAAGAAAACAGTCTTGCCTAATGGAATTATTGTATATGCAAACATCTTAACCTATTTTTATTGAGCACTGATATGTCCTTTAAATGGACTAAATGCTACTATAAATGTTTTATTTGTATTTGGAAACAAGACCTTGTTTGTTTTAGGTTTTTTTCCCCCCTCACTACAAATGAGGCTTTCCAATAGAATGGGAACAAGTTACAAAAACCTTCTTCCATTCAAAGTGTTATTTTCACTGTTTTTGACTTCATGACCATTTCTCATACTTTTCGCCAACTTTTGCCCTTTTTCTACCTAATTCCACTTCTATAACCAGGTCATTTATAATCAGAGATTTGAGGTTCTTGCCTCTTTCAAAACTCTTAAAAAATCTTTGCATTGTTGTTTTAATGAGGACATTTTAAAACACAGAACACGTAAGGGTAAGAGAGAGGGGAAAAGGGAAAGAAATGTAAATGTCTCACTTCACCACTGTGTGAAGCCTCCTATGATTAAAGTGACTCTGTTCTACAGAATGCATTCATGGCAAATCAGCTTAAGAGTTAAGCGCTGCCCAGTGTTACTTTGGAGAAAGAAAGGCATTCCTAGAGAATCTTTTTAAAAATCATCATAAAATCCTTATAGTTCCTGCTCATGTGACCTAACTCAGGTGCAAGCACAAGTCCAGGGCACCCAGAAAACAGTTGGCAAAGGGTCCCAACTCAAATGAGAGCAGCACCATGTATTGGCTTGTTTGCCAGCTAGCTATCTCCCTGTTGCCCTGGGACAGTGGCAAGTATCACCTTCCCACTCAACTATCCACTCTTTCCTCAGGGGTCAGGGCAAAAAAGGGATCTTTCTGCTCCAACAACATAGAAGACACACCACCACCACCCCAACCAACCCATGTGTTCCACACCTCCAACCCTTCTTGGTAGAAGTGGGGATGCCAACAGAATGGGAAAAGACAACTCCAGCACATGCCAGGCTCTAAGCAGTGTATCTGAAAGATTGAGAACTTCCTTCCAGCCAACACCAGTAATACCCTATGCCTGCATTTTTTCTAAGTGCTTTGTGAAAGTCAGTATTTTATAATACATATTCTTCGGTTTTTATTAATCCCATGCTAAAAAATGTTCAGTTACATAAGTCAAACCAGTCAAAGAAAGACAAATACCATATGATTTCATTCATATGTGGAATCTAAGAAACAAAACAAATGAACAAAGGGGGGGAAAGGGGGGAGGAGACAGACAGACAAACCAAGAAACAGACTCTTAACCATAGAGAACAAACTGACAAACTGACAGTTACCAGAGGAAAGGTGGAAGTGGGGGGATGGGTGAAATAGGTGATGGGGATTAAGGAGTGCACTTGTGATGAGCACCAGCTATTGTATGGAAGTGCTGAATCACTGTATTGTACACCTGAAACTAATATTACACTATGTGTTATCTAACTGGAATTTAAATAAAAACTTAAAAAATGTTCAGCTATAGACATCTTTATCACGATGTATTTGGGGAAGAGAAGAGCTTTCAAAAAGAAAAACTATAGTGGGGCGCCTGGGTGGCTCAGTCCTTAGGCATCTGCCTTCGGCTCAGGTCATGATCCCAGAGTCCTGGGATCGAGCCCCGCATCAGGCTCCCTGTTCCACGGGAAGCCTGCTTCTCCGTCTCCCACTTCCCCTACTTGTGTTCCCTCTCTCGCTGTGTCTCTGTCAAATAAATAAAATCTTTAAAAAAAAAAAAAGAAAGAAAAACTATAGTATTATGTTATAATAAATAGTAATAAAACAACATATATTATAATAATAATGACCATATATATACATAAGTATATCCTTAAAAAACATATAAGGTGAAAAGCATGAGAACTTAAGAGGATGCTGGAGGCAGAGGTGGAAAGCACGTGGATCCTGGATCAAATGTAGGGGCAGAAAGAGGACAGGAATAAATCTCATGAGCCCTGAGTTCTAGTTCAAATTTGCCACCAGTTGTGAACCTTTATTCCACATGACTAAATCTCAGAGTAAACAATGGAGAAGAATTAGGTAACTAAAATGAAGCTAAAACCTAGATTTTAAAATTAGGGATTTGGTTCACAATTTAGATCTCAAAAGGGTAGTAAGTTGTGAGAGGTAGGCACTACATGAAGAGGAGAAACAATCACTGAGTATCTAACAACGGAGAGGCCAGATTATCAAAGAGCACAGGAAGTATGGAAATGTATGTATGTAGATGCATATATATCACACACACGCACACATATATAGAGATAGATACAGTGTGGAAATAATAAATGTTCACAAAAACCATCCAAATTACCAAAATGCTAAATTATGTGGTTTTCTTCTCTAATTTAAGCCAATAAGGAAAGAGAACATTTAAAAACTATCCAACAGGGACGCCTGGGTGGCTCAGTCGGTTAAGCGGCTGCCTTCCGCCCAAGGCCATGATCCCAGGGTTCTGGGATCGAGTCCCACATCGGGCTCCTTGCTCAGCTGGGAGCCTGCTTCTCCCTCTCTCTCCCTCTGCTTATGCTCTCTCTGTCAAATAAATAAAATCTTTAAAAAATAAATAAAAATAAAAAATAAATAAAAACTATCCAACACTCGGGACACCTGGGTGGCTCGGTCAGTTAAGCGGCTGCCTTCAGCTCAGGTCATGATCCCAGTCCTAGGATGGAGTCCCGTATCAGGCTCCTTGCTCAGCAGGGAGCCTGCTTCTCCCTCTGCCTCCTGCCTGTTCTGCATGCAGCTCTCCCTGCTTGTGCTCTCTCTGACAAATAAATAAAATCTTATTAAAAAAAAAAAAAAACTATCCAACAGTCGGTTTTGGCATTTAATAACTTCATTTGGCATTTGATAACTTCATTATCAAGAAAATATATTTTAGGGGCGGCTGGGTGGCTCAGTCGTTGGGCATCTGCCTTCGGCTCAGGTCATGATCACAGGGTCCTGGGATCGAGCCCCACATCGGGCTCCCTGCTCGGCGGGAAGCCTGCTTCTCCCTCTCCTACTCCCCCTGCTTGTGTTCCCTCTCTCGCTGTGTCTCTGTCAAATAAATAAAATCTTAAAAAAAAAAAAAAAAGAAAGAAAGAAAATATATTTTTATTCAACTCCAGGAAGGCAGAGTTCGGTAAGCTTGGGAAGAGTTCTGAGAGTTAAGAATGGGCATGGGCATGGGGCGCCTGGGTGGCTCAGTTGGTTAAGAGACTGCCTTCGGCTCAGGTCATGATCCTGGAGTCCCGGGATCGAGTCCCACATCGGGCTCCCTGCTCAGCGGGGAGTCTGCTTCACCCTCTGTCTCCCCTCTCATGCTCTCTCAAATAAATAAATAAAATCTTTAAAAAAAAAAAAAAAGAATGGGCATGGGCAGCTTGGAAAAAATCCACAGGTAGAGTATATTCACTGATACATTTTTGCCCCTAAAAAATTTATAGAGAATGTATATAAATAAATACATCCCAGGAAAAATGAATCAACATGTTAACTCTGAAAATCTCTTCTCTTCACTTACAATAGACAGTATGCTGATTCTAAGGTTAAACCAAAATACTTTCCCTGTTAACATTCTGCCTTGGTGATTCTAAGAAAGAGTTGGACAAAAACTTGTACCAGCACAACAGTGATTAGAGAACTGGAAACAAGTTAACTACTATGGCAGATATTACAAAGTAGTACAACGAGTAGTGCTGACACACAGCAGGCATGCAAAATACTGTTAGTTATATGAATGGATAAAGATTTAAAATGCACTCTTATATATACTTTTGAGACTCTGGGCAGACTGCTACGCCAACATTTACTGGGAATGTTTCATCTCCTTGGGGCAAGGAATGAGGAAGGTTCCCATTACAACACCCTTCCCTCTCTGATATGTCTGACTAGTTTTGGTAATAAAACAGGCATTAAAAAAGGAGAGGGAATTGAGGGCGGAAAAAATTTGCTTGAGATAGTGTGGATTTCAGACTATCATAAGGTTTTCCCCTTCTTACTGTTACTACTTAATGTCTACTCTCCCCATCACAAAAGGATGCATACACTTAAAATGAGCCCACTGTAATAAAATGTACACATAACTTGAACGTGCCAGAAAGAATCTCACTTCTCCTTGTTACATACTATGTGCGCTCAAATGTTATGGACTTCATAATGCCAAATGTAATCTATTCATTAGAAGAATCAAGATCTTCAGAGGATCTCCTCTGTGCCACACACTGGATTTATGATGATGAACAGACAACAGACAAAGCCCTTTCCCTTCGTGTGAATCACAGCCTCGTAGGGAATACAGACATTCAACAAGCAAGATAAGAAAACAAAAATAAAACACACACCACAATACATGTAAAATCACAAAAGAAATAAATAGGGAGAAGTAAGCAAATACAGAAGTTTAAGAAAAGGACAGCAGGAGAGAAGGGATGCTTGAACTAAGAGGCCTGTAGGAAGTCAGCTGGTATGAAGGTTTCCAGGCACAGAAAACACAGCATGCAAAGGAATGATGCCAAGAGGGAGCTTAGGTCCGTGAAAAGTGAGAGAAAGCCAGTGAAGTATAGTTTCAACTTCACTGCAATACTAACCTCAATTTCACGAAGTTTAGCTCGTTTTTCCTCACTCATTTCAGAGTACTTAGAGAACTTGGACTCAGTCATTTCTTCTTTGATTGGATTAGAGTACAAATGATGTTCTTCTGATTTGGAACTCTGAGTATCTTCTTCATCTTCACTTTCTTCTTCTTGACTGGAAATAAGCAGAATATATCATATGTCAAGGCAGAAAAAAAATGTTACATTTTACAGTCTGGCTTTATTTTTCACTGCCTTAGACTGTAAATAATGTTAACAAAACATAAGAGGCCAATTCATTACTAAAACATTTCCAGAAAATATTTTATAAAATAATACAATTTTATAAAACTTATGTTTCTTCCACATAAAAAGTTGAGCTTCAACATAATCACTTTTAAAAATTCTGTGTATGTTAATGTTATCTGTGTGCCTTTCATTCTGCAACAAACTTTCCTTGCGGCATTAAGTGAAATGAATAATCAGGCAATGATTCCCCACATTTTCCAGTTCAGCGTGAGTTCCAGAAGCTTAACGTTAAAAAAGCCAAACGTATTTACTCTTTCTTCAGCAGGGGCTATACACTAGAAAATACATGAGTTTGTGTCACACAGTTAACTATGAAACAATGTAGCATGTAAAGACCTTATCTGATCAGCATATAACCCTAGAAATAAAGCAATGTATAAATTTTAAATATTATCACACATTAGTACTCATGTCAGAATTGATTCTAAGAATTATACTGATTCTATATCACATAAGAAGAAGAAAATGAAAAACTAAGTGACTGCCACGGGTAAGGATATAAAGAAGAAAAAAATCTATCCCTCCAGAAGCAATATAGTGGAAACAGACAGGCAAGCACGTATGTGCAAAGTTGGTCCTCACTGCTAGACTCAGACTGACAAAATGTTCTTGAAACACAAATGAAGGGGCTTAAAAAAAGAAAAAAGAAGTTGTATGCTCTGGGACAGGACTTTGGTGTGCACATATGTCAAATCTGGGCAAAACACGTAATCCACACACAAACTCAGAATGTTTATATATATATATAAACAAAATTCCTTTTATAAACAATATTGATTGTGACATTAACATTACTGGCATAGCCTAGAAAATATGCCATTTTCCCTTTAATATTTGAACCTTATTTGTTGGGATTGGGTACTAAACACATTCTACCATAAGCAGGAGTCCTTTCAGTATATATTTAAAACTATTCATAATAATGTAAAAGTAGTTATAACCAAATTCGTTCCAAATAAAAATTATTTGAGAGACTGATAACAGAACTCACACACTGATGAGAAAAATGTAAACAAGGCAGATAAAAATAAAATGTTGGCAATTCAGAATAAGAAACAAGAGAAGACTATACTACTAGTTTTGTAATTTCTTACCCAAAGGTCCTTTCCTGAACATTACAAAAGTGCTTTACAAACTTTAATACTCTCAGAGCCCCACAAATCATTAGTACCTCATAAAGGTACAACTCACTACAATACCTAAAGAAGAAAATAGTAAAAGCAAACCATTTCTAGAAAACTATATTCATTGTGGAAATAAATATTTACTTATATTTAACACTTCTCATTAATTTGTCAGAAACTTCCTAAATGCAGGGTTTTTTTTAAAGATTTTATTTATTTATTTGACAGAGAGAGACACAGTGAGAGAGGGAACACAAGCAAGGGGAGTGGGAGAGGGAGAAGCAGGCTCCCCACTGAGCAGGGAGCCCAATGCGGGGCTCGATCCCAGGACCCTGGGATAATGATCCGAGTCGAAGGCAGACGCTTATCGACTGAGCCACCCAGACGCCCCCTAAATGCGGTTTTTAGTTAATTTTTCTAAACACAAGAATTTCTTATTTTATGGTACATAAATTTTTTACAAGTGTTTCAGATGCTTTTAAATGGTTAAACTATATGCATGTGTATGTGTAAATACAGAGGTTTGCTGGAGGATTATTCCGGAAAGGGTCACTCAAAAAGAATGAGTCACAATTAAATTGTGGTATCTATCTATGCAATGGAAATTACCTAACCAATTCCAGCCTGTATTTACAAATTTCAATAATTTTTTTGCAAATTCAAATATTCCTTAATAAATATCCTTGAACACTTATCTGAATGCTTTCAACTACAGATAAATACAGAGCAGATAACTATATGGACACAAAATAATGTCCATGACACTTACGTGAAAAATGGGGTCAGAGAACAGTATGGGCAGTATTATATAATTTATGTTTAAAATAAATATACGTATCTTACGTATACAGAGAAATGATCCAGATGGCAAGACACCAAACATTTAACCATCTTATTTACTTTTAAAGTGAGTTACACTTGATAATCTAAAATACATATTCATTTTACAATTGCGATTTTAATTTTTCAGGGCCTGAGCAGTCTGTTCTAACTGGTTTTGACTTTAGCTCTCAGTTACCAGTTCTAGGTTCAGATCTCATCATAGCTTCATCTTACTCTTTTAAAGAAATGGAAATTCAAGTCTATAAAACCATACAGGATTCATTATAAATGAAATTAAACTACTATTTGGAAGTTTTCTACAAAACAATAGTAGGGCTCTATTTTTTTTTAATCACCTTTCTGCCATAAAAAATAATTACTAGTTTCAAAATGGCATTTTGGATTCAGCCACTAGAGAGCAGTAGTGAGGCATAAGAAAATTTCAAAGACCAAAATGTTGTATATGAAAAAATATCTTATCCTTGCTTTGTACTTTCAGAAAGTTATTTTTGTTATTGTGATTTGTTTGGAGCTCTTAAAAATAAAAAAAATTAGGGGCGCCTGGGTGGCTCAGTCGTTAAGCGTCTGCCTTCGGCTCAGGGTCATGGTCCCAGGGTCCTGGGATCGAGCCCCGCATCGGGCTCCCTGCTCCACGGGAAGCCTGCTTCTCCCTCTCCCACTCCCCCCCCACTCCCCCTGCTTGTGTTCCCTCTCTCGCTGTATCTCTACCTCTCTCTGTCAAATAAATAAATAAAATCTTTAAAAATAAAATAAAATATATTTCCCGTGATCCAGGTCTCGCTGTATAAACATGATTACTCTATCAACATTAAATGCAGTCACATTCCAAACATTAACACAAATATCAAATTTATACAAAAAAAAGTTAACACTTTTAGAAACAAAACCAACTGAAGAAATATTTGAGTTCTGCAATGGCCTTTTCTACCCTTCCTTCCCCCTAAATTATTATGTCATGAATACATATAATTATTTTAAGCCAGTGATGCTACAATAGTGAGAGACGTTAATAATGATGTATTATAGTCATTTAAAAAAGGTTAAAGCACTATTTTAAAGCAAACTGGACTGTCTCAATTCCTGTACTCCTCAACAGCCCTAGAGAGGTATTTCCACCAGCAAACCACACCTATATTTTGTAAATATTTTGTCATAATCATTGCTGATTTGTTCTGACCATCCCAATGTTTCTGGAAAGACATCATTGCTGCCAAGTTTTCCTCAGCATATCAAATTGTGCTCCCACATATGCTGATCAGTCACATTTCCTTCACAATCTAAATGCTACTAATACCTATTTTCTGAATCCACACAAATGCCCAAATTGTGCTGGGACACAAAACGGACTTTTTCCTTTGTTCACTCTTCCATTTGATAACCATAAAAAAAAAAAAAAAAAATTTTTTTTTTTAAAGCAGAAACCTCTGCTTTGTGTTCTTGAGGTCACCTATTCTATTTAATAAAATCAACTTCCTTCCAATGATTTAAAAAGGTGTCAAGTTCTACCTAAAAACTACCAATACACACTTGCCAGGAGAAACTGGGAGCAGTATTCCTATAGTCACAATCTTGGGGCGATTACCGAAGAGCAAAATTCAAAATTGTAATTTCTCTACATGTTAAAAGCTTTCTTTCTGTTATTTATTCTTAGTTCTTTTGAGGTGTTTACATTTAAATAACAGAATGGCCATAATGCAATGCTTAGCACTGTACAATTCAAATAAAAAGCAGCATAACTTTCCCATTCACATTTAAAAAATCACTTTTTTGGAGCCAAAACAATACCTGATGACAAAGATCTGAAATAAATGCAGTTGACCATTTAGTAACTACCGAGAGTATATGCACCTAGCATAGAAAAATCAACTCAGAAGCAAAGTGAAACCAGAGCCATCAAGACCAGAAACCAAAAGCTCTTCATTCACTGGAAAAAACAATGACAAACTAAAAATGATCCTCTCGAGTTTTTTAAGAGTGAGTTTTCCTCTTCACTATTATTTCAAGCATACCTCTTAATGAAAAAGGGAGTGTATATGCAATAAGAAACTAAGTATGTTTGAAACTGAGATTCTTACTTTTGATTTTCTTCTTCTTCTGATTCTTCATGTTGGTCAAATAACTCCCACTTAGAAGTTGTTACAGCTGAGTGGAAGGAAAAAAAGGATGTAATTCCATAAGGTAAATTAGCATTTTTGCAGTAGCATAGAAGCCCAGCTTTAGAACTGAAAGTTTAGGGTGCCTGGGTGGCTCAGTTGGTTAAGCAACTGCCTTCGGCTCAGGTCATGATCCTGGAGTCCCGGGATCGAGTCCCGCATCGGGCTCCCTGCTCAGCAGGGAGTCTGCTTCTCCCTCTCCCGCTCCCCCCCTCTTGTGCTCTCTCTCTCTCTCAAATAAATAAATAAAATCTTAAAAAAAAAAAAAAAAGAACTGAAAGTTTATATTACAGAAGTTATTTACAATTATCTATTTTTTGAATAGCCATTTCTATGTGCTAAATTTCTTTCTTTCCTCACACCTATGCTTTAATTTTATTCAAATTCATGGAGTGACAAATTACGTTATCATTCTTATTTGTGTGCTAGATGGTTAACATTTATTTCATTAGAACCTACAAATACTAGAACCTACAAATACTAACAATTACGATTATAAACACTAAGGACACATGTCCAAGTAATTATGAAAGGCAGGTCTAAACTGCATCTAATAAGTCAAGCACTATGGGAAGATCAAAGCCTGGTTTCTCTGAAAGTGACCTCTAAATAGATTTCCAAATAGATATACCTTCCCATCTACATTTTCTACTGAAATGCCTTAACCTGAAAAGTTTTAGTGATTTCTCGGATTTACTCTCAAAGCATCCAACCTGAAAGATCTAAGAAAATTGTAACAGCAACCATAATGAAAATTTAGCCACTAGACATAACTCTGGGTCTTAAGGTTGAAACATCATAAAATGCAAAAAGGAAACATACACACTAATGATTAATTTTAAGTACTCAATTTTTTAAAGCTTAATATTTATTATACTTTTACTCACCCTGTGCTTCCAATTCAGATTCATCTACAGCTTCCCATTTTGATGGGGCAACTTTAAATATGGGCTCATTCTTCTTTGAGTCCTCAGTTGCATCCACTATTGAGGAAAGATAAGCCATTAACCCTGACTACTAGGGGTTGACTTAAGTAGTCCATGGGTATTCAATTATATTATTGAAAAATAAAATAAAATAAGGCCACACATGGACTAATAATTGCTAGTGTCAAGAATTATGATTAATCCAATTCTCTACACCTGAGGTCCAATTTTTAAACATGTATGTGTCAATTCAGAATATACAAGTTATGATTTCAAGCAAATGGAGAAGTTGGGGCAATAAAAAAATCCTTATTATCTCTACCTAATTACTGTTTAAACTACACAATTCTTTAACTGTTCAATCTTTTCATGTAATTCAAATGTACTAAAGACTGTGTACCCTTCTTATTTCCAAAAATGATTTTAGGCATCTAGGAAAACTGAATCCATAAACTATGAATAAAAAGAGAACTGATGAAATGAGGAATCTGGGATTATAAATAAAATTGAGCACAAGATTTCGCCTACAGTTTTCCTGAAAATTAAGACAAAAAGAGAAACTAATACTATACGGGGTTGACTATCCCAACAAAGAAATGTGACCAGAAAGAAAACCTTTTTCTTGGCAGAGTCAAATGTATTACTGGGTATTTGAATTTTGAAAAGTCAGAAATAAAAGAAAAAAATTAAAGACTGACACCTTAAACTTTTTCCATATCGGCATGTGTGGAAATTAAAGAGTTTTGGAATCCAACTTATTAGATCATCAGTTTGAAATCTGAACTTACAAGGCACTCCATCAAGATCATCATCAAGACTCTTTATAGGGACCCCATCAAGATCATCAATGGGAGTAGCGTCAATAGGAATTCCATCCACATCTTCTAGAGGTGCACCATCAAGCTCTTCCTCAATGGGGGCACCATCGAGGTCATCTGGTACATCCTACAGAAATATACATACTGTTGTAACATTTTCCTTTGCTTACTAGTCATATTGCTACAAGATTAATTTGCAAACCAGTAAAAACCAACCAGCTGGATACCCACATTCCCAGATACAATGTGAGGATATAACTAGGATATAATTTATCCTCCTGACAAAGAAGCAGTCATTCTTTCATTATTTGTGAAATATCTACCAAGTGTTTACTGAAACCAGGTACCATGTAAGGCATTGAGCATACAATGATGAGCAAAAATGAGTTTGTCCCCTTGGTCCCTCCTGTAATAGGGCTTACTAGAATTGTTTTTTGGGGGGGGCGGGGAAGCAGGAAATCATATAATCACAATATACAAAGAACTGCAACTATCATGACCGCTACAACAAAGAGGTATATCATACTATTCAAGTGTATGATAAGTAAGTTTCACCTACACAGGTCTGAGAAGGCTCAATGCAGTTATGCTTAAAGGATCTCTGGTAAACAGGAGATGTTTGAGAGAGAGGGAGGAGTATTTACAAAGGTCTATGGTAGAAGGAAATGTATATTTAAGAAACTGAAATGAGGACCATGTGCTTGAAACAGGGGGGCCAATTAGGAGGATCTTGTAGGAGTGAAAGTGAAAATATAATTGGATTAGGATGGTAAAAACGAATATAAAGGATTCATGAAACACAATGAGGTGAAAAGCAACAGAATCGTGATAGAATCTGCTACCATTGCGGTGCATCTCTTCATGCACATATTTACTTATAAAGCTACTTTAATAAAATTAAATCATGCTATATATATTGTTCTATTACGTACTTCCTTCTACTAATACATTATATCTCTTTTCATGTCATCAAAAGTCAAAAAAAATTCATGGAGACAAATGAAAATGAAAATGAAAAAGAAAAAGGAAAAAAAAAACAGCCCAAAATCTTTGGGACATAGCAAAAGCAGTTCTAAGAGGGAAGTTTGTATCAATTCAGGCCTACCTCAAAAAACAAGAAAAATCTCAAATAAACTATCTAACCTTACATATAAAGGAACTAGAAAAAGAAGAACAAAGCCCAAAGCTAGTAGAAGGAATAATAAAGATGAGCAGAAATAGGGGCGCCTGGGTGGCTCAGTCGTTAAGCGTCTGCCTTCGGCTCAGGTCATGATCCCGGGGTCTTGGGATCGAGTCCCGCATCGGGCTCCCTGCTCGGCGGGAAGCCTGCCTCTCCCTCTCCCACTCCCACTCCCCCTGCTTGTGTTCCTGCTCTAGCTATCTCTCTCTCTGTCAAATAAATAAATAAAATCTTTAAAAAAAAAAAAAAAAAAAAGATGAGCAGAAATAAAATAAAACTCAAGAAACAATAAAAAAAATCAATTAAACCAAGTGCTGGTTCTTTGAAAAGATAAACAAAATTGATAAATGTTTAGCTAGACTCATCTAGAAAAAAGAGAGGATTCAAATAAATAAAATCAGAAATGAAGGAGGAGAAATAACAACCAACACCACAGAAATACAAAGGATTACAAGAAGATACTATGAAAAATTATATGCCAACAAACTGGATAACATAGAAGAAATGGACAACTTCCTAGAAACATACAATCTTCCAAAACTGGAATCAGCAATCAAAAACCTCCAAACAAAGTGCAGGACCAGATGGCTTTCCAGGTGAATTCTATCAAATACTTATTTGTTTATTTTTTATTTTTTATTTTATTTTTTTTTTTTAAAGATTTTATTTATTTATTTGACAGAGAGAGAGACACAGCGAGAGAGGGAACACAAGCAGGGGGAGTGGGAGAGGGAGAAGCAGGCTTCCCGCGGAGCAGGGAGCCCGATGCGGGGCTCGATCCCAGGACCTGGAATCATGACCTGAGCCGAAGGCAGACGCTTAACGACTGAGCCACCCAGGCGCCCCTGTTTATTTTTTAGAGGGGGGGACGGGCAGAGGAAGAGGGACAGAGATAATCCCAAGTGGGCTCACAACTCAGATCATGACCTGCACAGCAATCAAGAATCAGACGCTTAACTGACTGAGCCACCACCTACCCCTCTACCAAATTTACTTTTTTTAAAAAAAAATTTTTTTATTTATTTATTTGACAGAGAGAGAGACAGCGAGAGAGGGAACACAAGCAGGGCGAGTGGGAGAGGGAGAAGCAGGCCTCCCGCTGAGCAGGGAGCCCGATGTGGGGCTCAATCCCAGGACCCTGGGATCATGACCTGAGCCGAAGACAGACGCTTAACGACTGAGCCACCCAGGCACCCCTCTACCAAACATTTAAAGAAGAGTTAATACCTATTCATTCGTTTCAAACTATTTCAAAAAACAGAAAAGGAAGGAAAACTTTCAAATTCATTCTATAAGACCAACATTATTCTGATACCAAAATCAAAGACACTAAAAAAAAGAGAGAGAACTACAGCCAATATCCTTGATGAACACAGATGCAAAAATCCTCAATATTAGCAAACCAAATCCAACAATATATTAAAACAATCTTTCACCACAATCAAGTGGGACTTATTCCTAGGATGCCAGGGTGGTTCAATATTTGTCAGTCAATGTGATACATCACATTGAAAAGAGGAAGGACAAAAACCGTACGATTATCTCAGTAGCGGCAGAAAATGCATCTGACAAAATATAATATTCATTCATAATAAAAACTCTCTGCCAAGTGGGTTTAGAGGGAACATACCTTAATAAAGGCCATATTAAGACAAGGATGTCCACTCTCAACACTTTTATTCAACATAGCACTGGAAGTCCTAGCCACAGCAATGAAATAAGAAAAAAAAAATAAAAGGCATCCAAATTGGTAGGGAGAAATAAAACTGTCATTATTTGCAGATGACACCATTCTATACATAGAAAACCCTAAGATTCCACCAAAAAAACTATTAGAACATATGAATGAAGTGAAGTTGCAGGATACAAAATTAATATACAGAAATCTGTTGCATTTCTATACACTAATAACAAAGTAATCGAAAGAGAAATTAAGAAAACAATCCCATTTACAACAGCACCAAAGAGAACAAAATACCTTGGATTAAATTTAACCAAGGAGGTGAAAGACATATTCTGAAATCTCTAAAACACTGATGAAAAAAACTGAAGATGACAAAAACCAATTAAAAGATATTCCATGCTCATGGATTGAAAAAATACTGTTAAAATGTCCATACTATCCAAAGAAATCTACAGATTCAATGCAATCTCTATCAAAATACCAATAGCATTTTTCACAGAACTAGAATAATCCTAAAATTTGTATGGAACCACAAAGACCTCAAATAGCCAAAGCAATATAAGAACAGGGTAGAGGTATCACAATCCCAGATTTCAAAATATACAAAGCTATAGTAATCAAAACAAGATGGTACTAGGGTGCGTGGGTGGCTCAGTTGGTTAAGCGTCTGACTCTTGGTTTTAGTTCGGGTTGTGATCTGGGGGTCGTGGGACTGAGCCTGGCATCAGGCTCCATGCTCGGCAGGGAGTCTGCTTGTCCCTCTCCCTCTACTCCTCCCCCTGGCTCCTGCTCTCTGCTCTCTAAAATAAATAAATAAAATCTTTAAAAAAAGCAAAATGACACTGGCACAAAAATAGACACATAGATCAACAGAACAGGATAAGTACCCAGAAATAAACGCACACCTATATGGTCAATTAATCTACCACAAAAGAGACAAGAACATATAATGAAAAGACAGTCTCTTCAATAAATAATGCTGAGAAAACTGAACAGCTACATGCAACAAAACAAAACTGAACCACTTTCTTACACCATACACAAAAGTCAACTCAAAATGGATTAAACACCTAAATATAAGACCTGAAACCATAAAACTGCATAAAACATAGGCAGTAATCTCTTGAGCACTGGCCTTAGCAACAATTTATGGATATGTCTCCCCAGGAAAGGTAAACAGAAGTGAAAATCAACTACTGGGACTATACCAAAATAAAAAGCTTTTGCACAGAAAAGGAAACCATCAACAAAACAAAGAGGCAAGCTACCAAAGGGAGATGGTGTTTGCAATAAGGGGTTAATATCCAAAATATATAAAGAACTTATACAACTCAACACCAAAATAAAACAAATAATCCGATAAACAAATGGGCAAAGAACCTGAACACACATTTTTTCAAAAGATGACACAGAGATTGCCAACAGACACATGAAAGGAGGCTCAAAATCACTCATCAGGGGAATGCAAATCAAAACCACAAGGAGATGTATCACCTCACACCAGTCAGAATGGCTAGTATCAAAAGATAAGAAATAACAAGTGTTGGCAAGAATGTGGAGAAAAGGGAACCAATGTGTACTGTTTGTTGGTGAGAATATAAATTGGTGCAACTACTGTGGAAAACAGTATGGAGATTCCTCAAAAAATTAAAAATAGAAATACCATATGACCCGGTAATTCCACTGGTGGATATTTACCCAAAGAAAACAAAAACACTAATTCGAAAAAATACACGCACCCCTATTTTTATTTCAGCATTATTTACAATAGCCAAGATATGAAGATAACCCAAGTGTCTACTGACAGATGAATGGATAAGATGTGATGTATACACACATACACAAATATTAGTCATCAAAAAGAATGGATTCTTGCCATTTATGACAACAGAGATAGACCTAGAGGGTATTACGCTAAGTGAAATACATCAGAGAAAGACAATACGATTTCATTTATACATGGAATCTAAAAAACCAAACTGAACAGACCAAAAAAAAAAACAAAACAAAAAAAACCAGACTCTTAAACACAGAGAACTGGTGGTTGCCAGAAGGGAGCAAAATAGGTGAAGGGGATTAAGATGTACAAACATCCAGTTATAAAGTAAATAAGTCACAGAGATAAAAAATACAACATGAGGAACATAGTCAATAATACTGTAACAACAGTGTATGGTAACTACACTTATCGTGATGAGCATAAAATAATGTATAGAATTGCTGAATCACCATGCTGTACACCTGAAACTAATATAACAAGGTTTGTCAAATATATTTCAATAATTAAAAAAAAAAAAAAATGCAGGGATTGGGTGAAAGAAACCCAGTCACCCAGTTTTCACATAAGGCCACAAAACAGAGAAGTCCTGTTACACACCATTTCATCTCCCGGGCTCCAGTAATTCCAGCAACAAAAACCCGTAAGTTAGTGTTAAACAGCAGGTATTTTTCACAAAGAAATGTTACTCACATCCATAACATATCACACCCCCACAGTATCCCCAGAAATAAATTCTATTAAAATAATCACCCAAAGACACTGAGTGCCTACCTCTGTTTCCTTTTCTTCAATAATATTTACAAGTCCTAAGAAAATATTTTGTAGTTTGATCAAAAATGGTTCTGGATAAATTGCCCAATCCTCCCATGCTCTGAAGCAGGTCATTACCCGTTGCTAAATAAATAGGAAAAAGACAACAAATTATTATTTAGGGCAATATGTCTCAAACTTCATCTCATGAGAACGGCCATCACAATTTGCTGAATCTTCCTTTAAACCAACATCCTTGACAGAAAATAACTATCAGTATATTTTTAAAAAATCAATGTCACCTTCTAACTAAAAGGGGACAAAATTAGAAATAAATATAATGAAAAAGAAACAGTAACTGTTTTGCTCTTGACCACCTAAGATTAATGTCCCATAGCACTAGTGGTACACATGAGGCCACATTCTGGGAATAATAGCTTAGAAATTTATGAAAATTGGTATTAAGGTAGTTTCGAACCAAATTCCTTTATGGTCCAATGAAGTACTTTTCTGATTCTGGCTAATACTTTTTCTCTGTCCCATTCCTAAAAACTTTTCTATAAAAGTTTGATTTATGGTCAAAATTTAAGGTCAAAAAATTTTTAAATGAAGTTTTTTAAATTCCCAGGCTAAAAATTTCTTTAATAGAAGTCTTCCTCCCATGAAAGTAGTATCTATTTATTCCATTACATGCAAGGTATTTTGTTTGGCTTTTCTTAACACTGGTCCACAGCTAAGAGGTTATAAAAAGTAACTGAATATATCTTCTAAACATGAATAACTAAAATTATGTTCCTACTCCAGCCAAATTATATATATCATTCTGAAACAAGTGATGTTCTGAATGTTTTTTGTGAAAAAACAAATAGAACATTTAAATAAAACACTTCGAACTAAAACAAATACCCAACAAAATAACACTACATATTTCAAACTTTCAGGCATTTTTGATACTGAAGATAAAATGGCAGTAAATGTTAAAGCAATAATTTCTGAAAGATGCATGTTATGTCTTATAATTGTCCTATGTACTTTTCTAAGCGCTCCAATGTGCTTGCCAGCCCCTACCCCGTTTCACATTAGGGAAAAAATAAAACAATAAACATACCTTGAAGTTTTCAGACTGTAAATGGCCTTGAATTGTACGATACGTAGCATTGAGGTCTGAAAATATCTGACATAACTTTGTTTCAAAACTGAAATTCAAATAATACATATTTACAATAGAATTTATTTTAAAACCCCTACCTACTTCAGCATGCTAGCCAATGAAAACCTCTCTTGAACGTAAAAAAAAAAAACAAATAAATTAATCAAGTAATTCTTTAAAAATCAAGAACTAGGTATCTAAACTCTTAAAACTATAACTGAACGCCTTATTCTGAGTTATCCTCCTGCAAAGAATTAGTTCTCTTGATTAACAAGAAACTTTACATTTAGGATACTTTATGCTACCTAAACTAACCTCTTTGTTTTATAATAGGAAAAGTGACTTATCCAAGGTAAAAAAAACAACAAAAACCCTAATAACAGAGCTAAGATTAGGACCCACATCTCCAAATTTCATTTCGGAGTCAGCTCCTAGAGAAAAGTTTCCCTGATTCATAAAATAAACACCAAAAATGAACTCTAAAGAAGAATTACATATTAATTAGAATAGAGCAACATAGGGGTGCCTGGGTGGCTCAGTCGTTAAGCATCTGCCTTCGGCTCAGGTCATGATCCCAGGGTCCTGGGATCAAGCCCCGCATCGGGCTCCCTGCTCCGCGGGGAGCCTGCTTCTCCCCCTCCCACTGCCCCCGCTTGTGTTCCCTCTCTCGCTGTGTCTCTCTCTGTCAAATAAATAAATAAAATCTTTAAAAAAAAAAAAAAAGAATAGAGCAACATAATTTCCTACTGCCTAGGAAAACAACCCAGTGAACTACACCAATACAATGATGATCAAAACAGTTAATGTTCTGTCTTTGGTCTCTTACTCTATGCTTGCCATTAGTTCTATTGTTTCAGTTTATTTACTACACAAGTGGCTAAATATGCAATAAAAATAAAGTTATTTTTTTAACTCTTAGTTGTTCTAGTATAATTTACGAAGAAACTGATAAGAAAACCTTCTAAACATTTAGCTTAAAGTGGTTTAATGAATGCAACCCAATTTTTAGAAAATTCTATAAACTAAGAAGAAATACAAATTATTTATTACTGAGACTATGAATTAAACAAAACAATCCTCTTTTCTGAATTCCTTACCCTTAATGTTTTATTTCAGGAATATCAGCTTACACCATTATACTTACAATTTTCTATAATATGAAGCATTGGCAACTTTGGCTGAAGAGTTATACAAAACATCAGAAACCAAATATAATCTGGCAATCTAGAATACCAAAAGATAACATAAAAGAGATTAAAAATAAAAACCAGCAGCAAATAATGTATCTAGAAAAAATTCCATATTGAAATGTTTTACGATCAGTAGCATACGGCTAATGTTTGGCTACAACAATAACAGCTAATTAGAAGAGTTATAAGAAATTCAACATTACCAAAGCCACTACTTTGGCAGGGATAAAATATGTAACTCATTTACATTTCAACCTGTTGATAACCTGTGTACTGATTAACATAACAAGTTTCCCAAGACAGGAGGAAAATAAGACTGCATGGGAAAGATCTCTTCAGTCAAGTTCTTCCAAACAAAAAAAACACCAGTGTTCCATAAAGAGAAATCATTCCCATACCTTTTTGGGGAGGGGTGTCTTTAAGATGGACAATGACTCAGTAATGCAATCCACTATTTCTTCAGCAGCTTCAGCATTATTAAGACAGAAAACCATTGCATCTCCAATATCATTCTTCCTTGGAGTTAACCCCCGCAGGATTTCTTCTAATTTGTCCCTCTGTCTGAATACAAAAGTTTTTAACTTATAAATATTTATAGATATAAATTTCAAATGCCATTACAGTTTCTGCTCACAAACTAATTTCTTTAAAACCTATTCGGATAAAATTGTGAAGACTAAATTGTGTTAAGTCTGATTTAAGTCCCCCAAATATATTACGTTTCTTTGAAGAGCTTACATGGGAGAAGAATATTTTCTCGTGAATAAAGGATTCCAGTGATTTTTAGTTTACAAATAAAGTAAATTTTAAATTATGGGCATTTTTTTAAGTGTCTGAGAATGTCCCCGGTACTATTATCCCATTATAGTGAAAAACAAAAAGCCTTCATGTTTCTCTCTCTCTTTTGAAAAAGTCAGTTACTTTAGCACTTCTGCATCAGATTAGAAACAGGCTAAAGCAGGTGGTGGCACTTTGTAAAGAATCAGAGAGTAACTACTTTAGGCTTTGCAGATCATACAGTCTCTCTCGTAGTTACCTGACTTCACTGCTATTAACACCAAAGCAGCCATAGACAACACATAAAAGAGGAGGGGAAGCATGATTGTGTTCCAATAAAACTTTGTTTATAAAAAACAGGTGGCAGCCAGATTTAGCCTTTAGGCTGAGTTTGCAGACCTGGGCAAAAGTAATGATGAAAATACATCTGCAGAAGCAAATATGCTTCAAATATATATAGCTCTCCATTAGCAAATGCTCTCACAAACAATGCATCAATGCAACTAGTATAAAGATTTAGACTACGCAATGGAGTACGTAATCCTATATGCCATAATCTTTTAGCCAATTTCTCCCCATGAGGTATACAGAACTTACTCTTAATATTTAATAGTTACGTTTCTTTCTTTTTTTTTTTTTTTAAAGATTTTATTTATTTATTTGACAGAGAGAGAGAGAGAGAGCAGGAACACAAGCAGGGGGAATGGGAGAGGGAGAAGCAGGCTTCTTGCCAAGCAGGGAGCCCAATGTGGGACTCGATCCCAGGACCCTGGGATCATGACCTGAGCCGAAGGCAGACGCTTAACGACTGAGCCACCCAGGCGCCCTAGTTACATTTGTTTCTGCTTCTTAAACCAGACTAACGTCACTGTACCCATACTGACTGAGCACTAATAAATACGTTTTCATGGTGGCGACACATTGCAACTCTTGTGTAAAGACTCTGCATAATCAACCATCTGATTTCACAAAGCTCTACAGTAATTTTTCCTCTTTAATGTTGCATTCAGAGAGGCTAGAATTCCAAGGGTCCCAAGGTAATTTCTGTAAGAATCTCAAGTATTCCATTGCTAGAGATTCATTGCTTGAGAGATTATCACTATTTTTTATCAGTAGGAAGAGATAGAGGTCAATAGGACACATACTTATCAAGATGTTTAAAATTACAAAACACAAAATGAGAAATGTATTTTAAACATTCACAAGTAAAAGAAAAAACATTTTCTTTTAGGTTAACATCTTAGTAAGATCATTAAAGCAATTATTAAAGCAACTTTTCTGAATATGTAACAGGAAAAGAAAAAATTCTTACTCTTCCTTAAGTGCTCCCTTTTTACTAGGCTCCTCTACAAAAGCTTCTGTTTCTTGCTCTTCTGACATCCCATGCAGGTATGGATTTAATGGTGGTGGTCTCCAAAAAGATCCATTTTTGAACATACGAAAATCTTCTGTCCGCCACTTAGTCGGAGAATCTCCCTAATAAACGTCCAGAATGTTATTAGGTGAAATACCTCAGAGTCGAAATTAACAAAGTAATTGATTCCACTTGCCTGCAGAATAGAATAAAGCTTCCACCTATAGTAAACATGGGCTGGTGTCTGGTTTTCAAATAAGAACCTAAAACAAAACAAACAAACAAAAAAATATATATTCTTTAACAAAGGAGTGTCTTCAAGTAAATTTAAACAAATGAGAAATACTATTTGCCTATCTCATTTGAAGTAAACCAAAAGCAAAGACCCCTGAAGAAAAATCCTCACCCACTGCCTTCTGCCATCTATCCCCTTCCTCAGCCTAGCCCCCACACTGCCTTTGTGACTGACATTGGTACTCAGAAGGTATGTATGCATCTTACTGAGTCTTACAATCAATTTTATCGAATGCTTATATGTCAGATATTATATCTGGCAGTGGATTTTCCCACGATAGAAATTTCAAAAAGCAGTGGTTGTTAAATGACTTAGGAGTGTTAAATGAATGTCTTAGACATATCTGTTCAGAAGATAAGCAATTTTCTATAGTGCTCTATTGTTCTACTATGAAGGACTCTTTCACTGAAAAACATAAAAAAAAGAGTAGTATTTTCCTCCTAGAGACTGCTAAAAACAATGTTATTTAATTAACTTAAATCAAAATCAGATAGAAAACTGACCCAAGATCCTAGTCTAATTACTAAAACTGCCTTCTCATCCCACTGCAAAAATAACCCCATACTTAGAACTTTATTCTAGCAAATATTTTTAGCTCCAAAAAATAAGTAAAAAGTATTTTTTAAATGCACACCTGAGGATTAAAAAAAATGTGGTATATACATGCAATGGACTATTACTCAGCTTTAAAAGGTAAGGAAATTCTTACACATGCTTCAACATGGACGAACCCTGAAGACATTATGCTAAATGAAATAAGCGAGTCTCAAAGTACTGAATGAATCCACTTATATGAGGTAACTAAACAAATTCAAAGAGACAGAAAGTAGATGGCGGCTACCAGAGGCTGGAGGGCCCAGGGAATGGGGAGTTATTGTTCAAGGGGTACAATTTCAGTTATGGAAGATAAGAAAATTTCTGGAGATAGACAATGGTGGTGGTTTGCACAAAAATGTGAATGCACTTGATGCCACTCAACTGTACATGTTAAAATGGCAAAAACGGTACATTTTCTATTATATGTATATTGTACCACAATAAAAAAAAAATGCACACCTGAACATAGGATTGTTGATTTCTCTGTTCATAATCATAGCTTCAAACATTGGCCCTTCACGTACAACAAACTCTATCATTCGATGTATCAGGGCGAGCAAATTCCTACAACAACAACACAGTTAAAGAAAATGGATTCAGACCTACCACTATATAAAACTATACTTGACCTAAGTTACTATAATTGTGCAGAAAAAGATAATTCTGCTGACTAATACAAAATTTTATACCAAAAAAATAACCTGGAGCATATGTTAATGCCTTGTGCATTAAGAGGGAGTGGAACAATGGGGATAGGGGAGTGGGAGGGGAAGGAGAGATGAAGGGAGGGTGGGAAACCACAACACAGCTTCATAGCAATAAAGATTTTTTTCTAAATACCACTTAATTTTATTTTCCAAATGCAAAACATTAAATTATGAATCACAACTAATTGGAAAGCTGCAAATATATAAAATGAGTAAACTTAGAGCTTACATGTTATCATAGCCATCTAAAAACTTACACACTATCTCAGTTTTAAAAGAAAATATTCCTAAACCAAGCACTTTTGTGGTGGTATTGAAATGTTATATACATGACTATAATTTATAAAAAATGCAAAACTATTTAACAAGTTTAAGGCCTGATTTAATAAAAAATCCATCCAACTCTTGTGTTTTTCTGGTACACATATAGCAGATGGAGTTTTTATTGAATCTGACCTTTAATGAGGCAACATCCCTTTGGATCACACGTCAAACTGGTTCACACAACTCATGACATGTATAATTCTGCCTGCGTATTATGACTCAATGAAGCAATTATATTGCCAAAGCCTTAAATGTAGTCCTCTTTCCAAAATACTCCAAAATAAGGGACATGGTGAGATGCCTCTCCCATTTTTTGTAACAATTACTTTCCAATATTTAAGCCAAGAAGAAACTTGTAACTTTTTTAGTACAATCATTTTATTGGTTGGGCTCATAGAAAATCTTTATTTTTAAAATCTAAGTCCTAAAACTCATGTGATTTAAACACTATTTTAGACATTAATTACAGCATCAAGCATAAATGACTCAGCTTATTATAAGCTGCTTTTGATTTCTCACTTCACCAGTCCCCCAGCATACAGAGTAGGCAAATAGTAATTGGGAAAAGCAAAAGGATATTGGCTCTTGGTACAAGGCACACACTAAATTACACCTTTAGCATTCCCAGCTCAAATTAAGTTCATGTAATTGCTAGAATATAAATATAGTTATAGAATAAGACAGATTTTTTTTGGCTCTATAATGCCCTGCTTCAGAGTACATAAACAATAAATTTATCTCATGGTCACTGTAATTATTTTCTCCCATTTCAAACAAACCTACTTATTAAATGGACACTAAAATCTCTATATGGTGAAAAAAAATTTTTTTGACCTCCTCTAGGTCAAAAAAATTATATGAAAGTTTAAATCTTTAATAAAGGGGAAACTATATATTTAAAACTATTAATTCAACCTCGAATTGTTAAAACAAAAAACCAGAAGCATCACTTAATTTTATATCTAAAAATTATTTTTCTTTCACAGAAGTATTAACTATTCTGCAAATATGCAGTTTTTGTTATCCAAATGACAATGTATTCTCAGCATCCATATAGTTAATGATATTATTTGGAAGGAAGGGAGATAATGTAAAGTTATGATTCAGTTCCAAAACTCCCACTGGTATGTGTCAAATTAAAGTGAAGGGAAATTTTATGTAAATATCATAATATATAAAATCAATTACTGGGGGGACAAATACTATACATCCAGAAACTTGTATGAATTAAGTCAAATGCAACTTGACTTGAATATTATTAAATGAAAAGTGGTTTAGCAAGTTTAAAACAAAGGATTTACTGTAATGGTGAGTTAAGACTTTTCAACAAAATGTATACTCAAAATTTAGTTTAGAAATAAGCTGAGCCACATGGAAAGCTACTACTGGAATATGCTTTTTGAATGCTAGAAAAATACTTTCCTGTGAATGCTTTATCAGTGGAAAAATAACCCACTATAGTTTTAAACAGGCTTGTAAACTGATAAAATGTATTTTTAGAAAATTTAAAGTTTTAAGTTTTAAAATATTTCATGTGATTATTTAAAATCAAAATCTGACAATTAGTTGTTGCTAAGCTGAATTCAAGATTATTAAAGAATTGCAATCACACTTTTTCCTTAAAGATGGTGTATTTAACATTTTTAAAAGGGTGACTTTTCTATCAGAATGAAACAGTGTAGTACAAAAAGATGATATATTTTAAAGTGCATTATTTTATTTTAAAATGGCAATTATCTTACTCTGGGCAACAATAACAAAAAAAAAAAAAAAACCAAAAATTGTCTCTCAGTTATAATAAAACCACATTTATTGGAGTCGATCGTACCAATGTCTGGTCAAAAACTGTATACTTTCCCAATCCATCCCATGATGTTTTCCTGGTCCCCCGCTGCCGCAGACAGTTCAGCTGGTGTTGCTCACCAAGGCCAATGTCAAAGAGAATTTGGTATTCTTTTGTGTTCATTTATTATTCAACCAGTGTTGTGTTCCTGTGTTTGGGAAAAGGCTTAGCTTGACTGAGCAAGAGCATACCTAGAGCATGAATTCTTCTGCTTTATCATTATGTTGAAAAAGAAAAAAAAGGAAGAAAGGAAAATAAAAGAATTCCAAATACCTTTGTCACCATGAAAAAAATTTCTAGTATGTTGAGTGTTCATGAAAATAAGAGGAATTCCTAATCAATTAGAAAAAAAACAAAGCTATGCCCTTCAGTAAGGAGAACTCAAACTAAGGTTGCATATTAAACACAGATCATTCAGGAACCAAAAGAAAAAAACAGATTGGGTCAAACTGTAACATTATATACAATTTAAAATAAATTTAAAACACCTATTTTCCCATCACAATATTATTAAACTAACAACTCCAGATTAAATGTATCAAACACATTCTAACTACTAAAACTATAAAATGCCCTACTTTGGTAACAATAAAAACAAAAAGATAATGACATAAAATTGCAAAGTATACTAAAGTTAGTCACATATCCCCCCCAAAAAGTACTGGGAAGGAACCATTGCTCAGTCAAGATATTACCTTTTCCTCAACACCATTTTTTTTTAATTCAGAAGGGGATATTGTCTATATTTAGATCAGTAATAATAAAGAAAAACATGTACCTTTCTGTTGGGATAACCACTTTGACTATGGCTTGCGACAGAGTCTGTATATGAAGTCACATCAGATAATAAACATAGAATATGTGAGTATTGTTAACAAGTAACAAGCAAAAATATACATAATGCATTGAAAACACTACACATCTAATCACAAGTTTTGCAGGCAATCACTGCATTTGAAGTAATTATACACTAAGCAATTACATAAATGCAAATGGATGTGTTCAGTGAACAATAAATGTTCACCAAATGCAAAGAATCAGAACATTCCTGCCAGAATGCACATCAATGCACTGAAATAGGTACTACACTGAGAATTATCAGATAAAGATTTTAATTTGTGAAATAATTAACTGTTTGCCTCTGACCATACAGTTTGCTACTTTGTTCCCAAGCCTTTAAAACCAGCCCTGTCATTTTAAGTGTAATTATTTCATAATAGAACCAACAAATTCTTATAAACTTGAAATTAAGTTGGTTTTATGTTTAATAAAAAGAAAATACTCACCCTTTGCCTTTACTAGAGTAGTTAACTGCTTTTTTAAAAACCACATATGCTCTCAAATACTCTAATACCTCAGATCTTGAGAACTAAGTTAGCTAGCAGCCATCCAAACAGTTTAACTATTTAGGTCTTTCTAATTGAAAAGTCACTTAACCAAATACAAAGTAACACTTTCTCAGAACAAAGTAAATTTAGATACTGCACTTTAGCAAACCTGGATACAACAGTGGACAAAGAGAAAAAAAACCTAAGTGGTCAAAAAAGGAATGGTAGCCACAAATAAAAATATGACCTAGTATTTCAATACAGGGTTTCCATGGGCTAAGGCAGGGAACACATCTACTTATTTAAGAGTTGTCAAACAGAATTACACACACATTTTCTATAAAATTATTGAAAAGAAATACTACCACAGATTTAGTATTTACAAATTAGATGCGGCCCTATGTACATTTTTTTAATTACCTTCTCAAAATCCTCCTTGTTTTTAGGTGGCGGTAACATTGGAGCATTAGGGTTTTTTAACCTCTCTCTAGGCTGCGCATTAAAAGGCAGTCCTGATGGAGGTGGGGGAAGCGTATGTTCCATCATAGAAGGCGGAATGTATATTGGATGTGGAGGAATAGGCACAGCTTTACCCCAACCTAACTTCATTTCAAAAGACATAATCATCTTTCCTGCAAAGAAGAAAAGAAAGGTCACCCTGGTAATTCTCAAAACAAAATAAAAGATCTCTGTTAATTTGAATTAATTTCCATGTTTAACCTTTCCATTTCTGGTCCATTTTTTCCCTAGAGTTTTTATACTTTTCAGAACCAGAAAAAAAGTCTGAATTCTATAGTATACAGTAAAAAACTTTACCATTTAAATTTTTTAAAGCTCTTTCAGCATCTCTTCTATTCATAAAGGCCACAAAGCCACAATTTCTCTCTCTTGCTCTTTCTTCATCAGTTCTAGGCCACATAATTTTCACACTGGCTAATGGTCCAAATCTTCCAAATTCTTGACAAAGCATTTCTTCATTCATCTATTAAAAGGCATAAAAATGTATAAATAGATAAATAAATAAATAAATATAAAAGGCGTAAGAGTTTGTTCGGTATGCAGAAAAAAGGAGGGAAGAAGTCTGTGACAAACAGCAAATTTTTACAAAATGAACAGTGAGTCCTATTAATGCTACAAGTTTCCACTGAAGTACTAGGACCCTAAATAGTACAATCTTGCCCTCAGGAGACATTCACAAATCTTTTCATACCAGAAACACAAGTAAGTGGTCAGGGTGAAGAGGCTGGGTGGCTAAAGAAAAGCACACCTCTATCTCCCCTGCTGTTCCTTTTGAGATCCTGAATCTAAAATAAGCTGTTCTTCGGCAGTGGTTTGTTTAGACATTTAGCAACTTCTTTCAGTCAGCTCTGATGATCACATTTAACGCAAGGAGAAAGTACATGTTGGTGATGAAAGAAAAAAAAAAGCATCTAATCACTTTTTCTTTTTCCAGCACCCAATGTAATTAAGAAGAGAGAAAGAGAAAATGGTAAATACACAATGAGGTCCAAAACATAATTTTGGGCGCCTGGGTGGCTCAGTCGGTTGGGCGTCTGCCTTCGGCTCAGGTCGTGATCCCAGAGTCCTGGGATGGAGTCCCACATCGGGCTCCCTGCTCAGCGGGGAGCCTGCTTCTCCCTCTCCCTCTGCCCCTCCCCCACTGCTTGTGCACTCTCTCTCTCAAATAAAATCTTTTAAAAAAAAAAATAATTTTTTAAAAGAGCATATAACATATAACTACCACTATATTCCTCATAACACAAGTAACACTGAAGTGAGGAGAAGAATTCACAAATTACTAATTTGCTATCATGAAGAGAAAACAGAAAAAGGATGTCCATTAAGGAAGTAAGCTATGCACAAGAGGGTAGTCTCAAAAGAACTGTCCACCACTGGTCAAATCCTGATTTGATAAATAATAAAATCAGTACACAGTAAGATATTTCAAATTAAGATAGCCAAGTTACAGAAAGAGGAGATAGGTCCTTAAGAATTGTAGCAAGACAATTCAGCCCATACCAGTAAGGCTCAATTTTATAAGATAATTTTAGAGACTTCAATAGTCTCTAGGTTCCTTCAAATTTGCTTACTTCAGATTCTTGACTTTATTTTTTGTTGACAAAGCAATTTTCTTCCATAATTATAAAGAATATGAGCCAACATTCATCTAACTTTTCTAATATTACCTGTGGATTAATGTTTCCAAGATATAAATTAGTAGTGCTTGGATCCCCTACATCATGTGAGCCAGGTGCATAATCATCAAGAACTAGGATAAAGAGGGGAAAAAAAAATTATAACCTGCATAATACAAAGTTTGAAAAATTTCTATTAATTAAAAAAAGCAAAAAACTGTATTACCACCAGATGATCTATTTCTTCTTGAAGGCGCATCCACTTTAAAAGGGGAAAAAGAAAACAATTCTTAGTTTTTAGAATAGTTAATCACAATATAAACATTAAAATAAATGCCACTTACTAGAACGACGCTGACCATCAGAATCTGACTGAGGAGGCTCAAATCGGCTTAACCTGCCTTTTGTTTTATGTCTCTCATCACGCTCTTCCTGAATTCTGTTGAAAATATTTATAATCACTAATAATGAGGCAAAAGTTGTTCATTCACATTTATTAATACAGTTTATCCAGGTACTATGTTCATATAACTTGAACTATTTGTGAGTAATTAAATGCCAGTACTAACAACCAAGATTAGAGAGTTCCTCAGCTATAACAGTCATAAGCAAATTTCTGACATGTCATGCAAGCATTAGAATACAAAGCTCACTTCTAAGGTGAGGAGGAAATCCAACATCAAAACCAATGAATTTGTCCTTTCTTGGTTAAGTCTGCTCACTCCTCACCCCTATCTCAGTGACTACATTGTTTCCACTGCAAACAGGACTCCGGACATTAGATAAATCAATTGAATTGCATCCATATTATGCTACCAACCTAGATGCTGGATGAAATGCTAAATCATCTTCAAGCATACCCTAAAAAAAAATCACTATCATACTTAAAACAACCTCATCATAGGTAAGGCAGTTAGTGATAACCGGGACACTACATTCTTCATACCTGCATCTGTACGTTTCAGCTCAATATACCTACGACAGCCATTCTCCACACTATAAAACTTACTGTTTCAATTCTTCTTTGAAGAGTTCCAAATTGCTTTTTTTCTTTTCTTTCTCCCCTTTCTTCAGTGGCTATGAAGGATATGACAAGTTATACTTCAAACAAAACACGGTAAAACAAAACTAATGGTTCAATAATCAGATCATTTTAAGTAATTTTTATTTTAGTGCCAATTATGTTCTAATTATTCAAATTAAAAAGAATGCTTCTGTTCTCACTACACTTCCTTCCTGTTCTCTGGAATTAAGAATTTAACAATTTGATTATTAAAGCAATTAAAGAAAATGACAAGCAGTGGTCTTAAAGTAAAGGAACCACAAAGTTTATCTTCCAAAAGCCTGTGATACTTAGGCCTGAATACTGTTGAGAGGGCAACAGGGAGCAAAACTAATGAACATAAATTAACTGAACTGCCAAGTAACTGCCATGAGCAACTACCAAAAATATGCACTTCTTCAAAACAGTCACCTTAGGAGGACCATGAATTATTGAAATAATCAGTAACATCTTTGGAACTCCTCTTTTAAAACTGCTTTTGAAATCCCTCTCTTAAAAGTGCCAAAATAATTCAATGGGGAAAAATAAAAAGTCTTTTTTCACAAATAGTGCGAGAACAACTGAATATCCACATGCAAGAAAAAGTGAAGTTGGACCTCTTCTTCACACCACACACAAAAATTAACTCAAATGGCTCACATACCTAAATTTAACCACTAAAACTATAAAACTCTAAGAGAAAAACATAGGAATAAATCTTCATGACTTTTGAATGAGGCAATGGCTTCTTAGATATGACATCAAAAGCACAAGTGACCTAAGAAAAAGCTGATAAATTCTACTTCATCACAATTAAAAACTTTTGTGTTTCAAAGGGTACTATCAATAAAGGACAAAGACAACTCAGAGAATGGGAGAAAACATGTGCAAATCACATAGCTGATAAGAGACTTGACTCCAGGAAGTGTAAAATACTCTTACAACTTAACAATAAAAAGACAACAAATAGACCAATTAAAAAATGGGCCAAGGATCTGAAAGACATTTCTCCACAGAAGACTACAAATGGATGATAAACACATAAAAAAGATGCTCCACATCATTAGGGAAGTGCAAATCAAAACCACAATTAGATACAACTTCACACCCACTAAGATGACTACACTTTTAAAAATAGACAATTTTAGGGGCGTCTGGGTGGCTCAGTCGGTTAAGCAGCTGCCTTCGGCTCAGGTCATGAATCCCAGGGTCCGGGGATTGAGCCCCGAATCGGGCTCCCTGCTCAGCAGACAGCCTGCGTCTCCCTCTCCCTCTGCCTGCCACTCTGCCTACTTGTGCTCTCTCTCCTCCTCTCTGTCAAATAAATAAATAAATAAATAAATAAATAAATAAATAAAAGACAATTTTAACAAGTGTTGGTAAAAACGTGTTAAAATTAGAACCCTCATACAATGCTGATGGGACTGTAAAATGGTACAGCTAATCTAGAAAAGAGTCTTGGCAGTTTCTCAAAAGGTTAAACAAAGAGTTGCCATATGACCCAGCAATTCCACTTCTAGGTATATATGTGAGAACTGAATGCATAAGCCCACAAAAAAAGCCTACACACAAATGTGTAGCAACATTACTCATAATGGCTAAAAAGTGGAGACAACCCAAATATCAAGTAATAGATGGATAAACAGTATGTGCTATACCCATAAAATAGAATATTATTCAACTATAAAAAAGAATGAAGTATTAGTATGTGCTGGAATACAGATGAACGTTGAAATATTATGCTAAGTAAAGAAGCCAGAAACAAAAGGCCACATGTTGTATGATTCCATCTGCATGAAATGTCCTAAACAGGCAAATCCAAACAGACAAAAAGTAGATTAGTAGTTGCCAGGGGTAGGGGATGACTAAAAGTAGGTGTAAGGTTTCTTTTTGGGGTAATAAAAATGTTCTGAAATTAGAGATTAGTGATTGTTGCATAACTGTGAATACATTTTAAAAACTAATTGTGTACTTTAAAAGAGTAAATTTTATGGTATGTGAATTACATCTCAATAAAACTGCTTTTTTCCATTGCATTGCTTTCAGAGCTATTTTAAAAGTCACACAAGAAAAGTCAGTCTCACCGTTCAGTGTAATCATACTTCTTCACCAAGTGTGGCTCCAAATGACATGACCCACATCTATCTTCCAACCCCGTGAAAAATCCCATCAAAAAATAAAAAATTTTCTAACACTGAGAATATTTAAAAGAAAGTACCACTAGTTGACAGTAATTCCAAATTAATTCCAAAAACGTTCTAGGCAAAAGATACATTACTGGAATACATATAGTCTTCCAAGGTAACTGCCACTACACATGCTGATATTATTTAAATACCTCAGTTCAGAATTGCTTAAAAAGACAATCCCATTATTTTATATTTATACCTAAAATATAGTCAACTTTTTACTTGTAGTACACTATGAATATAACAACACCAAAGGTTCATTGCTCAAAGAACATAAAAAAAACACTGTCTACATGTCCTACTCTAATTATAAATTAAACAGCAAAACTCAACATCTACTCCCAAAATAATTAAAAACAAGAAACCAAAGTCCTGCTTACAGTGGAAGTAGTGAAATATCATTGGCAGTATCACCTCTGAACATAAAAAGTCACTTATTTGGGTATGACTTACAGGTTTTTTGGTTTCTATCACAAGAAGAGATGGTGGTCTTTCATTGGATGACTGATTTGGAGGATTTTTCTGATCTGCAAATCTTGAAGATGGCTTATAAATTTTACCTCTTTTTTCATCTGTTTCATGTTCTTCTGAAATTTAAAATAGTAAGTTGCAAAACTAATTTTCAAAAATAATTTCATATTATTTGATTTTTTATTTGAAAATAAACATAAATTAGTAAAATGCTTTTAGCACTAAGATATATCACTACTGACAAAATATGAAGTTAAATTCCTATTACCACCTTACACTCCAAAATACTAGTCATTTTATAGTAAAACTATGAAACATATTAAACTTTTTGCAAAGTGTTATGCTGTATTCAACGTTGAAAGGTACTATTTTTTAAATTTATTTGGCTCCAATTTATGATTAATCCACATCTGGCCATTTATGCTAATTAATAATTAATATCAACACTAGAGGGTGCTGGTAGAAAGGAAATGTGACATTCAAAGCCACCAAACATCTTTCATAATTACCTACAATTATTCTACCAAGACTTTTGGGGTTTGCTCAAGGACTATAATATTCACACTAACCTTTAGCTGCATTAACAACACCTCCACGCACAAATGTCTTCACTTTATTACCATCACTTCCTTCAAAAGCAGCAAGAAATTCTTCATAAATCTCAGCAGCTGCCTTTTCATCTTCCTAAATACACATGAAAATAATACTACTTCATATGAAAAATATTATTGTACATAGGCCGAAACTCATTAAGGAATAATGTAAACAAAACCTTTCTCTTCGCTAGCAAAAGCAGGTTAGGCAGTCCTAATAGGTAATATCTAATCTTTAGTAGATATTAGATACTAATTAACATTGAAACTAAGACTTTGATCCTCTACTGGCAATTTGTGGAACTAGAAATTCTGGATCCACTAAGTAAATTTAGAGACATTAAGAGTCAAAATACACTATCCTATTAATGTTTTTGATGTTTCCAAAGCATGATGATTTAATTCAGTGATTATAAAGATTTCCTTCACAAACCACAGACATGAGTATTAGAAGATGAAGCAGCAATAATTCCACAGCTGGCATTAGAAAAAAAGCTCCAAAGAACCTTGACAATTTCAATTATAACTCTTCACAATGTCCCCAAAACATGTATGCATAGAAGGCCAATGGAACAGAACAGAAAATAGAGAAATAAATCCAGTAACACTTGGAAATTTAGTATTCAATAAAAGAAGCATCTCAAATCAATGGAGAATAGATCAACTTTTCAATGAATGATGTCGGGATAACTATTTGAAAAAAAGACAAAAGTGAACCAATTCTTCACATCATATACCAGGAGAAACTGCAAATGAATCATATTTAATTTTTTTTTAAATGAAACTATTTAAGGGATGCCTGGGTGGCTCAATCGGTTAAGCGTCTGTCTGCCTTCAGCTCAGGTCATGATCACAAGAGTCCTGAGATCGAGGCCCACATCGGGCTCTCTGCTCAGCGGGAAGCCTGCTTCTCCCTCTCCCACTCCCCCTGCTTGTGTTCCCTCTCTCACTGTCTCTCTCTCTGTCAAATAAACAAATAAAATATTTTAAAAAAGAAAAAGAAAAAACATGAGGAAATTCCTTTACAAGCTGGGAGTAAGAAAAACACTGAAAACCTGAAATCATAAGGAAAGACTGATAAATCTGATTACATAACAATAAACAGTTTCTGCATGGAAAAAACACCAGAAGCAAAATAAAAAGACAATCGACAGACTGGGAAAAAACACTGCACCTTGTGTCATAGACAGTGTTAATATACTTAATATACGAAGTTTCTAAAAAATAGAGATAAACTACTAATTTCTAGAAAAATTGGTTTAGATATAAGCAGACAGCTCACAGAAACAAACTCAAAAGCTTTTGTGTAACCTTTTACACAAAACGTAAAAGTGAAAAAGTAAGCTTTTTCAACCTTACTTACAAGAGAAATGCAAATTTAAAACTACACTGAGATACCATTTTTCACTGAGCAGATTGGCAAAACTTCAAAAACATCCTCTGTTGGCAAGGCTATAGGGAAACAACCTCTCATACATTACTGAGAGAGATGTGAAATGTCCCTGCCCTTATAGAGAGCAATTTGACAATATCCAACAGAGCTACATTTATGCATTTACCATTTAACCCAGTAATCTCACCTACAGGAATATATCCCAAAGATAAACTAGCAAAAATACCATATGCATAACACTATCCATTAACAGCACAATCTGAAATGGCAAAAGACCAAAACAAAAATGCCCTCAACAGAATTTTAGTGAATAACTACTGTATGTCTACACAGCTATTTAAAAAAACAAGGAATAGGGGCGCCTGGGTGGCTCAGTCGTTAAATGTCTGCCTTCGGCTCAGGTCATGATCCCAGGGTCCTGGGATAGAGCCCCGCATTGGGCTCCCTGCTCCACGGGAAGCCTGCTTCTCCCTCTCCCACTCCCCCTGCTTGTGTCCCCTCTCTCGCTGTGTCTCTCTCTGTCAAATAAATAAATAAAATCTTTAAAAACAAAACAAAGACTATCTCATTATACCTGCAGTAATCTCTGAGATATAATGTTAAGTGTAAAAAGCAAGATGGAGAAAAGTACACTGTATATAGCATATTACTGATCACTTAAGAGAGAGGAGTACAATATATATTTACACACACTTGCTTATACAAAAAGAAGAGGCCAGAAAATAACCAAATCTTACACAGAAGAAGCAGTGGCGGGAACAGGGATACAAACCTCTAAATATACCTTGTGTTACAGATGTGACTTGGTGGTGGGAGCTGAAAATATCCCGGTCAAGAATCTTTGAAAAGCATTTCCCTACTGCCCATACACTTATTTAGACACATTTCCAAGGATAACTCAAAATACAATTTAAATATTACCTTTTTCTTTAATTCTTCTTGCTCCTTCTTACTTAAAGTTCGCTTAGCTGTACTCATTTTTCCAATACTGAATGCTTTCAGTTTGTTTTCTAGAAGAGGCTATGAAAAGAAATAAAAAGCATACCTTTACATACACATTCTTAATACTATCTAACTCAACTGGTACAGCTTAACTGATAACCAAGTCTTCAGATTAGATGACTTTTAAAAAGAAATTTCACCATAAAGCAGAAAAGCTGCGGCTACTCTTAAGCATCAAGTGCCTACCGTGGGCTTGATTCTGATTTAAGTATTCCTTAAGGAATGTCTTCATTTGCTAATTCAAGGTCAATAACATAAAAAAGCCATTTTCTTAAAAAAAAAAAAAAAAAGTGAAAAAGCAGAGAGAGATGCCAAGGCTTAGAACTCATTCAATCGACTTGCTGGCAGCAAGAATAAAAGCAGTTGAGAAAAAGTACAGATGGTTCTGAGCAAAAGAAGCAGTGAGGGAAAACATTCAAATGGGAGAAGGCAGCATATATTTCCAAAGTTCAGCAGCAGAAATCTAAATACCATCTATAACCTCCATTTCAGGTACTACAAATCACATCACTTCCTTCTATAATTCAGTAAATAAACTCATTCTTCATCAATAATACTGATGTTTAGGAACATAATAATAGTATTTCAGGTTACAGCAGAAGTAAAATCATCTACAGATCTTTAGTTGTTCAGTTATTCATTTAAATGTTAGATTTTGATTCATAAACTTAAGAGACAGTAATGTCTATTAAATACGACCTAAAATATTAATCTGTAATTGAAATCTGAAGGTTTCGCTCTTGCCTGCCAAAATGAGAAGTTAACCAATTACAAATTAGACTTTATCAATCCCCTGATTATAAAGAGGCTTGCCCCTGAAAGAAGCAGAATAGAAGAGTAATACTGCTACAAATTATTTTAAAGTTACATTAAAATCACTTTGAAAAAATAAAAGTTTATAACCCAAAAGTCAAAATGAGGTTTCAGGAATAGATTCAAAGTAAAGAATCTTTGGTTTTAATTTTAAAAGTCTAAACAAATGGTAAAATTACATATAAATTCAATGAAAAACATAATTTTACGAAACAAAATCAGAAGGGCTCAAATTTTATTTATATCCTAAGAGCTAAACCTACACACCACAGAGAAAAATGGTTAAGGGAATTATGGAATGTTTACACAAAGAAATATAATCATCCATTAAAAAGTTTCACAGAATTTTTGCTAAAATTAAAAAAATTAGAACTGAAAACAGAGTATTTTAAAATGTATTCCTGTAAAATGGATCTCAGCAAAGTAAAAATATATTTATGCTTAGAATATTAAACAATAAAAATAAAGTGTTACCAATGTTAATACTGGCTGGTGATGACTGCCTTCTCTATATTTCGAAATTTAATTTTTATTAATTTATTAATTCCCCAAGTTTAATAACAAGAAAAATTATATGAAATAGAAAAACTAGAAAAAAGACTAAAAGAGCATGAGAACGCTTTGCAGATACCATAATAAAGATGCTCCCTCTCTGTTCTCATACTGCCCTGGGCACACTTATCAGAGTGAATAATACCTACCTCTGTTTACTTCCCATGGTGAGACTGTAAGCTCTCCAAGAGCAAGAACTGCATTTTACCCATCTATTTATTTGCAGTGACTGGCATGTGGTATTTGATTCAGTAAATGTTTGGTACAAGGGAGGAACAATAATCTGACCCTTAACCATTTTATATCCAGGGATGCCTGGGTGGCTCAGTCGGTTAAGCGTCTGCCTTCGGCTCAGGTCATGATCCCAGACTTCTGCGATCGAGTCCCATATCGAGCTCCTTGCTCAGCAGAGAGCCTGCTTCTCCCTCTGCCTGTCACTCCCCCTGCTTGTACTCTTACTCTCTCTCTCTCTCTCTCCCACGTGCTCTCTGGCAAATAAATAAATAAAATCTTTTTTTTAAAAAAACCACTTTAGGGGCACCTGGGTGCCTCAGTCATTAAGCATCTGCCTTCAGCTCAGGTCATGATCCCAAGGTCCTGGGATCGAGTCCTGCGCATCAGGCTCCCTGCTCTGCAAGAAACCTGCTTCTACCTCTCCCGCTCCCCCTGCTTGTGTCCCCTCTCTCACTGTGTCTCTGTCAAATAAATATATAAAATCTTTAAAAAAAAACATTTTAATACAAAACACTTCTTTAAAATTTTCAATTTTAAATGAATCTTATCTCACATATAAGCTAAAAAAAAAAAAAAAATTTCCTTACATGAACTTGAGTTTATCATTAACCCAGATACAAAAAATAATGCTAGGGGCGCCTGGGTGGCTCAGTCCTTAAGCGTCTGCCTTCGGCTCAGGTCATGATCCCAGCGTCCTGGGATCGAGCCCCGCATCGGGCTCCGTGCTCAGCAGGAAGCCTGCTTCTCCCTCTCCCACTCCCCCTGCTGTGTCTCTCTCACTGTGTCTCACTGTGTCTCCCTCCATCAAATAAATAAATAAATAATCTTTTAAAAAAAAAATGCTATTTTCAAATAGTACATGATGAAAGAACCAGTATAAAACCAAAATATTCAACCACCAAATTCAATCAAGGACAGATTAAAATTATTAATCCTTTCTTATCTTTATCAACACTTACTCTTGAGAGATTCTGATGAGGAGAATCACAAAGGCTTTCACGGGAACTCTCATTCCTATAATTATGTTTTCTTGGGCTCTTAGGTCGTGTCCGACTTGGCACGTCACTATCTGAGGGTCCAGATGCATCCATCTTCAGGAAAAGTAAAACAAGTTTTTAAAATCACAGATGTAGTACTAAAACTACAAACAACCCAAATGTCCAAAGAGTGACAAATTTACACTATCAAAACTCTCATCCCTTAATATCACCAATGATTTCATCAGAAAAGTCCTTTGGTACAGGGAAAGTTTTCAATAATTCTAACTTGTACCTGAAAGCTCAAATTTTATATCATTAACAAATATATCATTAACAAATACTGTTTTCGGGGCGCCTGGGTGGCTCAGTGGTTAAGCCTCTGCCTTCGGCTCAGGTCATGATCCCAGGATCCTGGGATCGAGCCCCGCATCAGGCTCCCTGCTCGGCGGGAAGCCTGCTTCTCCCTCTCCCACTCCCCCTGCTTGTGTTCCCTCTCTCATTGTGTGTCTGTCAAATAAATAAATAAAAAATCTTAAAAAAAAAAAAACAAATAACTGTTTTCTTTGAAGTAACAGGTCTGTTTCCTTCTATCTGCCAAACATCCAAGTCTGATTAACCACAGTTTGTCAGTTGTTCCTTCAAGTAAAAATGGTATTCCATCAAAAAACGAGCCAGTTTGGGGCACCTGGGTGGCTCAGATGGTTAAGCGTCTGCCTTTGGCTCATGTCATGATTTCAGGGAGAGCCTGCTTCTCCCTCTGCCTGCCACTCCCCCTGCTTGTACTCTCTCTCTCTCTCTGGCAAATAAATAAATAAAATCTTAAAAAAAAAAAAAAGGAGCCAGTTTTCATTTCTCAACTTAAATAATCCATCAAGTACCTTTCCTCAAGACAAACATACTTTGAGAAGAGGTAGTGCCTTACATGTACTTCCCATTTCATCATACAAAACATTAAAAAGACCCATACACAGGACAAAATTTTTAATATTAATAATTTTTACTGCTTCATCAAGAACATTCTTAAGTGAAACTAGCATATTTTTACCTTACTGTGCCAGGTAGGGAAGAATACAATGACTACTAATACATTTTGACAACACTAGCTTGATTTATATTGGATGCCAACAGTTTACCCATCAATTGCTTTTGCACCATTAATGCAAATGACAACATGATGAAAAAGGCAAATGTCTTTGTATTATTATAAAATAGCTGAACTCACAAAACCCATGAAAAATTCTCAGTAACCCCCAAGGGTCTGAAAACCATACCTTGAGCACTGCTATAATAACATGTAAAGGAATGTTTATTTAAGAATTATTCAAAATGTCAAAAAGCTTTAAACGACAAGTATATGCCCATCAACAGAGAAATAGCTTTAAAAATCATGTGTACTGGGCGCCTGGGTGGTTCAGTTGGTTAAGCGACTGCCTTCGGCTCAGGTCATGATCCTGGAGTCCCTGGATCGAGTCCCGCATCGGGCTCCCTGCTCGGCAGGGAGTCTGCTTCTCCCTCTGACCCTAACCCCTCTCATGCGCTCTCTCTCATTCTCTCTCTCTCAAATAAATAAATAAATAAAATCTTTAAAAAAAAAAAAATCATGTGTACTTTCCCCTATGGGATATTACGATGGCAGCAGAAAGACTATATTAGAGCTCTAACTGCTGACTTGCAGGGATTTCCAACAGGTATATCGTGCAGTGAAAAAATAACGAGTGTGTATAATGCAAATCATAGTCAATGTACAAGTATACACATTTGTATATGTACAGAACTTTATAAGCACAATAAAAAAGTAAAGATACATACATACTTGGTTTCTAATATGGTCTGAGGGGGCCAACTTATACAAATAGAACACACACACAAAAAAAGGGCACCTAGCAAAAACATGACAGAAAATAGACACATACAATACATTAATATTTATCAAGTAAAATCATAAATATAGGGATACAGAGAGAAATTAAATGTTAAAAAAGACGAGGGTGCCTGAGTGGCTCAGTCGTTAAGCGTCTGCCTTCAGCTCAGGTCATGACCCCAGGGTCCTGGGATCAAGTCCCACATCAGGCTCCCTGCTCGGTGGGAAGCCTGATCTCCCTCTCCCACTCCCACTGCTTCTGTTGCTGCTCTCGCTATCTCTGTCAAATTAATAAATAAAATATTAAAAAAAAATACAAAGACGAGAGGTGCCTGGCTGGCTCAGTCTGTGGAGCATGCACCTCCTGATCTGGGAGGACATGAGTTGGAGCCCCATGTTGGGTGTAGAGATTACTTAAATAAATAAATAAATACTAAAAAAAAAAAAAAAAAAAAAAAGACAAAGATTGTCTTTTATACTCACATGTGCATCTGAAGATCCAGATGAATGAACATCTGATGATCTGGTCTGCAATTATTAAAAAGTCAATATTTAAATGATCTAAAAATGTATTATGCTAACAAAACAAGTATGTCTTAAGTTATATAGACTTAATCTTCCCAAACTTGTAGCAATTTCTCCTCAGCTAATAAAACCAAAGGAAATCTAGGACTTACAAAAAGATTGTGATCCAAAATAAATGTGCAAGTCAATTCTTTAAAATTCAGAATGCGTATGTGCCAAAATATGATACAAATGAGAGTAGGATATATTTGAGGCATAAACTTTTTAAACTGTAGACTGGAAACCTAACCACTATTTTTACAACAGCATTTTCGTGCAAAAGCTCTTCCCAAGTCTTAAGATACACAGTTTACTGCCACAACACTGACAGAGCAGCAACTTCTTGCTATACAGCAAAGAAACTTCCCCTCCTTCCTCCAACTACCCAATCATATAAGAAGCAGATTCTAGTAACAAGAAAATCCACACATAAACCCTTAATGTAAAAGGTACAAATGCTGCTGCAGAAAGAGTTCAAAAAAAAAGAAAATGCTTTTTTCAAATCCACTGCTGGCCACCATTTACAACTTGTTTTAAGGAGGCTGCTTCTAATTCAGCATGCCACTACTGCGGACGGTTGCACAGAAAAAGTTCAGTCTTCAAATAATGGCACTTCCCAACAATGTCAACTGTTAAAATTTCATCTTATTTTTTCTTAATTATCTACAGATCAAATTACATATGGCATACAATATTTTGTTTTTTCACTATGCAGACAAAGAAGCCAAGCTACAAGACTATTAACTAAATAACATGTGGTATCTGTCTGAAATTTTTACTTGGGAGTCCCAGAATTTAACTCTGTCATTGAGCTGTTTTTATTTTGCAAGGTATTCGGTAGTGAGATTTTACTTATTTTTATGTACAGTCAAATGTTAAAAGTGAAACCAAGAATCTTAACACCACAAATATCTAACCCTAGCTCCGAGTTCTAGATTTCAAATAAAATGCACATTATATTAATTTTTAAGAGAAAACTAAGGATTTGTAAGATATATAAAAGAGCAAATACAGTAAAACTCATGTAAGTCTACACAGTATTGCTTCATGTATCTTCTCTAAACTTAAGGCTAAGAACAGCTGGTCAGATTTTCGCACTGAATCCATTTGTTCCTCTGAACTCCACCATGCTGGGCCCTAAGCAAAATAAGCTCAAGACAACTAAGCACTGAGATACCTTCCATCACTATTCTTTCTAGCCATCTTTTTCTATCTCCAACTTTTATTGTGTCCTTCCTCATTCACTTTCTTCTCCCATCTAACCTTTCTTAAAAGGCAAGATGGTATGGAAGAAGAAATTTTTTTAATATTTAAATTTAATTCTCTGAAACACACTCTGAGACACAGTTTGAAATGTGCCCATTTGCACACACTAAGAAATGAGAAAATCCAAGAGAATAACTACTCTTAGAAAAGAAAAAAAAATTCAGTCAAGACGCTGAACAGAGAGAAAAAAAAAAATCAACTGCTTGCCAATATACTAGTATTAACCTGTTAGGTAACAAAAATGATATCCTATTTACAATAGTCACAAGAAGTATAAAGCATCTAGAAACCAACAAAAGAAATGTACACAACCCAGGTGAAGAAAACACAAACTTTACAGAAGGATTCAGTTATTCAAGTCACCTTTTGAAAAGACTCATCATATGCCTGGATTGGAAAACCCATTATTAAGACAATGTCAATTATACCCAAATTTATTTACATATTTAGTGCAATTTCATTCAACAGCTCTATACCCCAAAGGAAAATCTTTGCAAGGGGGCACAGGGGCTGCCAAAAATAATTCTAAAGTTCACCCAGAAGAATAAGCATGGAAGAGCAGCTAAAACAGTGCTACCCTTTTTTTCTTTAATCTTCTATGCCACCACATCCAAATCATCATTTCTAGGATTTAAAAATAACAGCAACAGCTTACGAAGGTGCATCAGCTGATTTCAATTAACCTAAGATGGCACTGGTCACATCTACTGCAAACTAGACATATTCCACTGATTTGCAGCTATAACTACACAGCGTTCAGAATGGAACTTCTTTAAGCTTGAGAGACGCAAACGGTAGTTAATAAGATTTTTTAAATAACCAACTTCTAAAGCTAGTGGTCCAAGTAAACAGTAAATGTAATGCTATTTCAGAAACTGAACCTCTCCCTCTTCCTAACCTAGACCTGACTATATTATTTGTCTTGGGTTTGGTTTTTATGGTTTTTTTAACTGAAGAACAACAAATTAATGATGCTTACAGATCTTCTGAAGTCTAGAGCACAATTCTTCATCCATATGAAAACACCAAAAAGCAAGAAATGAATGGACAGAATTAAAGGAAGCTTAAGACAATAAAGAAGCAGACACAAGACAAATTTATCTCAGGGTAGAGAAAGCAGATAGCACAGATGTGGTGAAGGATGGCAAGAAAATCCAAAAGAAAAAAGGATCATTCTTATGACTGCTAAGGAGATAAAAGCTAAGCCAACTACACTATACTATATGGCCCTATATGTTGGTGGCTGAGAATAAAAACTTTTTTCAAGTTAGCAACCTAGCCACAGGAACATTCATTCCTCCAACACCACCATTTTGTGTCATCAGCTTTCCCTTCCCATTACTGACTCCTAAAATGTCTTCTATCTCCTCTCGTCCTCTAAAGCATCAACTTACATCTCCACAAGTTTAACAATCTCTCCCATAGGAAGCATATCAACACCTTTATTGTACTGAGATGACTTCTAATTCTTTATTTTCAACCTTAGTCCCTCTCCTGGGTTCCAATCTGTTCTCAAACTACCTCCTGGACATCTTCATCCAAATGTCTGCAAGCTCCTCAAACTCAATATATTTAAAATTCCTTCCAAACTAGTTTCTCCTATTGACCGTATTTCTGACAATGGATTGTATCTCTCAATCACTAATAATATGGAAGTAGTAAAATGCTTTTAAGAGCACAGATTCTGGAATCAGACTTCCTGGTTTTAGGACTTTGCCAGTTTTGTAACCTTGGCCCTAGTTCCTTTCCTCTGTAAAGCTGAATAGCACCCTGCCTCGTAGGATTATTGTGAAAGACAAAAACAGGTAAAGCACTTAGAACAGTGTCTAGCAAATAATAACTGCTCAATAAGTATTAGCCAGCAACAAGCATTATAACAGGATCATCCTGGACTCCTTTATCCCCTCATAATCACATGAGTCAAATTCTGCTCATCCCACCTCTAATCACAGCTCTTCAATGGGGACTCTTCCTTTCTAAAGACACAATTGTGGTCCAGATCTTCCCTTAATTCAACCATTTACTGGTACTATGCCTTACAACAGAGATATAAGATATAAAGTAAAATAAAGCTAATAAAAGAGTCAAGTAAAACAATGGCCATTAGAGCAGAGGGGGCAGGCAAATCTAATTGGGAGTGGGGAAGAAGTTAAGAAAGCTTCCCAGAGAAGATCTGAGGTGAGATTTCTGCAACAATCCTCAATATTTATCAGGAGCACTGCAATAATCTTCCAACTGGTCCTCCTCACTCCCAAATTCTTCCTTAAGTACGCCCCAAGAATTCTTTCCTAAAGGATTTTCCTGCCTCAAATTTTCCATGGCTCTCTAATTTTACTCCGTAGCATTCAAAATCTCCACAATTTATCTCAAACTTATCTTTCCATCTCAGCAACTTTTATTCCCTATGCAAGTGCTCTATGCACTGACTAAACGAGATCACTTACCAATCCATTTCCCAGATTTATTTTTCTTTACCTCACCCATCTCTTTTTATATCCCTATCTCTATCCTTCAAACCTCTGCTCATTGTTCAGAAGAACTCAAATTCCTCTATTCTTCAAGCCTTCTCCTTCCCACCCTCCATTTAACCAGCTGTCACTTCTTTCTAAACTTTTAGATACCTCTACTTTGTACTATTATGTGCTGACTTTTCTTCCACTAGACAGCACACTGCCCAGTTTGTATAGTCTCATTTAATGTTTTCTTCCTCAAAGTCAAGCACAAGATCTGCCAAGTGACGGAGCCTCAATGTACTTGTTGACTTAACCTACTGGAACAAGTACCTACCCAACAAAATTAAGTTACACTCCACTGTCAACATACTTTGCTGTCCACACACTAACAAGTAGCAGTTACCTACCTTAATACCACTCTCCAAAGCAAACCAAGGGCCACCTCTCGAAAAAAACCTTATAGAACACTAAGCCATGTACTATGTAAGATAAAAAAAAAAAAAAAAAAACCTGAAATGATGTTTAAAGTTACATTCCAAACACTACCAATACATGAAAAGTTGTAAGTACATTTTGAATATCCTGTAGTTAATCTAAATTAAGGGAAGTCTAGTGAAAAAATTTAACTCCTGAAGAAAGAGACAGCTAACAGTACCAAATAGCCTTGAGTGCTACTGGCAAATGCATCTTGCTTTTTGAAAAGTTATTTCAGCACAATATCTAACACATGGCTGGTCTGCAATAAAATATTAAAACTACTTAAAAACAGTATAAGAAGCAAGTTATTTGTAAAATTAATATTTTCAAGTTTAATATCCTGTAGCCAAGTTTTTATTCTTATTTTAAAAAAATGATCTTTGTGAAAAAGTAGTAGAGAAGCAGCAGTCTTCAACTTGCACACCAAATGAACCCCTCTTTCATATGCCACTAAGGCAAATGAGAATGTTCCACAGGTTTACTTTCCAGGAAGAAAAAAGCTTCAGGAATAAAATCAAAAGAAAATAAAAACTGGACTTTCAGAAAACAATCAATCTAATAAGATGGGAATTTTTAAAAACCATATCAAGAGTCATACTGAAGCACCACCGCTGCAAATACTCAAGTTTCTAAAAGAGTACCAATCAAAAAAAAAAAAAAGAGTACCAATCAAGAAAACAGAAGTTCATAATTTCACTCTCCATCCACCCATAAAACTATCCACCTTATATTTTAAGATAAAGTTACAATCATACCATAACAAACTTTCACTCTGAACTAAAAGTAGCAAACCATGAAGAACCTAATTTTCAAAATTTGTGTTTCACTTAGAGTATTTTACCATATTTAAATCTTACATATCTTCAGGTACCATCAAAAGAATGTACACAAGCAGTAATAAATACCTAAGGATCACAAGCCTTGAATGTATCCTCATTTTACTTATTTCTTAGAAATGAAATACTTTTGTTAATCAGCAATCAAAACAGTTCCTTAACCAATTCAGCACTAAATGCCCAAGGAAGCCCAGCTTTATTTTTAATTTATTTATTTTTCTTGAAGTACAACTGACATACAAATTGTATTAGTTTCAGGTATACAACATAATGATTTAGTATCTGTATATATCACGAAATGATCACCACAGTAAGCCTAGTTAACATATTTCACCATGCAGAAATTTTTTTCTTGTGATGAGAGCTTTCAAGATCAACTCTCATAGCAACTTTCAAATATGCAATACAGTATTATTAACTATAGTCACCATGCTGTACATTACATTCCCTTGTACATTTTTAAATTAACATTTTTTCCTCAATGTGTAGAAATATGACTAACAAGCATCCCAACCTATATCAATGGGAATTTAACTACCAAAGAATGAGCATGAAACAAAAGAATCTGTTCATTCCATCTGTATTGCAGAATGGGTCACTCATCTGATCTCCCAGAGGAAAGAAAATCAAACCACAGAGATCAAAGGCTAGAAATTCCAAATACTACAGTATTAGCCAAAAAGATCTGATACTCTCTCCAATAAAGTCTGGACTTGTGTGAGAAATAGAAAGCAACAATGTGGGCAGTCATTATAAGATAGCTGACAACTCAGATTCTAAACCTTAGGTTTTGAATTAGCCAACATTTTGAAAAGTAAGTACTTTTAATTCCTCTAGGAAGAAAAAGGAGAGGGAAAAGGGAACTAAGATTTATTATGTACTTTATAAACATTAATTAATTTAATCCTTACATCAACCCTGTAAAAAAGAGATTACATCCATATTACAAATGAGCAAACTGAAGCTCGAGAGTTTAAGCAATTTGCCTTATTATCACAAATATAAGCAATTACCAATTCAGGATTTGAATCCAAATGTCTTTTGCTTGTTATCAAAATCCATAATCTTTAACTGCATCATGCAGCCCCCCATAATAATGAAGAAAATCACATCAATTATCACTGGAGTCTTGAGATACTCTCCTTTTACAGACATCAGTAAGGAATCTTTTAATAGCATGAACTGATGATAATCTAAAGCAATATATAAACTGAAAAGATTACTGGAAGATCCAACAATTTACTTACAGGAACAGCCACACACTCACAACCATAAGAAATATATTTTAGAAGGAAGCCTGAACATATACATTAAAATGTTTTCAATGTATCCAAGGCGTCAAGTAGGAGGTACTTAAAATATTCCTTTGAAAGAAACTAAAATTGTGAAGCTTATACGCGAATTATTACGGGTGTAGTAGCTTTAGCACTAGTTCCCTAACAGCAGCAAGCAGGGCTGTTTTTGTGAATCCGTTGAGGAAGTGGCCTGAATGATGTACCCAACTATTCCGCTCCACACCGACGGGAAACGTACTGGGGAGTGAAGAAACAAACAAGGAGTAAAAGTAGAATGTAAAACAGACAAAACTGGCCCTCTACCATAGTTTCTACAAAATTAAAGGATGAGGGGTAAAGACATTACTAATTACAAACTATGAACATCATTCACAAAATGTCATAAAGATTATGATCTGACACTGATAAAGCAAGTATAAAATGGGTTGTTTCTCAGAACAAACTAAACGCAGGGCTCTCCCAGTCCACCGTAAACTTAACTTCCTAATAACCGATTTATAATCATACACCCTCCGCAAGATGTAACAGTCCCTAAAACCTTTAAGTGTTACACAGCTTCTTGCATTAGCATCAAAAAGCTTAATAACTACTTCGGGCAGTACCTATTACTTTTAATATCGTGTTCGAGATGAGAAACTCAAAAGTAAAAAATGATTAAATGACCGGCCCAAGATGGCAACAAAGACCTGATGCTAACCACCACCTAACTACTGCTAAACTACTTCTACAGCTCAACGGTTTCACAATAGTTACACACGATACCCTGTTAGCTCAAAATCTATTTAACAATCTTGAGTGGCTGCCAAGTCTTTGGAAATTCTCTTTTCGGTGGAACACACAACACGAAGATGACGGAGACCCCGAGTCCTGAAAACGCACCCTCAAAAAAAAAAGTGCTCATTTTGTACTTCCTCTTAAGTGAGATAAGACCACGTGTAGAGCGTAGCATTAACCTTGGCGATGCAGCTCTGCAAAGGAGAGCTGCTCCCGCCTCTGCACTTCCCACCCCGCGTCCCTCCACCATTGGTCCTCCCCTCTCAACTTGCAGCCCTAGATGTTATTTATTCCCTGGAGGGCAAGAGGAAAACTAAGGGAGACCGGAAGCGTGTGAGATCTAAAACCAAAGAACCAAGGAAAGAGAGGCAAACACTTAAGCACCGGGAAGCGATTCCCGCCTCTCCCAGGTGCTGTCCGGCGGCCTCAAGAGATCAACAAACAGGAATACAGGGGCGCGTTTTCACGGCTTCAAACCTCAATCTAAATCCCTGACTTCACTCCAATGCCAAAGGCAGGCCGAACTACTCACGCCACCCACCCTGGGCCCGCCAGTCTCGAGCCGAATCCAGGCTGGGACTATAGGGAGACACCAGGCCTCTCAACCTGCGCACCACAGTGCGTCGGGGCCCAGGCCTACAGTCGTGACCAGAACATGGAATCCCACCCCAATCTCCTCCCGCTGGCCAGAAGCATCTGTAGGCCCCAGATGACAGTGATAAACTCACTGACTTATGAAGTCCTCTAAGAAATTACCTTCGAACTGGCCTTCTGAGATCCGCCTGGCGTTTTGTCCGCCATCTTGAGCTTTGCCCCTCCTTCGGCGGCCGCAGCAGCACGGGCGAGTCGAGCGCCGAAAGAGTGGATTTCAGCGGAGCCCGCCAGAGGCGCCGCAAGACTGAATAGTCGACTGCCGAGATAGGGAATTTGGGCGGAGCTGTGGCACGTGACTTCCGGTGGCAGTAATTTCCTCGGCCCAGAGCGCTCCGCTGCGTTTCGTGGGTGTTCGGTTGCCCGTCGAACTTGTGGGTCCGGGAATTTGGAGAATCTCCTTGTCCTGACTTTCAGGGCCGGCTGATATTTCACTTTTTTCCCAGCTCCCGCCCTTGGTAGGTGTGAGGCAGTTGAATTTGCTGGGTGAGGAGGAAACGGCTCCTTAAAGAAGATACGGACCGGTCGGCTGGGGAGGTGACTGGAGGTCCTGCGCTCTACGGCCAAAGACGGTGTTTGCGCCAGCTTCGGAGCTAACACCATAGTGCGAAAGGCAAACATGTAATTTGCTCAAGTTACTTTCAGATAGAACGGTGCCTGGAGAGGGGAGAAAAGGAGCATTTGACCCAACCTGAGAATCCGGCAATGGAGTTATCCGATAGACTGTTAGGGTATCTACAAACTGGGTACAAGCAGAGAGCGGGAGAAAGAGAAAATCATAGACAGACAGTATTCCAAATCTAGCATACATGTAAGCTGTGTGTCATTTAAAATTACACTTCATGGGTTAGTGTTTCCATTTTTAATCGCATAAATGGAGGAGAGCACCATAAATTTTTCTGTACTTAGCACGTTTTTAATAGGATCTGTATTCAAAGAAAGAAAACTTGGGGTGGCTGGGTGACTCAGTGGGTTAAGCGCATCTGACTCTTGATCTCAGCATAGGTCTTAATCTCATGGTTGTAAGTTCAAACCCGGCGTTGGGCTCCACACTGGTCATGAAGCCTACTTAAAAAAAAAAAAAGAGGGAAAACTTGCTTGAGAAGATCATGCCTGAACCGAGCCGGCAAGGAAAATGGAAAGGGCATTCCACGTAGAGAGAGTAGTTGAAATAAAAGCCTGGGGACATGAATCAGTACAGCCCGTTGTGCAGTCACCATAAGCAGTCAAGTTTTATTAGAAGAGGTATAGAAAGGGTCGTGACTGGAGAGATGAGTGGGAGCAAGTTCACATAGGGCCCTAAAGTGAGCAGGGTGCTTAGGAGTTAGAATTCTAGTCTGAGATGAAAAGTGGCCTCCAACAGGGTTAAGTAGGGCTGTGATGTCAGACTCAAAGTTTTAAAAGATTGCTCTCAGGACTGCAGGAAGGGAAGAGGATTCATCACTTTCTCTCCCTAATTAATTAATTCATTTTTGAGCGCCGTTTTGTGTATAAAATCCTGTCCAAAGTGTTGAGAGGTTTACAGAGACAAATAAAAATCACTGTCTTCCTATGATTTAAAACTTAATGAAGAATGGGGGGGAAAACAAAAGAATTAAACTGATGCTGCAAGGAGAGACCAAAGTGGTGGGAACCCTGAAAGAAGTAATTCTGAGAGTAAGGGTTGGGTAAAGAGATGGGGAGGTTTCACAGAAAAGGGAACATTTAAGCCAACTCTGAAGAAGTAAAATTTTGTCTGCTGGTTGGTGTTGGGGGGAGACAGAGGGAGTGCTTATTACGGGATTTGACCCATGGCAGGCCCTCAGTAAAGGTTAACAGTCATATGTGCCTGGCACTGAGGAATCAACAGGTTAGGGCTTCTGTTCTGTGTGAGCAGATGGGGATGGAAGAACAAACAAGCAAACGAGGTGATCAGAAAGTGACAAGTGCTATGCACTGAAATTATATTGGAATGATGCTTTGCAATCTCCAGTCCAATTGAATTTATTTCCAGTCTCAGGTTTTATCACACTTTTTCAACTCCGGGCTTCTTCTCCTACCCTCATCTTGATCTCTAATTGAAAAGCGAATCAATTTTACGCTCTTACTGAAGATGTCACTTCCTCCAGGAAGCCTTATAGACCTCCCTCCCCCACCAAGCCTAAGAGACTCTGCTTCTGTTTCCATAGGAACCTAATACTTTCCCACTCAAAATGCTCATCCAACTAGACCTTAATTGTTTACAGTCTAGGGTTAGAAAGTGAAATCATCAGCTGAGATGAAGGAAGAAGGAGTGGGACTGGCTGTGCCTAGTCATGTTCCGGCAATGCTGCAGGCTGACTTTTCTATAAAGAGAAAAAATGCATGTTTTTCATTCAAATCCCCAAAGTTCTACTTCTCACAAAAATAATTTTGGCCAAATGTTTGCCCCTAAAGAGTTAGAAATAAAGGAACACAGACTTCTTCTTTCTCTTCTTTTTCATCAGTAAAGTCCCAACAAAAGCCAGACAAATGTGACCTGACAATAAGTAATACATAGGCCTTGATTAAGGCCTAATTAAGTACACTTTAAAAAACTTACAATCACGGTTACAAGCAAAGTTCTCCTCAACACATATATGTCATAAAATCTTGGCCCTATTACTCAAACCACAGATTAAGGAGGATGACCTAGCATGAATCATCCAGATGGAATATTATAGAATCTGGAATTTTTAATTAGATTCACAATTAGTATTGCCAAGGGACTACACATAAATAGTAAGAAAATCTTACAATTTACTACAATTAGGATTACTTTTTTATGATCACATTAAAACGATGCTTTTTGTCTCCTCGTAATGTGTTGGTTCTCCAGTCCCTGTCATCTGTTTTAAAGGGCTCTCCCTGCAGCTCTGTTCAACAGAGTTTGCAAAGTAGTGCCAGATGCAATCCACAAAGGTGTTTTGTTTGGTTCAACCGGGGAGGTTTTTGTTCTTTGAAATTTGAGCTAGCATTTTTAAATTGGGAGATTGTATGTTTTTATACTCCGGGTTTCTAGCATTTCTTGAAAAATGGGAAAGTCTATGGGACACCCGGGTGGCTCAGTTGGTTAAGCGTCTGCCTGCTGCTCAGATCACGGTCCCAGGGTCCGGAAATCAAGCCCCACATTGGGCTCCCTGCTCAGGGGGAAGCCTGCTTCTCTCTCTCCCTCTGCTGCTCCTCCTGCTTGTGCTCTCTCTCTCTCTCTCTCTGAAATACATAAAATCTTTTTAAAAAGGAAGGAAGGGAGGGAGGGAGGGAGGAAAGAAGAAAAGAAAAATGGGAAAGTCTGGCAACTCAGTGGAGGTAAGCCACAGCGACCTCTTGGGAGGGGAGCTGTGCACTCCAGTTCACCAGACCTTCACCACACACATGGTGGACAAATGCCCCACACCTGGTCTGCTTGTAGGCATTTGAGTTTTCTACTTCTCAGGTACAATTTAAGTCTTACTAGTGGTGATGAACAAAACATTCAACGATCAGTCCCCCAGCACCAATGAGAACGACTTATCCGTCAGGCACAAAAGGCTCAGTGCCTAAGACCCACAATACTTTTAGGGACCTCCGAAATGTTAAATTTCTTTAAAAATGAGAGGGGGAGGGGCGCCTGGGTGGCTCAGTCGTTAAGCGTCTGCCTTCGGCTCGAGAAAAACCAGGACATCTCAATGACTTGGGAAAATAAAGGAACAAAGTAAAAATGTCCTGCTCTCTGCACCAGGGAGAATGGGAAGTGGGGAGGGCAAATGAGAGGGAGGACATGTAGAAATCTATGTTAGCTTCCTGTTGCTGACATTACAAATTACCACAAAGTTAGTGGATTATAGCAACACAGATGTATTATCTCATAGTTCTGGAGGTCGGAGTCGCAAATGTGCCAGCAGGCCTGTGTTCATTTGGAGGCTCCAGAGGAGAATCCTTTTCCTTGCTTTTTCCAGCTTCTAGAGTTCACCTACATTCCCTGATTCACGGCCCCCTTCCCCATCTTCAAAGTCAGCAGCATAGCATCTTCTCTCCTCTCTGACCTCCTTACATCTTTTCTCTGACTCTAACTCTACTGCCTCCCTCTGATAAGGCCCCTTGTGATCACCCTGGGCCCACCATGACAATCCAGGATAATCTCCCCATCTCAAGAGCCTTCACTGACTCACGTCCACAAGTCCGCTTGCCATGTAAATTAACATATTTGCAGGTTTGGGGGGGTTAGGATATGGACATCTTTGGAAGGCTATTGTTCAGTCCCCCACAGGATCTAAAATGAACTTTCTGCTTCTGTGTTTTGTCGCTGGTTGGCAGGCACAGCTTTGTTCCATCAGAAAATTGACATGGGAATGGTTCTAATAAATACGGTGATGCCAAACCAATTGAGTTCTTGAAATTGTTACTGGGGAATTCAGTGGCTGTGGTTCCAGTGAAGAAGGGTTAAGACAGGTCCCTATTGTCAAAGACTTACAGGGCATAAAGGAGACAAGTGTGTCACAATAAGAGTGTCCTAAGTGAAGACTGAAATTTTAGTCTGATTTATTTCCTGCTGTATCCGCAGTGCCTAGAACAGAGTAAGCACCAAGCAGGCACTCGGCAAGTATTTGTTAATGAATGAAATCTCTATCAGAGGCGGTTTGGGGGAGCTCAGAAGATTAGCACTGCAGAAGAGGAGAGGGAAGACCTCATGAAGGATGCTGTAGAACTTTTGGGCGTGTCTGTCTCAATCTCAAGACTTCACATCTGGGGCGAACTCCCAGGAATTAACTAGAAGCTCCTCAGAGAGCAGAATGAGGACCTTACAAAACGTTGTCTCATTTTAAGAAAATGCAAATTTTTTCTGTCTGGGCAGGCTTACACGTCTCCCTTCATGTACAAATTTTGAAATAATGCAACTCTCCTCTCATCCCCAATGAAAAAACAATTTTCAAGAATTGTGTAATTTCTCCACAGGCAGGCTCAATGGGCTGCAAACACCTTTTACTGTTTGCCACCTGGAGGTGCTGCCGCAGCTGGTAAGCAAAAACAAAAACAAACAAAAATTTGTAGCTATCCCAGGAACACACACAGAACCCCTGTGATCATGTTGGTGCTCTTGTCACATTTTTTGCTACAATGAAAAATCTTTCTAGTATCCTGTTGTTGTCCACCAAGCTTTCATTGAGCAACTGTGCTAGGGCTGTTGCTAAAAAAAAAAAAAAGTGCTAAAAAATAATTTAGAAGGGGAAGTTAAATGTGATAAAATCATGGAATACCGTGTTGTTTATTTAGGAGCAAACAGTCTACTAAATATTAGAGATAACAAGAATATTAGAGACAACATTAGAGATAATATCTTTACAGTCAGGCTTGCTCTATTTCTCTAGGAAGGCAGGGACAGGGCTGAATCCCGCACCTATTTCCATGCCTGGCACACAGTAGGAAAACAATATATATTTGTTGAATAAATAATAAATAAACATGGAAGATCACCTATAAACCACCTGATAGCTCCCAACCACATATCTATCCTCTCAGTTTTACCCCTACCTAGAGACCAACAAAAAGTTCCTGAAACCAAATTCCAAAATCACAGCAATAAGTTTCTGAATAGTTTAGCTCAGGTTAGCTGCTTATTTTTGGTCTAATCAACGGTGCCACACAGTACAAGTACAAATGGCTCCCAGAGGCTCACCATGGGATGAATGAAGATTTGGGGGAGGAGGATGTGTGAGCTAAAGTTAATTGTAGAGTGTATGAATAATAGGTGTCAGATACATATACAATAGTTTTTCATATGTTTGCAGATGCTACTGTACTTGATAGGACACAATTTATTTTACTGTGGTCAAATACACGTAACATAAGATTTGTCATTTTAACCATTTTTAAGTATATACTTCAGTGGCATTAAGTACATTCATGTGGGGCAAACTATCACCACCATCCTTCTTCAGAACTTTTTCAGCTTCCCAAACTGAAACTCTGTACCCATTAAACAGTAACACCACAATCCCCCCTCCTGCCACCCCAGGAAACCACCATTCTATTTCTGCCTTTATAAATTTGACTACTCTGGGTGCCTCAGATGAGTGAAGTCATACACCATTGGTCCTTTTGTGACAAGCTTATTTTCCTCAGCACAGTGTCTCCAAGGTTCATCTGTGATGTAGCATGTGTAGAACTCCCTTCCTTCTTCAGGCTGAATAATATTCCATTATATGTCTAGACCACAATTTGTTTATCCGTTCATCCACTGAGGGACATTTGGGTTGCTTCCAGCTTTTGGGTATCCTGTATAATGCTGCTATACACGTTGTCAAAGCACTCTTGAATTCACAACAGCTCTTTGTCATTATGCATACTCTCGATCAAAGGTCCTAAAAGTACACCTACTATCATGTGGGGATCAGCAGAAAAACTGGCACTATGAGTATCCTCCTGCTTGCTATCTGTTGAATCTTAGATGGGGAGTATGTAAAGTGGAGAGGAATCGGTGTGATGGTACACCTAGGACTCAACTCCAGTGAAGAAGGAATGATGCAAAACAGGCATCAGCCTGGAGAAAAGCAGACTCAACCGAAGCGATCGGAACTGTTTTACAATGAACAAAGACTTTTTCCCTGTTGCTCCTTAAGGCAGTTGAGAAAGCATTGAATGGAGGCATAGAACAACAGATTTCTGATCTCAACTCAATGTATAAAACAATTGTTAACTTCTAGAACTGTTTAACAATGGAACAGTGTACCTTAATGAAATAAGCATTACTCTGTGAAAATACAAAGACAGAAACTGATTGTAAAAAGGACGAGGAGGTTGGAAGATTTATAGCTGGACTCTAAGACTTCTTAGAGCCCAACATTCTCTGTCTTCCTAATGCTTAAAACATCAGTAGAGAAGACAAAGATGACCAAAGCTGTAAAGTTGCCAAAGTCGATAATTATTCAGTGTATATTGGTTTGATAGTTATTAGTGTCAGGTCCCCCAGATGAAGTTTGAATCTGATAAGCTAACTGTTGAGTTAGAAATCCAGACAACCTTAGAGGAGGCTATTATCTAAGATGATAGTGACAGGAGCCAGAACAGATTATCAGGGACACTAAGACCTAAACCAAGAGTCCCTGCACTTTTTGTATAATATACTAGGAAAATACCCTGGTAAATCCAGATCAAATTAAACAAATAGCAGAGCCTTGCTCCATTTTCATTTAATAAACATCAGTGACTCCAATTTGTCGTGTTTATTAGACTTCGGTTTTTAGTTTTTATTCCATGATTTCTCTGTTCCTTTTTCATTAAAACTTGTGGGAAAAAAACTCCTCAAGGAGCTGTGGAGAAGTAGACAATTCTCATACTTTGGGGTTGGAAAATAAATTGGTACCACCTCGCTTGAATGGCAATTTGGCCATAGTTACCAAAATGTGAAGTGCACATACCCTTTGACCCAGCAATTCCACTGGTAGGAATTTAGCTTCCAGGTGCATTCTCACACCAGTAAAGAATGTGTGCAGCAAAAGATCAAAGACACCTTAACTAACTCCCCATCGATAAAGGACTGTTTAATAAAGGTATGGCACATCCAAAAAAAAAAAAAATCAGTGTGGAGTCAGGCCTGAAATCCTATGCCATTGCTAGAAGAATGAGGGAGGTCTTTATGGACTAACTTGGAAATTTCTTCAAGATACACTGTGGTATGACAAAAGCAAGGCAGGAAACATTTTTGTGCTTTAAAAAAAAGGTGTCTATAGATAGAAATATAGTATACACATGTGCACCAGGCACCTTCTAAGTTGACCCCAATGATCTCCAACCTCCAGTAACCATGCCCTATGTAATTCCCTTCCCTTGAGATTGGGCTCAACCTGGAGACGTGCTTCTAACAAACAGCAAAAGTGAAAGGTTGTCACTTCTGAGACTTGGTTATAAAAAAAACTTTGGGGGCGCCTGGGTGGCTCAGTCGGTTAAGCGCTCGACTCATGATTTCAGCTCAGGTCATGATCTCAGGGTCATGAGATGGAGCCCTGTGTGGGGCTCCATGTTCAATAGGGAGTCTGCTTGAGATTCTCTTCCTCTCCCTCACCCTCTGCCCTTTCCCCACTCTCTCAAATAAATAAATAAATAAATCTTAAAAAAAAAAATGTTTGGCTTGTTGTCTTCCTTGACTTTTCTGGCTCTTCTTGGCTATTTGCTCTGGGGAAGCCAGCTACCATGCTGTGAGGCACCCTATGCCGAAGCCCATGCAGCAAGAAACTGAAGGAGGCCTCAGGCCAAAAGCTAGTGAAGAAATGAGGCCATCAGTCCAACAGCCTGTGAGAAACTAAATCCTGCCAACAACCCCTTGAGTGAGCTTGAAAGCAGATCCATCCTAGTAGAGGTATGAGATGACTACAGCCCCAGGTGACAGCTCGACCACAACCTCGCAAGAAACCCTGAGCCAGAGGCCCAGCTAAGCCACTGGATTCCTGACCAAAGGACATGTGAGATAATGAATGTTCATGGTTTTAAGCCACTAAGTTTTGAGTAATTTGTTACACAGCAGTAGACAACTAATACAAGATGTAATGTGTGTTTATGCATATATACAATATATTTCTTCAAAAAGTGGCCACTGTGCTTGCCCCTGAGGAAGGAAACTTAAAATTCTGGGTATCAGGGGTGGGAGGAAACTTACTTTTTCCTGTACACACTTCGGTCTACTTGAATATATTGTTTACTCAGCAAATGAACAGAGGCAAATAATAACATTTTTAATACCTTCCAATAAACAGTAATTCCAAAGACCCATTTCTAAAATTCTCGTATGCATTTTTTTCTATATCTGTATCCATTATCTACTCACTCACAAATAAGTTTTTTTCATACTTCTCTTAACTTGGGCACATATATCATTTCACATTAAGAAAGAGAGAGTCTGGGGCGCCTGGGTGGCTCAGTTGGTTAAGCAACTGCCTTCAGCTCAGGTCATGGTCCCGGAGTCCTGGGATCGAGTCCCACATCGGGCTCCCCGCTCAGCGGGGAGCCTGCTTCTCCCTCTGACCCTCTCCCCTCTCATGCTGTTTCTCTCTCTCTCTCTCTCTCTCTCTCAAATAAATAAATAAAATCTTAAAAAAAAAAAAAAAGAAAGAGAGAGTCTGGGTGGCTCAGTCGTTAAGCGTCTGCCTTCGGCTCAGGTCATGATCCCAGGGTCCTGGGATCAAGCCCCGCATCGGGCTCCCTGCTCAGCGGGAAGCCTGCTTCTCCCTCTCCCACCCGCCCCTGCTTGTGTTCCCTCTCTCGCTGTTTCTCTCTCTGTCAAATAAATAAATAAAATCTTTAAAAAAAAAAAAAAGAAAGAGAGAGAGACTTTCCTTTCATACTTTTTGGGGGAACGGGAAAAATGCCTTCTTTTCAGTCTTCTTGTCTGCCCCTCCTGGTCTGACTCCCCTGTGCTCCAGCCACACCAAGGTTGTAGTTCCGCCATTAGGATCTGTTGTTTCCAGTCTCTGTCCCTTAACTCACACCTTCTCTCAATTTGGAATACTTTTCCTCCCAGGCCTCTTCCCTTTCTAATTCCTATGCAAAATACAAAACCCAACTCCAGACTCCTCCTCTGACACCCTCAGGCCATTCCGGCCTCAGCCTGCCTCTTGCCTGTCCCCCTCCCCCACATCCTGCAATTCTCTTTCTGGCTATGCATCCCAGATAAGTTGGTCCCTTACTTCTTTGGGCTGTCCCTTATTTGACATAGTCCAGAATAGGTCTTGACCCACTGTACTGCCATTTTTCTGCCTTGTCTACTAGTCAGTAAGCTTCATGGAGATGAGAAGGGAAGGGATAGAAGGCAGGGATATGGGAACTGTGGTACAACATACCCTTTTCACTTCCCCTTTCCCCGTGCATAATCCTAACCAGAGCAGTGGGAGTGGATATGTTTAGCTGACATATAGGTCACTTACATTCTTGACACAAATTCACAAGAGATATCTGAAGATTTATACGTGCATCACCTTAGGGTGCATGTATAAAATACCTTTAGTTGCAACTGACAGAAGCTTCCTCACTTGTGTAGCTTAAACTGTAAGGAAATTTTATTTCACCCATCAAGAAGCTCAGAGGTAAGACTGCTGCAGGATTTGTTAATTTAGCAGCTCAGTCTCATCAAGGACCCAGTTCGAACTTTCCATCTCTCTGCAATGTTATCTTCAGTGGGTCAACCTGCCCCTCAGGCTAAGCGCACCCACCCCGACCCCCCTCCCCCATGGATTGGCTACCACAGCTCCCTACACCACACCAGAAGAAGTGTTCCTTTCTTCCTGAAAGCTTGTATATCTCTTTTTTTAGGACCGAGGAAAAAAGTCCTAGAAACCACTCCAGCAGACTTTCCCTTCATGTTTCATTGGCCATGCATGGGTTGACACCCATGCCTTATCTATCTGATGGCAGAGGGAGTAAAATAGATGATTGGCTTATATGGAGCATTTGGACATGCATTATCTGAAAATCTGCCTTTTGCTAAAAGGAAGGAAGGGGGTGGGTAACAACAACACTGTCTTCTATATTGTGAGGACCTGGGCTCTCTTACTTTTTTTTTCTCACTATTATGCTAAATTGCATATATTATAATTAGAAAACACTACAACACTCCCAGCACCTGGAGATCTATTTTTAAAAGTACCACACATGCGACCTAAATCCAGCTCAGAATATGTATTTTTAAAACTTTGAGCATTGGTACTACTAGTCTTATTGTTTGGAAAGATATGATGGGGGTCTGAGAAGAGTGAGGCAGTTAAAACTGGGACCATGCTGGTGTTTGCCAAAGGACTGAGGAGATGACTTTCTTCCCTTTCCCAATTGGCCAGGACTCTTCAGAGAGCTTAAAGAACAACCAGACCAGGAGCTGACAAGCTGGGCATATTGTAGAATAGGACACACAGGTTCTCCAGCCGGATTGACTACTTTAAATCCTAACTCCACCACTTAATAACACATGAAATTTGGGCAATGACAGTAGATTTTCTGGGCATCTGTTTCCTTATGTGTAAAACAGAGATAATAATATAAACCTTGCAGGTTTGTGAGATTAAGTGAATCATCTGAAATGAAAAGCATATGGCAGAATGCCTATAACATAAGAATAAACTATCAAGCCTATCACGGTAAAAACAAAACAAACAAAAAACAGTGTTATAATAGCACAAGAACTGACAAATTGGCCAATGGACTAGAAGAGAGATCTTAAACATAGACCCACTTGCACAAGGGAAATTAATGTACAACAAAGGTGTCATCACAAATCAATGTGGGAAAGGATGAATTGTCCAGCAGACAGTGGGGAAATGGTGGGGAAAGTGACTCACTACGAAGAAAAAGAAAACCTGGTCCCTATCTAACACCATGCCCCAAAGCAGGTTCATGGGACTGTGGTGCAAAAATCCCTTTTCGCTTTCCAAACTAGCAGTAAGGTTTCAAGAGGAATGAAGGAAGGATCTAATTGTCTAAGGAAGAACTCTAAAGTTGATGGCAGAAATTGTAGTAGGGTGTCTTTGTGACCCTAGGAGTTGGGAAGCATTTCCTAAACAAAATTTCACAAGCACAGACCATAAAACAAAACATTGATGCATTTAAGGGGCACCTGGCTAGCTCAGTTGGTAGAGCTTGTAACTCTTGATCTCTGGATTTTAGTTTGAGCCCTATGTTGGTTACAGAGATTACTCAAAAAAATAAAATCTTTAAAAGGGGTGCCTGGCTGGCTCACTCGGTAGATCATGCAACTCTCAATCTCAGAGTTGTGAGTTCAAGCCCCATGTTGGACATGGAGCTTACTTTAAAAAAAAAAAAAAAAAAGTTGATGCATTTGATTACATAAAAAATTAAAGAATCGGATTCAACAAAGGCTATCATGGATAAAAATAATAGATTACATGATAGATGATATTTGCAGTATGTAAAAATGAAAGGGTATTAATATCTAGAATATGCAAGAACTACAAATCATCAAGAAAAAACAGCAACTTCACAAGAAAAATGGGCAAAGGACATGAATAGGCAATTTAAGAAAAAGAAGCCCAAAGTCCACCAAACATATAAAGAAATATTCAATTTTATTAGTAATCCTAAAGAATCCAAATGAAACAAGATATCATTTTATATCTATAAGATAGGCAAAGATTAGAAAGCTGGATGATGCCAAGTATTGGTAGGATATCATTTTATATCTTTAAGATAGGCAAAGATTAGAAAGCTGGATGATACCGAGTGTTGGTAGGATATGAGATATGTCATGCCCTGTGATGAGGAGTTATCAACTTGTCTATTTTTTTTTTTTCACTTATCTACTAAGTACATAGCAAAACATCCAAAACTTAGTGGCTTAAAACAACAACCACTTTATTTAGCTAATAATTCTGTGGGTTCTCAATTTGCCCTGGGCTCTGTTGGGTAGCCAAGTCTGGTCCATCTGTTCTCAATTCACTTAGATGTCTGCGGCTTTGCTAAGGTGGCTGAAGCACCTGGGTCCTCTCTCCATATGGTCCCATCCTCTAGCCCGGTAGCCTGGGCTTGATGACATTATGGTAGAAGGGCTCCCAGCTCAACAACAGGAGTTGTAGGATCTCTTGAGGTCTAGGCTCAGAACGCAACCATTTTTGCCACCTTCCACGAAAGCAAATCACAAGGTCAAATCAGATTCATGGGGAAGGGAAATAGGTTCAACTTTTTTTTTTTTTTTTTTTAAAGATTTTATTTATTTATTTGAGACAGAGAGAATGAGAGAGAGAGAGCACGTGAGAGGGGGGAGGGTCAGAGGGAGAAGCAGGCTCCCTGCTCGGCAGGGAGCCCGATGCGGGACTCGATCCAGGGACTCCAGGATCATGACCTGAGCCGAAGGCAGTCGCTTAACCAACTGAGCCACCCAGGCGCCCCTCAACTTTTTTTTTTTTTTAAGATTTTTATTTATTCATTTGACAGAGAAAGAGACAGAGAGAGAGGGAATCAAGCAGGGGGAGTGGGAGAGGGAGAAGCAGGCCTCCCGCTGAGCAGGGAGTCCAATGCGGGGCTCGATCCCAGGACCCTGGAATCATGACCTGAGCTGAAGGCAGACGTTCAATGACTGAGCCACCCAGGCGCCCCTAGGTTCAACCTTTTGATGGGAGTTGCTACTAAGAATTTATGAACATTTTTTTGCCCTCTGGTATAGGATATGTGCATTAGTTCAACCATTCTGGAGAACAATCTGGTGTTACAGTCAAATTAAATACATTTATATCCTATAGCACAGCAACTTCCTCCCTGAGTATATATTCCAAAGATATTCTCACGCAGGTTCATTAGAAGACAGCGTTATTTGTGGTAGCAGGGAATTAGAGACAATCAGATACACATCACTTGGCAGGTAGATTATGTTAAAGTGGTGGCTACTCACCAGAAGTATTATGCAACAACTAAAAACAATGGATTAAAATACACATAGCAATATAAAAAGATCTCAAAGACATAATGCTGAGAGAAAAGAAAATAAACAGAATGAGATATATAGTACAGTACCATTCAATTAAAAATGCATGTGCACAGGGGCACCGGGGTGGCTCAGCCGTTGGGCGTCTGCCTTCAGCTCAGGTCATGATCCTGGGGTCCGGGGATCGAGCCCCCACATCGGGCTCCCTGCTCAGCGGGAAGCCTGCTTCTCCCTCTCCCACTCCCCCTGCTTGTGTTCCCTCTCTCACTGTGTCTCTCTGTCAAATAAATAAAATCTTAAAAAAAAAAAATGCATGTGCACAAAACAATATACATTTTACAAGAAACGTGCAGATACACATTAAACACATTATAATGGTTGCCTTTGGGGGAAGCTTAAAAGGAAGCAGATAAGGGAAGAGAAGATAATAAATCATTTAAGGAATAGGGGCGCCTGGGTGACTCAATTGTTAGGCATCTGCCTTTGGCTCAGGTCGTGATCCCAGGGTCCTGGGATCTCCTTGCTCCGCGGGAAGCCTGCTTCTCCCTCTCCCACTCCCCTTGCTTGTGTTCCCTCTCTCACTGTGTCTCTGTCAAAAAATAAATAAAATCTTTAAAAATAAATAAATAAATAAATCATTTAAGGAATAAATCAATGACAAGAGGAGCCCTGCCCAGACCAACAATGACAACGTACCCTGAAATTTGAAACTTCTGTATCTGAGATCCAGGAAGAAAAAGAGAGATGATAGCAGCTTCATCTCCTCTATCCCTTCCCGCACGAGAGTTCCTTTTCATCATAAAACATTAAAGAATTGTCAATTTCAGAAATAACAAGAGCCAAGGAAGGGGAAGGGCTAGCCCAGGGATAAAGTCATATTTAAGGGTCATATCTCTATGTGAAGGCCACTTTCACAGGTGGCAAATTCAAGAAAATATGGCATGTTAATATCCTGGGCATTTTTGCTAGAGTTCAAGGGCAACAGGCATGGGAACTGGATGTTCTTCCTTGAAAAGTACTCAACACCTATTTTCCTACCACTGACCTGGATGGAATGGTTGGTCACTTTTATCAAGATGGCCACCACTCATCCCACTTTGAGCTGAACTCCCTGTTGGGAAGAAGTGCTTTCAGAAGACCATATCCCAACTTTCCATAGGCTTCCAGACCTCTTCAAAGAGGTCCTGGTTTACCAGGATCAGGCCCAAGGACACTTTGCAAATGAAGGACACACATGTGACAGTCACACTCTTAAAAATGTCTATGAGTTTTGTTCTTAGATCATTTACTAAAATCAAGCATTCTTTCATTTACCAATTCCAATGGCTATTTACTTTATGATGCATCCTATGTTTCTTTCATGGGCAAATTAAAGCTATGGTTAGTTTAGTTTTTTTTTTTACTTTCAATTCAGTGATCCATATAACTAAATCTACACTTGGAAAATCACATTCAATCTGTGTATTTGGCTTCAGAAAATTGGATATTAAGGCAAAATATATTTTCAATCATTCCCTTTGTTAGTTACTATTTGTTTCTGGCTTAAGAAATGTATCTCTTGTAATGGGCTGAATGTTTGTGTCCCCCTCCCTCACACACACCAAAATTCATGTGTTGAAATCCTATCTCTCAATGTGATGGTATCAGGAAGGGGGGCCTTTGGGAGGTGATTAGGTCAAGAGGGTGGAGCCCTCATGAATGGGATTAGTGCCCTTATAAAAGAGGCCCCAGGGATCTCTCTTGCCCCTTCTGCCATGTGAGGACATGGCAAGAAGATAGCTATTTATGAACCAGGAAACAAGTTTTCACCAGACACCAAATCTGCCAGCACCATGATCTTACTTCCCAGCCTCCAGAACTGTGAGAAAGAAATATTTGAGTTTTGTTTAAGCCGCCCATTCTCTGGTGTGTTTGTTTTATCAGCCTGAAGGGACTAAGACACCTACTATGTTTATGCTGCTCATGGCTTTTTGTTTTTTACATTAGCACTTAGAGTTTTCACACAGATTTTTTAAAACACAGAAGTCCTTGATTTTTGAGAAAAGGAGAGGCTGGTGAAAGAATAGTTTGTTTTCTTTAACCACTAGAGGGCACACTGCATCAGATGTTTTGGATTTTTTTTTTCCATTTCTATGTAATTTAAATGTGTACTTCAAAAGAATTTAAAGAATAAGAGAACTTTGCTTTTTCAATATAAATGATTTTTTTAAAAAACTTTCATTAACTGAATAATAAATGATTAAGTATGAAGAAAGGGACAAAATAGAGGGGGAAAAATCAAAATCCTTAAAACCTAAAAACTGATTAATCCAGAGAGTGTACTTGACAATCAAATAAATAAACACACATGTTTTTCTGTTCAGTTATTAAGTGGAGAGAGGATAACTCTGACTCTCTAGGGAGAAAAAGAGAGTATTGCAGCCCCAGAGAAGAGCCCTAGTATGAAGTGTACACAAAAGAAGTTCTATGAGAGGAAATTCTGTACTTCAACAGAAGTCACTAGATGTTTTATTTAGTTTTACTGAATTGGAAATATATGTATATCATTAAAAATTTAAAGGTACAAAATATGTATAGTGAAAGGAAAAGTCTCCCTTCTCCCCACAATACACAGTTCCCCTTCTTGGTGGCTACCACTACTGATCTCTTGTACATCCTTCAGAAAACAAATCTATACATTTACAAGCGTATAACTGAGCAAATATGTTGAGTTTTCCCCCCACAGAAACAGCAGTGTGGTAAATACGTTGTTCTCACTTTGCTTCTTTTTTTTTATTTTAATTATTTTGAAGCATAATTGACATATTGGTTTCAGGTGTATGACTTAAGGATTTGATTTTGTCTATATCGCAAGTGATCACCAAAATAAGTCCAGTTAACATCCGCCACCACACACAGTTACAGGTTTTTTTTCCTATGATGAGAACTGTCAAGATCCAGTCTCCTACCTACTTTCAAATATACAAGACAGTGTCATTAACTACAGTCACCATGCACTTCATTACATCATGACTTGGCTTCTTTTTATTTATTTTTTTAACTTAACAGTATATCTTGGGGATCCTTCTCTGTACATATAGATCTGCCTTATTTCTGTCTTATTATTTTTAGTGGCTGCCTGCAATTGAAATTACATTATTTTATAATTCTGTTTAAAAATATACCCTTCTTTTAATCACTCTATTAGTGGACATTTAAGTTCTTTCCTGTCTGGTTTTGTTTTGGGCTTTTTTTTTAAGTAGGCTCCATGCCCAGCGTGGAGCCCAACACAGGGCTTGAAATCACGACACTGAGACCAAGACCCTAAGATCAAGACCTGAGCCGAGATCGAGTCGGAAATTTAACTGACTGAGCCACCCAGGCACCCCCTTTCCAATCTTTTTTTAAAATTAACACTATTGCAATGAAACCCCTTTTACATATGCCATTTTGGACTGTGTATATAAAGAAGTAGAACGTTGAGGTATTAACAGCCAAGTTAAGACCAAAGCAGTGTACATTTAATTGGGAAAAGAGAATATGGGAAAGTCCTGAACTGGCCCTATAAAGAAGGCCCTCGACCTCACCCCTCAACCCCTCTACTCAGGCCTATACTATGCAGGGACCCCATCCCCTCCACAGATCTCGCAGGATCCTTACCCATCAAACCAAGATCAGATCAGATACCACTTGGGACCAAAATGTACCCAAAGTCTCTTGTCCTCATAATCCTCAGCCCTGCTCTGACCTGATCCCCTGCTCAACCTCTCCCCCTGCACTTTTTAAATCAACTCTGTCCAATAGAAATATAATTCAAGCTACATATGTAACTTAAAATTTTCTAGGAGCTACATTAAAAAAATATGGAAACAGTTGTAATTGTTTGAAATAATATTTTTATTTAACATATTATATCCCAGGGCCCCTGAGTGGTTCAGTTGGTTAAGCATCTGCCTTCAGCTCAGGTCATGACCCCACAGTCCTGGGATCCAGCCCCACATCGGGCTCCCTGCTCGGCAATGGGATTCTACTTGTTCCTCTGTCCCTTCCCCTGCTAGGGCTCTCTCTCTCTCTCAATCTCTCTCTCAAATAAATTAAAAAAAAAAAAATCACAGAGGTTATACATCATAGGGTATAGGTCCTGCCTACTGATGCAGAACATTAGGTTGTTTTCAGTGGTTGTCTTACAAAAAATGCTGCAGTAAACATCCTTGCGTGTGCTTCTTTGTGCATGTCTATCTCTAGGATAAAGAAAACAGACCAAAAGAAGCAGCTGTGCTAAGGCTCCAAGATGGAACAGAGCTCAGAGTGATGAGAAACAGGGAGAAAGCCTGTGTGGCTGGAGCACAAGGGCCAGGGTGGAGACTTCAGGGCTGATATGGGCAGTGGCTGTAACAGGGCCATGGAGGCCATTGGTAAGCTTTTGGATTTTATTCTGAGATGAAGATAATATGATGAACGTTTTAAAAGATCACTCTGGAGGCCGCATGGAAATGGTTTTGAGGGAAAGAGTAGAAGCAAGAGACCAGCTACGATGAACGTAAGAAGGGGCACCAGAGCCATGGCTGCAGTGAAAGGAATCAATCCTCAGCAAGGGGCAACGAATGGGAAATAAATGGAATAGGAAGTGCCCTGCTCACAACAGTGGAATCTCTAAGTGTGATGAGGGACACATGGATCCACAAGGCAGCTACAGCTTCTGCCTCAAGGAGCTTAGTCTTTACGGAGATTAAGCAAATAATTTCAGGTGTAGACAACAATCTACACACGGTGTGACTGGCTTTGAAAGTCGCATGGCTCTGTACTCACTGGGAATTCGACTCTCCCACTTATTAGCTGCTACTGTGTTGAAGTTTCTCTCTCTCTCTCTCTCTGTCGTCTCTCGCATCTGGTTTCTTCATCTCTAAGGCTTAGTGAGAGGATTAAATGAGATCATGTTTGAAAAGCACCTAACACTGGTAAAAAGGAGGCACTTAATTATATTTGGTGAGTGAGTGGGAAAAAAATTCCCCTTTCTCTGCCATCTGGCCTCCTGTGCCCCTGCCCACCTTTCCAGGCAATCACCTTGGTTCTAAATTCCTGCCATCCCCTCCAACTACAGAATGTGATTACCAATGGAGTCAACCCAGCTCATTAGCTCTTTGCATGCAGTTTTGTCAGAATCATGAGTTGCCAAGTAATGCAAATTGTTTGCACTCCTGTCTTTTTCCAAAGTTATCCTGTTTAAAAATAAATAAAATATTTCCCCTTCACCCCCTTTTTATTATCAGGAAGCTTAAAATATACTAGAAACAATAGATGGAGGAATTAATTTATTTGATTAATGGATACCAAATTATTATAGTTAAGTTTATTGTTTTGGACCACAGCTCCATGGGGACATTAATAAATGGGAGTGCTTTTGCTAGAATATTCGTTAATCCTCTGGTTTAGTGCACCGATAATGGAACATGCTGTTCCAGTGACTTTTAATGAGCATACTCCACTATCTAGCAGGAAAGCAAATAAAATAATTTTACAAATGCGTACATGTTAAAAAGACTAAGGTAGTTTTTAAAACTCCTTATGCTCTCAGAACATGTCACAGAATTGTTCTTAAATGTAATTTTTTCCTATAAGTTTTTTTCTATAGATGTTTTTAAAACTTCAAATAGAAATCTGAGGAATGTTGCTCTTAAATTCTGAAACAATATGAGTCATTCCTGGCTATTGGAGTTTTAAAAGACTTTCTTGGCTTGGAGACCTTAATTAAGATGATTTGTTTTGGCAGTTACTGGGTTTTGCCTTCTTTGTGAGTAAATAATTCTAAACCAACAAAGTAATACGCCGATAATAGATATAGTACCTTGTTAATCCAGGTCATATCCACAGTTGCAAAGTGAAATACAAATAATGTTATTTACAAAATCATTGGAGCTTTCCACTCAAGGAAAATAGATTGCTGAGGTGCCAAGTCAAACGTTAGCTCTTGTGGGTACCCTTTCATGCCTTCCACTGTCCTCCCAGCAATCTATCTAAATCAGCGCATGCATATGCAGGGCAGTTCCCCCCCCCCCATTTCTTGTTTAACAACATGAAATTAAAGGCTTCTGGTTCAAGAAAGTGGACCAGTCGTACACATTTGCCTCCTGCTATTCCAGAGACCATCGCTGTATACACAATTTTTAAGAGGTGGGGGGTGGAGCGTGTAAAATTAAAACAGCAAAGAGAACAGGTGAGCAAATCACCAGTGGGACAATAATTTCTGGAACGCAAGTCAGATAAAACAGAGCAGAGAAAGACAAGACCCAGGATACCAGGAAGGAGGATGCAGACACAACCTGAGAGAGTCCCCTAGCAATGATGTTTAATGAAGATATCACACGTTAATGGCTTAGTACATTGTAAGTGCTCAATAAATGTTAGCTATTATGTTATTACTCAAGGACTTGCTTTTGCTCATCCTGGTCAATACATCTACACGTAATTTATTCTTTTGTAGAAATACATAATATTCTATAACTTATTCATCCATTTTCTTATTTAAGAAATCTTCAGATTATTTTTAGGTTTATTTGTTTTTTTGATAGAATGGTCTGCCAAAATATGGTGCAACAAATTTCTGTATACATCTGTCCTTTAATTATTGGAGCTCTTATTTCTATATGCTAGATTTTCAAAAGTGACTTTGCTTGATCAAAAGATATGTGCAAGTTTAATTTTAATTGATTCACCAACTGAATGAACTTTTTTAAGAATTATAGCATATGTGGGCACCTTGAACCGGGCTCTCTGGGGCTCTCTGCTCAGCAGGGAGTCTATTTCTCCCTCTCCCTCTCCCTCTGTGCTCTCTCTCTCAAATAAATAAATGAAAATATTTTATATTTATTTGAGAGAGAGAGCACAAGCAGGGGTCAGGGGAGAGGGAGAGGCAGAAGCAGGCTCCCCAGTGAGCAGGGATCCTGACGTGGGGCTCCATCCCAGGACCCTGGGATCATGACCCAAGCCGAAGGTAGACGCTTAATTGACTGAGCCACCCAGGGGCCCCTAAATGAAATCTTAAAAAAAAAAAAAAAAAAGGATAATTATAGCAGATGAACTCTGGCCAGCAATGCTGAGGACTGCCTGTTTCTCTATCCTCCAGCCACAGTTGGATGTTATCGATCTTGTAAATCAATAAATTTATAAATTGTTGTCAGTTTGATGAATTAAGAAAAGGAGATGTAACTACTATTAACTTGCATTTTCCTGGCCTAGTATAGTTGAACATTTCTTTATACATCGATCAGCTATATGAAGTTCTTCATTTGTGAACTAATTATTCATATGCTTTGCCCATTTTTCTTTTGCTATTTGTTATCAGAGTGCTTTGTATTTTAAAGATATTAATTTCTTGTCTGTCCTGTATTGACTTTGATTACTATTGTTTCCTAGGCAGAAGTTTCTAATTTTTATGTTGTTGAACTCACCAGATTTTTCTTTTATGATTGCTGGGTTTCCAGTCTTGCTATAGGCTAGGTCTCCCCCATATTAAGATTATACAAATACTCTCCCATATTTCCTTCTTATTTTTACTGTTTTATGTTTTAAATTTAGTTCTTTAATCCATCTGGGATTTTTTTTTTTTTTATGCCACTCTCATTTTTTTAATTAAAATTTTTTTTAAGTTTTTATTTTAATTCCATTTAGTTAACATATATATAATATTAGTTTCAGGTGTACAATATAGTGATTCAACACTTCCATATGCCACCCTGTGCTCACCACAAGTGCACTCTTTAATCCCCATCACCTATTTTACCCATCCCCCATCCCCTCCCCTCTGGTAACCATCTGTTTGCTCTCTATAGTTAAGAGTCTGTTTCTTGATTTCTCTCTCTCTCTCTCTCTCATTTCCCCCCTTTGCTTGTTTTGTTTCTTAAATTCCACATATGAGTGAAATCATATAATTTTTGTTTTTCTCTGACTTCTTTCGCTTAGCATTATACTCTCTAGTTCCAACAATGTCGTTGCAAATGGCAAGATTTCATTCTTTTTTATGGCTGAATAATATTCCAATATATACACACCACCTCTTCTTCTTTATCTATTCATCTATCGATGCACACTAGGGCTGCTGCCATATCTTGGCTATTGTAAATAATGCTGCAATAACATAGGGGTGCATATATTCCTTTGGACTAGTGTTCTTATATTCTTTGGGTAAATATGCAGTAGTGCAATTGCTGGATCATAAGATAATTCTATTTTTAACTTTTTTTTTTTAAGATTTTATTTATTCATTTGAGACACAGAGATACAGAGAGAGAGAGAGAGAGAGCATGAGGAGGGGGAGAGGCAGAGGGAGAGGGAGAAGCAGGCTCCCTGCTGAGCCAGGAGCCCGATGTGGGGCTCGATCCCAGGACCCTGGGATCATGACCTGAGCCGAAGGCAGACGCTTAACCATCTGGGCCACCCAGGCGCCCCTCTATTTTTAACTTTTTGAGGAACCTCCATACTGTTTTCCACGGTGGCTGCACCAGTTTGCATTCCCACCAACAGTGCACAAGGGTTCCTTTTTCACCACATCCTCACCAACACCTGTTGTTTCTTGTGTTGTTGATTTTAGCCACCGTGACAGGGGTGAGGTGATATCTCATTGTAGTTTTGATTTGCATTTCCCTGATTTGATCAATGATGTTAAGCATCTTTTCATGTTCTGTTGGCCATCTTTGTATCTACCTTAGAGAAATGTCTGTTCATGTCTTCTGCCCATTTTCAAACCGGATTTTTGTTTTTTTGGGTGTTGATTTGTCTAAGGTATTTATACATTTTGAATATTAACCCTTTTTTGGATACATCTTTGCAAATATCTTCTCCCATTCCATAGGCTGCCTTTCAGTTTTGTTGGTTGTTTTCTCTGCTGTGCAGAAGCTTTTTATTTTGATGTAGTCCCAATAGTTTATTTTGCTTTAGTTTCTCTTGCCTCTGGAGACATATCTAGAAAAATGTTGCTACAGCTAATGTCAAAGAAGTTACTGCCTATGTTCTCTTCTAGAATTTTAGTGCTTTCCTGTCTTACATTTAGGTCATTAATCCATTTTGAATTTATTTTTCTGTATGGTGTAAGAAAGTGGTCCTGTTTCATTCTTCTGCATGTTGCTGTCCAGTTTTCCCAATACCATTTGTTGAAGAGACTGTCCTTTTCCCATCAGATATTCTTTCCTGCTTTGTCAAAGATTGCTTGATGACATACTTGTGGGTTTATTTCTGGGTTTTCTATTCTGTTCCATTGATCTTTGTGTCTATTTTTGTGCCAGTACCATACTGTTTTCATTACTACAGCTTTGTAATATAACTTTAAGTCTGGAATTGTGATGCCTCCAGCTTTGCTTTTCTTTTTCAAGATTGCTTTGGCTCTTTGGGGTCTTTTGTGGTTCCGTACAAACGTTAGGGTTCTTTGTTCTAGTTCTGTGAAAAATTCTGTTGGTATTTTGATAGCGATTGCAATAAATGTGTAGATTGCTTTGGGTAGTATAGACATCTTAACAATATTTGTTTTTCCAATCCATGAGCATGGGATGTCTTTCCATTTCTTTGTGTCATTTTCAATTTCTTTCATCAGTGTTTTATAGTTTTCAGAGTACAGGTCTGTCACCTCTTTGTTTAGGTTTATTCCTGGTATCTCATTATTTTGGGTGCAATTGTAAATGGGGTTGTTTTCTTTTTTTTATTTAAAGATTTTTATTTATTTATTTGACAGAGAGATAGAGAGAGAGCACAAGTAGGCAGAGTGGCAGGCAGAGGGAGAGGAAGAAGCAGGCTTTCCACTGAGCATGGAGCCAGACGTGGGGCTCGATCCCAGGACCCTGGGATCATGACCTGAGCCGAAGGCAGCTGCTTAACCGACTGAGCCACCCAGGTGCCCCTGGGGTTGTTTTCTTAATTTCTCTTTCTGCTGCTTCATTATTGGTGTAGAGAAATGCAACAGATTTCTGTACATTGATTTTTGTATCCTGGGACTTAACATACACAAAAGTTACAGAACATTTTTCCTTAAAAGATAGAGATAAACAATTCTAAATAAAACATTAGCAAATTTAATCTAGCAGTGTGTTAAAAGAATGATAGCAAATAATATGGGAGTATAATTAGAAGTCCTAAGAAATTCAAACACCACAAAAATACTAAAGGAATTTGAAAAAAATGGCTAGACATCAAAAACCACTAATATCAAAAATTAATAATAGCTTTTCTATATGCCTACAACAACCAGTTAGAATTGGAAATGAAAGAAAAATATCCTACTCATACCATAGTTTTATTTTTTTTAACAGCACTTTTGGAAAAAAATTATCTTCAGTGTTATTTGGGAATTTGTGAAACATAATCTTGAAAATGGAGAGTAAACATGGGTGGAGCCCTGCGTGCTTTCTAATGATTAATTCACGCAAGCCCATTTGGCGATAAAGCACCAAAGCATCGCTGACTCATCAGATCTTCATTCCCTCAAGGAGAACAACTGCACCAGCCGAATTCAAGATAATCCTATAGTTTCCCTGAAAACTGCCGCTTAAACTGTGTTTCACAAGAGAATGTCTGGAATTAATTTCCTTTTGTTTGGGCTGGTCTTTACATCAAGGGCATGGCTGAAACTCACTTTCAGTCAGCTAAGCATTGTGTTGTCCATGTTAACTATTAATAAAACAAAAAACTGTCACATGTAGCTTGGATACAATGTCCCCTGGAGAGAAAGCACTGGGTTGTCTCCTCTACTGGAAGTTTCCTACTTCTAAGAATACATTCATTCATTTATGAATATAACAAATATTTACCGCATGCCAGGCATGGTACCAGGTGCGGGGGGCGCCACAACCGGACAGGCCCCCTCCTTCATGGACCTGACAGATGCGTGAGCTGAGGATCGTGCTCTGAAGAAATTGTGACTGACCCATCGATCGCTTTTCTCTAGAACAGGAACATGGAGAGCAATGGGTAAATGAAGAATTGGTAATCTCGCCTTCTAACTGTACAAATAGTGTCTTTTATCATGAAAAGGCCTGATGGCAGTACGCCACAATAAAGGCTACACTAGTAGGAAAGTCCTTTGCCAGTGCAGTTCTCTCTCCTGCTCCCCTCTACTGCTCCCGGCATGTGTTCTCCAAGCAGAAGGTGCAGCAGCATTTCCTCTCTGCCTTCTCGCTGGGGTTGAGGTCAGCCTTGGGCCGAGGCCAGCATGAGTCAGCTTGCCCAGCACGCGCTCTCGCCTCTGCCTTGAAGATGGCCTTGCTAAAACCTTGATGCACACATGCAGTGTGTGTGTCCAAGGTCCAGAACAAAGGTGGGGCACATCCCTGTGGAATATGGGCTTCGAGAGCCGTGTAGGATTTGGGTTGACTGGGTAGTGAGGGGAAACATTTCTTTTTGTTTGTTTGTTTTTTCAAAGAAATTGACTAGTCATAACAGGAGCCACCAAGCTGTCCATATATTTTGATCTCATTATTCCATTTTGAAGAATTTATGGCAAAGAAACAATCTAAAAGGAAAAAAAAAAGCCCAAAGACAATCTCATGATTGCCTTTGGTAATCATGACAAATTCTTAGCATCCCAAATACTGCCAATAGAGAAACTATAATATAATCTAGATGAAACATTACAGAGGTATTAAACATGGAAAGGACGCGTACTATGTTAATTCACGGAAATATCTATGTTTAGAACAGAACATAAGATGGAATTCACATGAAACATCCGTAGATATATCAAAGAAGATTAGAAGAGAATTTTGAATATTGCTAATGGCTTAGAATTTCGGTTTTTTCCCTAGAATTCTCTATTTAAAAAAACACAACCACCATTCTTTTATGCAAATAAGAATAAATGGCAACTGACATATCAACACACACAAGCTATTCGGAGCAGGCTTAAGAGCGTAGAGCAGAAGCAGTGGCCTGCATGTTAGGATTTGTCAGTCTGTCCCACCACCAACCTCTCCAGGTCCTGAACAGAAGCCCATATTCTACGGCCCCACCACCTCCTAACAGATCACCCTGATGTCCGCTACTCAGACCTACAGCATGCATCTCAACTCTTCTGGGTTTCTGGTTGCTGGGCTCTGTCCCTCAAAAGTCTAATTAGGTGTATTACCTGAATCCAGCGACCTCCCTGGAGGCTGCCTGCTTGTCTGCCTGCCTGCCTGCCTGCCTGGAACACCACCATGTCTGTCTCCACGCCTTTTGTGTGCTCCTCACATGAGCTTCTTCCCAGCACCTTCAGCTGAGCTGTTCCCCTAACACTTATCCAACACACTGCATGTAGCTGGGTTGTGCCCATTACTAAAGTTCATCGCTATGTATCTCAGTGGCTTTTCATTTTCAAGGATCTCGACTGAAAGATAAATATCCTTGAAAGTTGTGCGATCTTTGAAGCCAGTGTTTTGTAATATCTCGGCTGGGGTTGTTGTTCTTTGAGTAAGGGGGTGGTGCATAGGAATAACAGTAACGACTACCTTATATTGACACCTTGTTTGTATCTAGCACTTTTTACACATCCAATCTTCACAACAACCTTGCAGGAAAGCATTGTGGCTTCCCTTGGCAAATCAGAAAGGCTAAACAACTTGCCCAAGCTCACACGGCTGATCCACGAGAAAGTCGGACTTCAAGCTCAGGCCCATCTGACTCAAAAGCCAGGGGTCTTTCAACCACCTCACACCAAGGACCCGATGTAGTGTCAGAGAAAGCACAGGGCTGAGAGTCAGAAACCCAAGTGTGTGGCCTCGCACAAGACTTCGCTTTTCTGGACTCTGGTTTCCTCATCTGTAAAATAAGGGAGAGCTGGACCTAAAAAGCTAGGAAGGAATAGAAGGGGCTAGGAAAATGGCCAAAAGGGTCTCCAAAGGCCCTTCTTTCCCATTTTACCCCTGAGACCACCGATAGGCTGTTGTTAGATGCATGATTCCAGGCAGCTATCCAAGCACTGGAGAGAAGAGGAGAAAGGGTCAAGGGTGGTCACCACGGTTGAAATTTCCCCAGTTGTCACATGAAGAACCAAGCACAGGACTCCTTACACATTTGGAAAGAGAATCCTTTCTGACAGGGAGCTCTCGGCTGGCAATTTTAAGCCCTGTAATATAAATACTTTCCCATATGATGTGGGGGAAGTCCTGGTGGAAATGTTACTGGCACCAGCCTGGGTGCAGGATTCACAGTGAGGAGGTCCTCTTGGGACAGACTCTGAATTTGCAGAAAGGGTTTGGAAGGAAAAAGTACATGCAGATGTAGTTTTTGCACTCAGGGCTAAGTAATAGCATCATCACAGGCTCTGTCATCAAAGAAAACAGAATGCAAAGGAGAAGAAGCATTACAACTGGAATTCCCCGCCCACCCCCACCCCCCCGCCCGGGGCAAATGTCAGACAATAAAGCACAGACTATTCCTTTCCCAGGAGCTACCACCAGGTGCAACCTACGTGGGCCATCGTGCACCCATACATAATATAATCACCCCTTCTGAAAATGCAAAGCTATACTTTCCTAAGTAGATACATTAAGCACATTAGATGAAATGAAAGCCAAACTCAATCAAGCTGGGAGGCATTTAAAGTTCAGCTTCCACCCATCAGGGATTAATGCTGCACAATCTTCCTCCACCTCTCACACACCCATGTCGCAGGGCTGTTTTCCCTCAGGAGCCTCTGCAGCCCACGCTGGGCTTTAAGCCTCACTCTTCCGCAGGAGGCTGTCAGGGCACCTGGCACCTGCAGGGGCTGCCACGTCCAGAAGAGGGCACACGGAGAAGGTGCTCAGCAAGCCTGCCTGCTGCCCCTGTTCTTCCCAAAGGGAGCTGGCCTCGGGGCCACATGTGTGCAAGTGAGACAGGTCACCAGGTGTAAGTGCGAGCGTGGGCGTGGGGGTGGGGCGCACGGGGGCGGGTGTGGGGGGCTCTGTGTAAACCAGTTTCTCTCTGCAGCTTGGCTGTGCTCTCAGCAGTGGGTCAAAAATTCGTGTGTGGCAATCTCAGCAGCTCTTATGACATTTGCAAAACTCCCAAGTATTTTTAAACCAGACTTTCAGGAGGAGGATCTGTTAGGTTCTAAAAGCTCAAGCTGTAGCCAAAGAGGGTGTAAATTTTTTATACCTCTACTGCACTGTATCCACACTGACATTTGCTTCTCTCTATCTCAGTTAAGGTGAAACCATGGTGAGACAGAGTCCTAAACAGTCTCTGCTGAGCTGCAGGGGTGCTAAATGATGCTATTAATAGAAGAGATTGGAGGAATTCTCTTTGATACAAACTACTTTGTTAGAATTGACCTTTAAAATCCAAAGCATTGTGAATCTTTCCTATCATAATAGCTCATGTTATATGTTGTTTCTTTCCCAATAAATCACTAGTCCACGACCTTCTAGAACTTGAGCTGAGTGGAGGTGGAGGTTGGGGGCTATGTGTCATATTTTGGTGGTGTTCTGTCGTTAAGATCCCCGGGGTGGGGGCGGGGGGTGATTCTGAGGTGCAGAAACCACTGTCCTGTCACTGAAGTTCACAGCCAACAGCTTTTGTGTTTTCTATTTTTGGTTTAGCTTTTCTAGGTTGTGGAGGTCAGTTAATTAGAGAAGATTCTGCCTGAGCTGGGTCAATGCAGATATTCTGAGTTGAGCCTAACTCTGGACTTAGAAAGCCTTGGGGGTGGGATCTTTTTAAAACATTCCACAAATGTTTATTAAGTGCCTACTATGTGCCGCCCTCCCTGATAGGTGCTGGGGAGAGAGCAGCTAGCAAAGCCCTGCTCTCACAGAGCTTATACTTTAGTAGGGAAGAAAAAATGAATTAAGTATGTATTATGCCATATAGTATATAGTGTCCAATAATAAAATATGAAGAAATTAAAGCAGAGTGAGGAGGTAGAGAATGATGAGGGCTGTCATTTTAGATAGGATGGGTGGCAGAGTTTTCTGAGAAGTGGTGATGTTAAGCAAAGAACAGAATGAAGGGAGAATGTCAGGGCGGGAAGCATCTGAGGCAGAGGGAGACAGAAAGAAGCAAGTGCAAGGGCCCAAGGGCAGTAGTCAGCCCACCAGTGTGAATCAGGAAGACACCCGTTCTCCTGGGCAAACCGTCCCTGCCTGGGCGCTGAGCATGGCCAGCAGATTATGGGCTGCCTATCAGACCTCCCTGCCCCCTGAGCCAGGCCGTTGTGTGGAGACAGCGGTGCACAGCCATACAGAGCCTCTCCTAGCGGTTCATGCTTGGGACATAGAGGAACAGCAGGAAGAGGCTGGTGCAGTTGGAGAGGAGAGAGGAGAGAATCAGGGAGAATGGTAACTAGCAACCTCAGTCTTAAAAGATTAGCGATTTAGAATAAAAACTCCTTTGTTATGTGAACTAACCACCAACTACATGGGATAGGATTTAAGAGCAACCCCTCCATGGTCTCCTCTGCATCCTCCGTTGCGGTGATGATTTTCTGCCATCAACCATGAGGCTGATACAGAATTTAAGAACCACGCCAGACCTAAAGAAAATACCATTCCAGTTTGGAAATTTAAGGCTGGCTCTTTCCATGCCCATCTCAGAGAGAAAGTCTGTCCGCCCACCCCTCTTTTTATTTCTTCCTTTATAGCATTTGTATCATACTCGTCTTCATTGAAGCAAGACATTGTGCACAACAAAGTCAAAAGAGCCTTGGCATTAGTGTAAAATCACCAATATTCTTTTTTTATGTGTTATGTTAATCACCATACATTACATCATTAGTTTTTGATGTAGTGTTCCATGATTCATTGTTTGTGTATAACACCCAGTGCTCCATGCAGAATGTGCCCTCTTTAATACCCATCACCAGGCTAACCCATCCTCCCACCCCTCTCCCCTCTAGAACCCTCAGTTTGTTTTTCAGAGTCCATCGTCTCTCATGGTTCGTCTCCCCCTCCGAAAATCACCAATATTCTTTAAAGATTTTATTTATTTATTTGTCAGAGAGAGAGAGAGAACACAAGCAGGGGGAGTGGCAGAGGGAGAACAGGCTTCCCGCTGACAGGGAGCCTGATGCAGGGCTCGATCCCGGGACCCTGGGATCATGACCTGAGCCAAAGGCAGATGCTTATTGACTGAGCCACCCAGGCATCCCAAAATCACTAATATTCTTTAAATTACATAAAAAATGAACAAGTAAAATAGACTTTCTTCACCCCTTCTTCCATCTCTAACTCCCTTATGGGAGACTTTCATTTTCTACTTTATTTCTAAATTGTTTATAAAATGTTTTACAAACCCACTGCTTTGACAAGCCCATAACCAATTATTCGATACTATTTTAATTTTTCTTAACCACTAAAGAAAAAAAAAGTGTTGTGTTGACATCTGCTAGATCCAGATTAGCTTGTCTCCCCTAAGTGGTTATTGCGAAGAATTTTGAGGACAGTAGATAAAATGTATGTACATTGATTGCTGAAGGACCTGTTAGAAGTATTAATTTGAGAATTTCCAATGCAGTCTGGAGCTGGGAATATGAGATAGAATTGTAGCCCGCAGAGCCATTCCATCCCCACTCCACTTCCCTCCCAACACAGACCCAATTAAATAAGGTTATTAGAATCAGGAAGCCTCCAAAATACAGGAGTGGCCATTCATGCGGTTTAAAATGGAAAACAAAGTAAGTTCCTTTCTCCAGCATTCAAATCTATTTGTTAATTAAAAGTAAAAGAGCGTGGACATTGTTATAATAAAGGAGAAATCAGGAAAGTGAGATGCAAGCCAACGGACAGGCAACAAATAACACAGGATTAACAGTTCTCTTTGAGATGAACAAGTCTGGTTGACTCATGACTTTTAGTTTTACATGGTTTGCTTGCCAGATGGTGCTTAACCCTCCCTCCAGCCCTGACCTCCAAGGGGTGGGGATCAAGGCTGGGGTGCAGGTGTCTGTCTAGCACATTACTCAGAGGTAAAAACACTGAAAGCTTAATGGTGTTTGAAACAGCTTTGAAATATTCCTTGTTTCCAAATGGCTACATTAAATAAGCAAGCATAAAATGGTTGCATTGATACATGGTGGACACATTTCCCGTACAATGGAAAGCAGGGATGATTCTGACTTCCCTTTGCTATGCTCCAACTTGCCTCTCTGCTCTTCCGTGCCCTGTGCATTAGTACCAGCTTTGTACGTAGGTGATGTTTATTACTGCTGGTTAAATATATATTCAAAAGTGTCTCCAGAATGCTCACTGTAGATTTATTCATTAATCCCTATCCAGTATGGGGAAGTCTCTACGGTGAGTTAAGTGCATGTGAAAATTAGGTATACAGAGTTGAGACTCTTGGGAGGAGGGTGGGAGGTTGGAGGAGTAGGGCAGGGATCAAGAATAAAACAAAACTAACGCATTTTGACCATGGAACTCTCAGAACACAAGGCTCAAAGGAAACATGCCAGTGGGTGACCATGAGAGTAACTATGCTCCTAGAAATAAATGCTCCTTGTTCACTTTGTAGAAATGAATTAAGTGTACTGAAAAGATCCTATTGATAACTCCATATTATATACCATATTCTTACAATAAAGCAAACTAAAGAAAATTTTATAAAGAAAATCATAAGAGAAAATGTACAGTTCTCAACTGTATTTATCCAAAAAAATCCACATGTAAGTGACCCATACAGTTTTTTTTTTTTTTAAGATTTTCTTTATTTATAGGACAGAGACACACAGCAAGAGAGGGAACACAAGCAGAGGGAGTGGGAGAGGGAGAAACAGGCTTCCTGCCGAGCAGGGAGCCCAATGTGGGGCTCGATCCCAGGACCCTGGGATCATGACCTGAGCCGAAGGCAGATGCTTAACGACTGAGCCACCCAGGCGCCCTGAGTCATAGTTTAAACCTGTGTTGTTCAAATTCTTGAGGTTTTCACATGAATGGGATACAAGAATGAACTAAGATCACTGAAATACTCTCTCTCTCTCTCACACACACACACACACACACACACACACACATATATATGATATGATATCCTTCAATTAGTTTTGTGATTGGTACCTGGAAAATTATGCTGCTAAATATTTTCAACAAACAGATATTATACCTCAAAGAAAAGAAAAATTGTTACATTAAAAAACTAAATGTACAGGCACATGAAAAGATGCTCAACATCACTCATCCTCAGGGAAATGCAAATCAAAACCCCAATGAGATACCACCTCACACCTGTTATCAAAAAGACAAGAAATAACAAATGTTGTTGAGGATGTGGAGAAAAAGAACACTTATACACTGTTGGTGGGAATGTAAACTAGTGTGACCACTATGGAAAACAGTATAGAGGTTCCTCAAAAAATGAAAAATAGAAATGCCATACGTTTCAGCAATTCCACTTTTGCATATTTATCTGAAGAAAATGAAAACACTAACTTGAAAAGATGCCTGCATTCCCATGTTCATTGCAGCACTATTTACAATAGCCAAGACATGGAAACAACCTAAGTGTCCATTGACGGATGAATGGATAAATAAAATGCAGTAGATATATGCAATGGAATACTACTCAGCCATAATAAAGAATGATATCTTGCCATTTACAACAAGATGGATGGAACTTAAGGGCATTATGCTGAGTGAAATAAGACAGAGAAAGGCAAATAACATATGACCCCATTTATATGTGGAATTTAAAACAAAACAAAACAAAAACCAAGCTCACAGATACAGAGAACAAACTGGTGGTTGATAGCGGCAGAAGGTGGAGGGATGGGCAAAATGGGTGAAGAGGGTCAAAGGTACAAACTTCCAGTTATAAAATAAATAAGTCATGGGGATGTAGTATATAGTTTGGTAACTATAGTTAATAATACTGTATTGCATATTTGGAAGTTTCTAAGAGAGTCAAACTTAAAAGTCCTCATCACAAGAAAAAAACAATTTTTTATAACTATGTATGGTGAAGAATGTTAAGTAGACTTAATTCCCAATATATACAAATATCGAATCATTATATTGCACACCTGAAACTAATATGTTATATGTCAATTATACCTCCATAAAAAAAATTTTTTTTTAAGATTTTATTTATTTATTTGACAGAAAGCGACACAGCAAGAGAGGGAACACAGGCAGGGGGGAGTGGGAGAGGGAGAAGGCTTCCCACAGAGCAGGGAGCCCGATGTGGGGCTCGATCCCAGAACCCTGGGATCATGACCTGAGCTGAAGGCAGACGCTTAACGACTGAGCTACCCAGGCACCCCTACCTCCATAAAAATTTTATTTAAATTTTTAAAAGTAAAAAAAAAAAACACGCCGAAATGGAACTATGACAAGTGAGCTTGAGGCCCAAACAGAGCCCAGTAATTGAGATGCCCTCCCCTTGAATGTTATAGCAGAACATTTTCCTTTCCATATGAATGTGTTGCCATAATCAATAATATTGTGCTAAATGCAAGGATCATCTATGAAATCATGGAATTGGCTATTTTCCTCTTTGCAGAGATTGAGGGTATGGCAAGCCCCCTGGTAACAACAGATGTTATTCGTTTGCAGAAAAATGCTCTTTATGTGAAATGTACCTTCCAGGCATGCCTAATCAATATCCAGCTGTCACATATGCATGCACGCATGACTTATTTGGCACATTCTTTTCAGGGACTTTCTAACCAGATCCAATTGGTTACCACATCCAATAATACTTACGGTTGAGTTTTGGGCCAAGATGCAACAGTGGTTTATTCTCATCAGTTGTGCTCATTTAATTATTTACAAAGTTTTCCAACAACAATTTAAAAAACTGAAAATGGAAGGGGAGGCTATGCGAGGTAGGAAGTCCCTTTACTGAAGATGTTCAAAGCTGGCTATCCAGTAGCCTCTCAGGAAGAGGCACCCTACAAAGGGAAGAGTGGGAGGGGCTGGAATTAATAAAGTTTGACTCTGGCTTTGCCACCCAACAGCTTAACATCTCTGAGCCTCTGGGTTCTTATCTGAAAATAGGGATAGTATGGATTTACCTTGCAAAGCATATTCTGAGAATTAGAGCTAATGATGTAAAGTGCCTAACCCGGTACCTGAATACAGTATATGTGTTCAGACTATCATAAAGGGGAAAACAGTTGGACTAGATGACTCACAGGATTATGTGACATCCCTATTCTAAGATTCTAGGATTCTAAGTTCCAACCTTTGGGGGTTTTTTAATTTTTTTAAAGATTTTATTTATTTATTTGAGAGAGAGGGAGCACGCGAGAAAGCACTAGTTGCGGGGGAGAGCACGAGTTGGGGGAGAGTGAGACTCCCCACTGAGCAGGGAGCCTGATGCACGGCTCCATCCCAGGACCCTCGGATCATGACCTGAACTGAAGGCAGATGCTTAACCAACTGAGCCACCCAGGCACCTCAGTTCTAACCTTTTAAAGGCTTTTAGTACTGAAAAGAATTTCTCCAACCACAAATACATGGTGAGTGCTTAGCGTGTGCAAAGCACTGTGTTTCAAAGAAAACTGTTCATAAATAATGAGCAGGAACTCAATAATCTTACACACTTGTATAACTCTCAAGTTAAATTCATGAATGCTACCTAAAAGGCCCTATCAAAAGCAAGCCAACAGCCTATGACAATCTCTCACCCAAAGGGTAACTCTGAATTGGGATGAATAAAACATGTAAATGTTATGCCTTTATGGAAAGACAATATAGGCTCTAGCTAGGAAAGAGGAAGGGCAGAATTGGGAGAAATAACCCCAGAATGGAGACTGCCATTCTAGCTCAGGGAAGCTGAAGGCTTTGGCAGGTCTGCTCACAGCTTAGGGACTGTTGGGTGACAGATGGGGACCTCCAAACACTCTTTGCAGTGACCTCAGAGGCAGGAAAGGGGAGTCCATCCTAGACCCGGGAGAGGGGATGGAAGCAAGTTGGACAAACAGGAGGCACAGACTATTCAGCACAAGTCAATAGCATGGATGGCAGACCCTTATCAGCCAAAGTGTCTTGACCCTCCCCCGTGCCCCAACATGTTATTTATGAATTACTTCCATGTAGTACATATTAAGTGTATCATAAAATCTTCACAGAGTAGAGACACTGGAAAGGATTTTGAAACAGAAGGTGTAATATTTTATTCTTCACCTCGATCAGTCTTCTTGTGTACCCCACTTTGGAGACCAGTAGTACAGAACAGGTGAACTTGTGGGAGAGAAGGGAGTATGGAATTGTCACTCCCTGCATAGAACCTCAAAAGGGAAAAACACCATCTACAAGTCTCCCCCTGCTTTTCTGCAAAAGAGAACCCTGTCACCATGTCAGTGAATAGGCAGGAATAGTGCCAGATAAGAACTCAGTGTCCCCACCACTCTCTCTCTAGCTTCCAGCCTTCTGCCTGGCCTTCAGATTGCACTTGTCTTCCAAGGTTGCCATAGTTACACCTGATGCTACTGCCAGAAGGTTTTCCACCGTTAGGAAGCGCAGACTCTACAATCTGGTAGTGACCATATCTGACCTGGAAGAGTTTGGATGATAACACTAGGACTGTTTTCAATTTTGGGGAAGGGAAGCACTTTGTCTAGACTTTGTCTAGCACTTTGTCTATTACAAGGAGAGGCAATGAACCTTACAGAGTTCTCTTCATACAGAGTCCTGGGTGCAATTAAGCACTGGGTCCATGGTGGGTTTTGTTTTGTTGGTTAATTGGTTTTGGCTAAAAATTAGACTAAGAAAAAATTATTTCCTGCAAAAACAGGTGTATTATTAACAAATGTCATAGCATTTTTTTTTCCTGTGGACTCTACAAATAGCTACTAGAGAACATCAAATTTGCTGCAGAATTTTTATATATGCATCATCTTATGATTGTAGAGAGAAACACAAATAAACCTCTAAGTCAGTCTGTAAAAACATCACCAAAGCAAGCCATATGGGGAAAAAAACATTTGTCCAGTGTGCTACAGGTCCACAGTATGATTGCATTCTGCAGTCGGGACCCCTCAGTCCCAAATGTACAGAACTACGAAACTACAGAACTCCATAGAATTGGTGGTCTTGGTTTGACAGGCTTTCAACGGGGAGAACTAGCTGGTTTCTGCCTCCAAACGCTGGCACCGGCATTCCAATGTACTGCTTGGTCATTCTTCTTGTCAAGAACTTGGTAGTCAGTCCTGGTTACCTTAGAGATGCCTTATCTCCCAGTGAGCCTTCAGGGAATGGCGGCCAGGCTGCTGCTTCTATCGCTTTAGCCAAGCCCATGGGGTGCGGGTGTGGTTCTCACTGACAAGAGGCAGTTAGCTTACTAGAGTTAAACCACAAAACCTAGCCTGTGTAGGGTTTGGGGAACACATTTTTTTTATCCCCCCAAAAAACTTAAGAAAAGTTAATTCTATAGATTGGTAGTAATTATGGAAAAGTCATAATGCTGGGTTTGGTTTTTGTTTTTTTTAATAAGCTATATCAGTTTTGCTGTCCTTAGATCCTATTTACTTGGCTTTGTCAAGGTACAGCAAAGACGGCTGTTGGGTTGGCACCCAAGAGCTTTCACGACACCAGTCCATGGCTTCAGTTGATCTTGTGCCTCATGTGCAGTGGGAGATGGAAGAGAAAAGAGAAAAGCAGAAATCACAGACTTTCTGAAAGTTAGGTTTCAGATTTTTTGACTTTGTAAAACACTGTTTCAAAGAACATTGTATTTTATTATAGAGTCTCACCACTTTCAGTCATAGAGATAAATATTATTTTATCTAACTAGAGTTTTTACACATTCATTTACAGTCAATTCCATTATTTCACTCCATGTTAACTATTATACTAATTAAGTGAGCTGATTATGCAACTAAAAGATTGGTAAATATGGAAGTTATTATTGGATCAACATTTTCTACAGGCTACAGCTTAGATTGTGGAGTACAAAGAGAACATGAAATTTTTTTTCCTACTCTGCCCTAGATTCAAGATATTCATTCCCAGGATTGATTTATAAATGTCTAAATCTTAATCCCTTTTACAAATTAGCATGGGCCTTTAGCCCAGATGTTAAAGGAAATTTGCTTTAAATTGCTTTAAAACAGTAAGACGATCGTGGGAAAACAGAAAATACTAAAACAAAGCACTAGTTGAGTAACTACAGCAAAATCTCATCTATTTAAAATTCATTCATCAGGAATTGGTGATAGCTGAGAAAGGCACAAGACCAAAGTGTACCTTTGGCCTAATTGTGTAAGAGTTTGCTAAGTCAGTTACTAGTGGAAAACAGAGAGAGAAGGCTGAAACCTCTATTGAGAATGTTTCTAATACCCTTAAGTAATTTTAGACATTTTTTTTTTTAAGATTTTATTTATTTGACAGAGAGAGACACAGCAAGAGAGCGGGGTAGTGGGAGAGGGAGAAGCAGGCTTCCCACCGAGCAGGGAGCCCAATGCCGGGCTCCATCCCAGGACCCTGGGATCACGACCTGAGCCAAAGGCAGATGCCCAACGACTGAGCCACCCAGGCGCCCCAATTTTAGACATAAAACATTGAATTATTTCTCAGTTATAAATAATCCTTATCAATAATTTAAGTCCTTCTTGAGCCACTACTAACTAAATCTTCCTTGACCTATTTGTGGGATTTGCTGTAGTGATGAAGGTAGCCTTTCATTTATAAAATGAAAATGAAAGCGTTTCCCTAAATCAGATGCCCTTCCCTACTAGTTTCATTTGCGCAAAGCAGGTCAGATGTTCTGGTTTAAGTACATGAGATCTAGAAGCAGCTTGCCTGGGTTCAAATCTCCCTTCTATCAATTGGGCATGTTATTTACGGTCGTGGTGCCTCCATTTCCCAGTCTGTAAAATGGAAAAAATAATAACACCTAAAAGATTTTAAAACTGTAAAGCACTTAGAATAGCGCCTGGTCTCTTTAAAATTAGCTCTTGTTGCCATTAACACTGTACTGCAGGTCAGTGAGGCAAGTTAGACTCAGTCACACCCCCAGGGCATCGCTAAGAGAAACTTTGTGAAATGGTACATTTTAGAGCAAGACAGGTTTTTAAGCTCCTCCTCGCACAACGCTCAAGGGCAGATTTGCTTTCACACCGCAGTGCATCACAACCATTTTTCGATTCTTAAGCCTTCCTTTCTTCTGGCCTCCATCCACCCAACCTAGCCTGCCAGGTACTTCTGGTTAATTATGCATAAGCCTTTTCCAAGCCACCACCTCCCAGTCTCTACGACTTCGTTCTCCTTTTATTTCGTGCTAGACCGCACCTCCTCCCTGAAGTCCTCCCTCATCAACGCACTCCACTATCTATGATCAGCCCTTGACTCGGGCACAGCTCTGGTTGGGAACCCTTCTCAATAAATTCTTGAGATGGTTAGAGGCTTTTTGAATCGCCCGGTCTTCATCTGAAATTTTTCATTAAAACGTGGAGTTTCAACAGTCCCGCCCTGAGTTGTTGGACTTTCGCTCCAAACCAGACTCCTAGCTAAAGACACAAGAACACGGAGATGGGTGGGCTGCGAGCCTCGAAGGCTGGAGAGCGCGACCGGAGTCCCGTTTAGGAACGGTTCGTTTGGACAAGACCGGGACGAAGGACAGCGGAGGTTAGTGACGCACCTGAATAAGTCCGCTAGACGAAAGGAGATAAACGAAGGCTTTAATCGTGCAGGCTAAGAGCCGCGTGCGCGCACGCGCGCAGGCGCGCGCACACACACAACACATACACGGGAAGCGAGGAGCCTTCTCAGGTATCTGACAATGACACGACTCTGACCCGGACAGGGTCTCAAAGGCCCCCGATTTCCGGAGAACCCCTGCCCCCGCCACCTCCGAAGATTACTGTTAGCGCATCTGTCCGCCAAAGCCCAGGCTCCGGCGCGCCAGGCACCCTCCCCCCAAGCCCCGCGGCCACAGCTCCCCGCCCCCCGCGAACGCGGCTGCCCTGTGTCCTCTGGAACGCCTGAGTGACTGTCGGGTTTCGAACCCGGGCGTCGACCCTGGCCCTCGGCGCGCGCAGCCGAGTCGCTGGCGCAGCCTTTGGCCCCCACATCAATCATTTACGGGCCAGCTAGGGCTACTGCGGCCCGAGGAGGGGGGATGGTACGGAACTCGAGACCGGGGACAACTCTATCCCCCAAGGCGGCCGCGAAACACTAGCGGGGGAGGCCCCCCGCCCTCCCTCGGTGCGCCCGTCCCTCCCTCCTTCCAGTGCCTAGGCTCCCACATCCCCGCCTCCCGCTCCGGGGGCGGCGGCGGCTGCGCCCGCACCGCGCGATGCCCAGTCACCGCAGCAGCGCCGCTGCCGCCGCCGCAGTCCGCCGCCGCCGCTGTCGCTGCCGCTGCCGCAGCGCGGGCGGCCGCGAGCCCGTAGCAGGGAGCCTGGCGCAGGGGCCGCCGAACCCGCGCGCCCCTACCAGTCGCTGCGCTGCTCATAACCTGATTGTTATTTTTATTTATTTTTTTTTTTCAGGAACGGTTGCTCCGAATCAGGTCTTCTCTTGAATCTGCAGCGACGCCCCCGGCGCGTGCACAAAGGCTCCGACGGCGGCCGGCGGGGACTGCCTAGCGCGCGGGAGCCGGCGCCAGAGGTCGCCTGTGCGCGCCCTAGCCAAGCCCCAGGCACCATGCCGCGGCGCCTGCAGCCCCGGGGCGCGGGCACAAAGGGCCCGCCGGCCACGACCGCTGCGGCTTCGGAGGCCGCCTCAAGTTCCCACCCGTCCGCCTCCGGGGACCCTCCAGCATCGGCCAAGCCGCTGCTGCGCTGGGACGAGGTGCCCGACGACTTCGTGGAGTGCTTCATCCTGTCGGGCTACCGGCGGCTGCCATGTACGGCGCAGGAGTGCCTAGCCTCGGTGCTGAAGCCTACCAACGAGACGCTCAACTTCTGGACGCACTTCATCCCGCTGCTGCTATTCCTGAGCAAGTTCTGCCGCCTGTTCTTCCTGAGCGGCCAGGACGTGCCCTTCCATCACCCGTGGCTGTTGCCGCTGTGGTGCTACGCGTCGGGCGTGCTGCTGACCTTCGCCATGAGCTGCACGGCGCACGTGTTCAGCTGCCTGTCGCTGCGCCTGCGCGCTGTCTTCTTCTACCTGGACTACGCGTCCATCAGCTACTACGGCTTCGGCAGCACAGTGGCCTACTACTACTACCTGCTGCCGGGCCTGAGCTTGTTGGACGCCAGAGTGATGACACCGTATGTGCAGCAGCGCCTGGGCTGGCACGTGGACTGCACGCGCCTCATCGCCGCCTACCGCGCGCTCGTGCTGCCGGTGGCCTTCGTGCTGGCCGTGGCCTGCACGGTGGCCTGCTGCAAGAGCCGCACAGACTGGTGCTCTTACCCATTCGCGCTTCGCACTTTCGTGTTCGTCATGCCCCTCAGCATGGCCTGCCCCATCATGCTCGAGAGCTGGCTCTTTGACCTGCGCGGCGAGAACCCCACGCTCTTCGTGCACTTCTATCGTCGCTACTTTTGGCTGGTGGTGGCCGCCTTCTTCAATGTGAGCAAGATCCCCGAGCGCATCCATCCAGGCCTCTTCGACATTATTGGCCACAGCCACCAGCTCTTCCACATATTCACTTTCCTTAGCATCTATGACCAGGTGTACTACGTGGAGGAGGGCCTGCGCCAATTCCTCAAGGCGCCGCCTGCGGCGCCCACCTTCTCTGGCACGGTGGGCTACATGCTGCTGCTGGTGATCTGTCTGGGGCTGGTCATCAAGAAGTTCCTAAACAAAACCGAATTCTGCAGTAAAAAGTGAACCTCCGCCTTGGAGGAGGCTGCTGGTTCGCCCACCTATTTGTTTGGAGTTTCTGTTGTTGTTATTGTTGGTTTGTTTTCAAGTTTTGTTGTGTTTCCTTCTTTGCTCAAGGAAGGTGCTGCAAAACCACAGGGAAAAAGTCGAATGCAACAAGGGGGTTTCAGTGCGCTTGGGGGCTTTGGAAGAGGGAGATACGGTTCAAGCAAGAGGGAGAGTGCCACTGGTTCTTGCCCCTGGAAAAAAATTCGGGTGGTGTCTCTGACATCCAGGAGTTTTTCCAAGGGAGTGAGTAAAATCCCAAATAAAACCCCAAACAGTTTGGTTTTCCAGTCGTCTTCTGCGCCAGTGGTAATGAGGAGTAGTCCTGGTGAGGTCAGGTATGCAGTAAAGAGGGTAAGTAGACAAAATCCCCGAGTACTTCCATTTCGGTCTGAGGAATGCTTGGATTTGTAAAAAGAATGGAGCTTTGTAGGAAATGGGCACAAAGACACAAACCCAGGGCTTAACCTGCTAGAAAATGCATGGAATGTGAACACAAATTAATTATTTCAAAATATTTCTCAGATGTTATTTAAATAGTAATATATACAATGATTTTTCACAATTTATCAAAGCCTGTGATATGCACTGAATTTTCTTTGTTACATAGTTTTGAATTTTGCAGCCCTTCTGCATTGCATACACTTGAACTGGACATCAGGGCAAGCTGCTTGAGAATTCTCAACTACTTTTTTAAACAGTGTTTTCTGAAGGCTTATGTGTGTTATGATACAACTGTGAATTATTCTACCTTAGGGACTCTGGTTAAACTATTGTTGAGCTCAGTGGTTTATATACATCCCAGGTTCCAATTTACTTTATTCCACAAAACCCATCCGATTTTTTGTTTTGTTTTTAATTTTATTCTTTCTTTCTCTACTTATTTAAATTGCCACTGGAATATATGTGCCTTTTGAAGCAATGCCCAAATGACTGGTCCTCAGACATAGTTTCATGCATGGAGAGAGCAGTAAGAATAAGCTTTTCTTCCTTACTGTAAATCAGGGTCTAACATTCCACCCAGGAGGGAAGGAAGATGGTGTTGGTTTTAAAATTTTGGTAGGACTGAAAGTAGCTTACCAGGAGAAAGGGAGCCAACCCACTAATGTGGCTGTGGTTCTTAATGCACCCATCAGGGAAGGTGAGAGGACACTATTCTAGACCAATGCCATTTATCCTTGCTTAAAATTAAAAATGTAATATTCAGGAATAACTGAGGCAGTTATATGAGGAAAGTCAGGAGCATATTACTTGAGTTGTAACTGAAGATGTTGAGTTAAATAACATTACTTTTGCATAGTTAAACACTGGTCTCATTTGGATCCATACTATGGAAATGAATGGCATTCACCCTAAATCACGGAAAAATTAGTGAACATGTTCCTGAGATCCTTTCTGACAACCACATTGGCCAATGTTATTTAAGACATTTCTCATAAGTGATAACCTGCACTTGAGATAACAACTCTAGATTAACACAAACCACCTGAGGTGGCTTATTTAATTTAACTTATCACACTTGCTGACAAGTCCTTTTGGTTAAGAGCCAAATAAGTCATTGAGTGGGGAGTCTTGACTTCATAGTATAATTTAGATCAAGCACATAAGGTAGATGAACACTTACCTCAGCACTGGTAGGCTGGAACTCCTAAAAAGATTGCTGTTTTTGTTTATGCTTTTAACCTCTACTGTATTTGTAAACAGAGAGGCTTGGCACAATTCCCTGGAGGAATCAGTATCTTTGTGCGTTAATTTGCACACAGAAGTTAACTTTTTATATGTCTGTATTTAATTTGAAACCTCTTAATGGGATCGTAAATACACTTTGCACATTTGCTGATGGCTGTCAGTATCTAATCTTTTGCAAAGTGCAAGGAGATTCCCATTAGATGATAGAGGCTGAGAATTTGTGCCTAGCACGGATGTTATTCCTCAGCTGTAGCTTAACTCAGTGCATGTATTCAAGAACAATTGTGGAAATCAGGATATTTCCATGTGCAAACTTATTTGCATGTCATTGTTGTCTCTTCCAGAGCCCTAAAGAATGTTGGTTTGGAAGCTAGAGAAATAGGTTGAGGAGTGTTTGGTAGCTTCCTTGTAAAATGGGACCTCCCCTGGGGCGCCTGGGTGGCTCAGTTGGTTGGGCGACTGCCTTCGGCTCAGGTCATGGTCCTGGAGTCCCGGGATCGAGTCCCGCATCGGGCTCCCTGCTCGGCGGGGGGTCTGCTTCTCCCTCTGACCCTCCTCCCTCTCATGCTCTCTGTCTCTCATTCTCTCTCTCTCAAATAAATAAATAAAATCTAAAAAAAAAAAAAAAAAAAAAAATGGGACCTCCCCTTTCAGAAGGAACTTTCAAGGGACAGAATTCTAAAAAGGGTCCATGAGTTTGAGAACAAGAAATAAACCCTGTATTTGTCATTTTAAATTTTTGTTGGAGATCTTCTGGGTCTACAAACAGAATTCTCTTCTCACCCTGTGTCTTTGTCCTTAAGCAGAGGCCACTTAAGGATAAAATTATACCCATATCATTTTCAAGTGATTACGATGCATGAGCCCAGGAAGGTGACACACTTTTCCCCTCAAAGTTTTCAGACCCACTATGCCCCAGAGAGAATGAGGACTCACTTTCCTTCCCTTTGTTGTTTCCTTCCTTTACTTTCCTTTCTCCCATTCCATCTTAGTGTTTATATACCACATATAACATTGACAAAAGGACATTTTAGTTGAAAACAGTGGTCTGGCTTCACTTCCTATTTGCAAGTAGATGTGCTCATATATGCTGTGTAGGACCAGGGATGATTTGTGAAACTATGTATGTTATTTGCTAAATTATATCGGATTTCTGCCCAGATAAATGGTGATATTTTAGATTCAGCATATATTTACTGAGTCTCCATTTGCATGGAACTAGCCAAGTATATTATTACCTGAATATTTCAGGGGTAATACGGCAATCAGAATGAAATATCTTTAAAAATATTTTTCACATTCTCTACTTTGCCACATCCATTAGGATTCGGTTTTACTTTATTGTGTTCACCTGCTTGAAATGTAGGACAAATGATAAATAAGAATGCACTCCATTATCTCTGTAAAACCTATTTTGGCAGTGGAATTTTGAAGCATATTATGTAATGCATTTTATTTTTACTTGTTAGTCATGATCTAGATGACATCTCAAGAAGCAGCGTCAGAGAGTCCTGCTTGGGAAATGAAGGTGTTTGACTTTGGAGCCTGTCACCCTGGGGGTTGCTCTGTGGGGTTGACTCAGCTGAGTTAGTTGGTTAAAGGGGGTTCCTTTCTTCCCTGTGCTTGGCAGCTACACCCTCAGGTGAAAGGGATGACCTTCCCAGACAGAAGTGAGTTTTTTGATCATGTCATGACTGGCTTGTAAAAATAAGCCTGATCTTTTCCGCTGGCCATACACTTTCTATAAATAGCCCAGGAAGAAAGTATGGGGCTTCAGAGCTAACCAGAGTGGCCTTCACATGTTTCCATTCATAAATCCTGCCCGTAAGTGCTTGCAGTTAAAAACCATTTAGCCTAATTCATTATGCCACTCCAGGGTAATCATTTCTAAGAATGCAAAATTGGGGGGATGGAGGTGATTTTTATAATTTTTTTTGGATTTGGTGCTGAATCTGAGGGCTCACAGCAATAATAAACAGGGATTGTTACCTGCAAATCTCTTCACAACTCTACGTAGTTAATCTGCACAAAGCAAGAGTAAGAGACAGGTACAATAGGAACTATCTCCATTTCTAGGTTATACCAAGGTGACAGAATCAAGTTTTCAGACTGGCATTAGAAGTAGGGATGGTTGTGTGCTCACTTGTGAGTGGTCGCTAGTTTGCACGGCTCTGGTGCCTGGTCAAGCACACACACACCAACTGGAGGTGTGTGTCTCCATAATTCTATATCTGTGACTAATAATATCTAATATCTATTTTATATAGAGAGCTATATAATTTATCATTGTAAAACAGCGAAGTGAGATGTAGTTATCCTTGAATTTAGATTACAGAATCTTAAAAAAAAGTGTACTTAGTTTTTATCATCTTGGATTGTTCTTCATCTGTTGAAGTCTTCCACTGCTGACTTCACTCTGTCAGTATCCTTTGAGTTGATTTCCACATTTGTCCATGTCATCCTTTTAGTGATCATTGAACACCTACTGTATATAAGACATCGGGCAAGGATCCATCCATATTATTACAGCTGTTACCCCTTTGTCTGCTGGTGGAACAGAGATGGGAACACCAGAAAGCCCTCTGGCCAGGAACCAAACTCTGACCTTGGCCATAGTAGAATGTCTTAAGCCACTGAATTCGGTTCTTTTCTCCTTTCGGTTAGGATAGGAGCAATGCATGGAATCTTATTTCAGTTAACATGCTAACTTATCCAGAATCAATTTCTTCTTTCCTTCCTTCCTTCCTTCCTTCCTTCCTTCCTTCCTTCCTTCCTTCCTTCCTTCCTTCCTTCCTTCCTTCTCTCTCTTCTCCTTTCCTCCCTCCCTCCCTTCTTTCCTTCCTTCCTTCCTTTTTCTGTCTGCTCCTAGGCCTATGTGAATTTTGTGGCTAAAAAATAACGAAAAAATTTAATGTAGGATGCAGGTGAAGGGATAGCAGGCATATGTACATGGAGAGAGTTGAAAATTTTTATCATCACTACTAATTAATAGAAACGCTACTAACAACCACTTTTTGGGAGGTTAATAGTATTTATGTCATTATAAAGCAAGTTTCATCCAAAGTGCCTAGACTGTGATGTCATTAAATGTCTGAATTTCATAGATAGCATACTTATGTTTTTAAAAATAGGAGCTTCAATCTGCAAAGGTGAACTCATGTTCTTTAGCCTTTTTCTTCTTTTAAGGTCTTTGTGTTGTAATCTATAAAACATGTCTTAGAAAAAATTACTCTGGAGGAAATTATTAAAAAAAATTATCAGATGTGAAAAAGACAGGAAGAAGGCATGAGCAGGGGAGAACAAGGAGGATTAGATTCAAACAGTTAGAATGGGACAGCAAGTTCAACTGTGGACAATTTCTCCTGAGTTTTAAATTCTGTCCCTAGAAAAGCATGTGAACTCCCATGGTGTTAGCACTCAAATGGACAGGCAAGGAATTCTCTTTGGCAGCCTAACCACATCCTGTAGTTTTTGACCTGAGCACCAGTGCCAAGGTATATTTTGAGTAGTACTCTTACCCTTGGCTTAATGTCCTTAATTTGTTTCCATAAAATTAGGACATAAGGCAAAAAGGCATTAGGGGATAACACCAGCCAATTGTAAATCACCTTTCGAATCATTTCTTTGAAGGATTATCAGTATCCTCTGACATAAATTGTCTGACAAAAAGCGAACAAGCCTAGACAGACTGAAAAAAGAAAGCATTCATTGGTTAAGCTGAGTGAGCACCATTGTATTCCAATGTGATAGGCCACACACCTTCCTGTTGAAGGTTTTATTCCTTCTTCACTACTATGAATTATTGTGAAATGGGTATCAATTCTTAATTACTCTTCCAAAAATCTAATACAAATTTTTGCTGTTGTTTCAAAAGAACAGATGCATTGCATTTCTGGTTTGTAGATTTCTAACCAGCTTGTAGGCATTTTTTTTAGAATAGCTTAAGAGTTTGTGAGCAAGTTGAAGAATTAGAGTGTTTATTTATAGGTCAGGGGCCAAGAATGCAGGATGTGACTTAGGAAAGCTCTGAACACATCCTTACATGCAACAAAATGATCACTTATTTACTATCTAACTCAATGGAAAAGAGCCTTTTGTTTGAGCTTTGGAAAATATTCCCCAGTGTATTGTGCTTCTAAATGTGATGCATGATCCTCAATATTTTTTGTTCTTGAACAGTCTCTGAAAGCTATTCCAAATGTGGCATTCCTCAAGGAATATTTCTTGAATGTGCAAAAGTATTCTCGAATGTGTCAATGTGGCAGGCCACCTTTCTCATGCCTTACAGCTCCACCTAAAATATGCAATAAACACTCACGTAGGAGTGGAAGGGTCTTCAGATGGTTATATAACCACGCTGTAGAAATGGCCCTGCTCCTCATGGCTCACACACCACATTGAGAAAGGACATCATGTAAATAAACTTTTGTTTCTAGATGAGGGGAGTACGGGGACACATATTAATTTCATTTCTTCTTTCAGTTCCATCTGTAGTTAGAAAGTGTAATCTTTTTAATATGCTGGACGCAAAAAAAGAAAATTAATAAGAAAACATTTTAAAGAGGTAGTCTAATTTTCTATTTTAAAAGTTTATAATAGCAATTTGTTTGTAAAAACAGGCCTTAGCACATAGATGAGAACCAGCGCTTTTTGGAAAGCCTCATCTTTGTCCTGGGAGTTTAATCACCTTGAGCTCTTACCCAAATGATAAAGACCTAGCAGGTCTTTAAAAATGTAAATAATGTATAGTTTAAAGAAGGGTAAAAAAACAAACATTTTTTTAAAAAACGAAAAAAACAGGTCAGATATGTTCTAGGTGTGTAACAAGGTTAAATTAAACGTCTTTTAAAAATTCTAGTTAAAAACTTCATTAAATTCACTCTTCCAGCAAGGCTTAGCACAGAAGGTCTACTTTTCGACCAGGTTGATTTTCTTTTATGGAGACTATGAGCAGAATTATTCTAACGAAGCAACTGAGTCCCAAGGCAGTAAGGGGATGAGGTACAGTTCACTTCGATGACGGTATAACCACAGCGAATGACATAGCCGGGAAACTGTACAGCCCTGGACACGTGCTCCTCGTTTCTGTGGAGTGGAAAGGACCATAGAGCCCCACGCTATCACTACACAGACCTGGAGAAGGTTGTCTGCTTTGCAGGGCTGAGGGCGACCCGGTGGCTGTTAAACTTCTATCTGCATAAAGCGTGTGGTAGCTCTAAACTCCTCATTTCAGCCTTCTCCCAGGCCATTCCCACCACCCTGGAAGCCTTGAAGTTTCCACAACCTCTGCCTTGAAGACAAAAGGGTCTAGAAGGATTCCATGTGTATTTAGGCCTTGTCTAACCATCTGCCTTATGAGGTTCATCCATTTCTAAACCAAGGATTTAAATATGATTACTGCGCTTGGATTTACAAGAATGTACAAACAGCAGGTCCCCTTTTGCAGTAAAGGGCATTAATTGAAGGCCATACTCATTTTTTCCCTCAGGTCAGAGGCAGAGGGAGAATTTCAGTGACCAAATAGAGACCTCCTTGTGTCAGTATTTTTTTTTTTTTAAGTTCATTTAATGATGATAGTGGAGGGAGAAAGGAGTCAAGGATAATGCAGGCATGAAGAAAACCGAAAGAAAGATCCCACTGCTTGCTAAATTAATTCTTCTTAGGCTGCCTGACTCCAGCCATCACCCACAGCTGTATTTAGCTGGCTAGAGAGGCTTCTCAGGATGTGTGAACTTCCATACAGGGACTATGATGTGATTTCAAATCAATAGTGTTCTCTGCCAGAGAAGCATTACTCAATCATAATTCCACGTTACCTGATAAACCAATCTATAGAAATAGATATCACTTTGGTCAGTTCTGTGCATGTAGCTAACGAAATTGTGGCTCATTTCTCTTGTATAGTTTGCTATGATTTTGGTTTTCTAAGACATTTGTTCCTTATGGTCTTGAACATGGAATTCTATATTAATACTATAACTATTTTTTGCTGAAAAACAAATGTATGAAGTAAGAATAAATTATTTGTAAGCATAGTGTTTAGGTCTGTATTTGTATGCCTTCAGCAAACAATTCCTAAGTTAATAGTAAGTATGTATAACACTAATACACATGATAAGAAGAAGCATCCTTTTAATAAAAATCAGCAGGCAGAACGGAAGAATGTAAGTTTCTAATGGAAGTCCTGAAGAAGCACCCTTAGTATATTTTTACAATTTTATTTAAATGAAAAAGAAAATTCATGAGTTACTTTGAAACCGTGTCTTCTAAGAAAATACTTAAGCCCAGATAATGAAGCTTTTCCTTACTCTTCCCTATATTTAAAGGCACATGTTGCCCATGGACTTCTGTGCAGCAGTGCCGCCTGTCCCAGAACCCTAGTGATATGTGTGAATTTGTGGTCTCTCTGTCCCAAATAATCCTAGCAAAGAAGATCCAGCTTCAGTTATTAAGGTCTGTGAGGTAACCTCAGGGAAGCCTAAGTGTAACCCAGAGGGAAGCCAGGATAAGAATAGAACCAACACATGGAATGGGGCTGAATAGAGTAAATCACAAAGGGAGGCTTGATCAATCTGTGCCTGAAGCCTACACACTTTTGGACTTGTCCTTATGTGAGCCAAGAAATTCCCTTCATTTTACAACCTAGTTTGAGTGTTCATTGCTTATAATCAGAAGCATCTTAACTGATCCATAAGGTTTGGTAACCTTCCAGCCATCTACAATAGGATTTGCACAGCCCCCATCCCACCTTCACTCAGCCAGTCCCACATTTTAGGATCTGCATATTAGATATTTGAAAAACCTCATTTTTAAAGTATTGGTTTCTATATTAGGGCCCAGTGCTGCCCTGTGACCTTCCTGGGTTGCCTAAGCCACTTTCTCTCCTGTTCTCCACTGCAGGTATTTCATATTTCTGACCTTCCCACCCCCTCTCACTCCTCAAATCTCCCATCCTACCACTTCCCATCTCTTCAGCAACCACACTATTATTACACGTTGTTCTCCTGTATGTTAACTACTTCTACTCAATAGGGTTCTTCCTACGAATGTTTTAAAATGTACCAGTAGTATCTCCCATCTTCTAAATAAAGAAAGTCACCCTCTACCCACTATGTCACACTCTAACAACCACCACCCTCTCTTCTCCTTCACAACCAGGCTTTTTGCAAGAGTGGTGTGCACCGTCTTTGTTTTCATACCTCCCACTCTCTCCTTCACCCGCTGCATTCGGCTTCATTAACCTCACTAGAATGGCTCTTACATGATTTCTGACAACCTCCTTCTTGACTTCCATTCCCTTCCCCTGAAACTCTTCCCTTGGCCTCTGTGACCCCATACTCCCTGGATTCCCTCCTACCTCTCGGGCTACTGTTTAACAATTGCCTTTGCTGACTTCTCTTCCCCTGTTCATGGCCGAAGTCGATTTTCTCAAAGTGTGAGCCAGACCAGGGGCGCCTGGCTGGCTCAGTTGGAAGAACAAGTGACTCTTGACCTCAGGGTCATGAGTTCAAGCCCCACACGGGGTGTAGAGATTACTTAAAAAAAAAAAAGTGTGAGCCAGAATATCTACATTAGTATACTTTAAGGACTTGTCAGCATCTTGATTCTGCCACTTCCTTTCAGCTGTCACAGCAGAGGTATAATTCTTGTTCTAGGAAGCTCAACCTTGAGCCTACTCCAATACTTCCAGTGGATTTTTTATTTTTTTAAAGATTTTATTTATTTATTTGACAGAGACAGAGATAGCAAGAGCAGGAACACAAGCAGGGGGAGTGGGAGAGAGAGAAACAGGCTTCCTGCCAGGCAGGGAGCCTGATGTGGGACTCGATCCCAGGACCCTGGGATCATGACCTGAGCCGAAGGCAGATGCTTAACGACTGAGCCACCCAGGCGCCCCTTCCAGTGGATTTTTAAGCCAACCAACACCTGTTAATAAATCCCCTTCAGCCCCAACTAGGTTGAATGGATTCTGTTGTCTGCAACTGAGCCTTAACTGATACAGCAGGTAAGCAGAAAAAGATGGTGATCAAAAATTCTGGCAATGGGAAGCCATAACTCTTTATTCCCCAAACCAATCATCAGCGGATAGTCTGTTGGGCTTCTGATTTTTTTTAACCTTTAATTTTCCTTGGAAAACAAAGCAGGTTCTGGATCAGGCGGCTTCTTCAGAGAGTTTGGTTCTATTTCAAAGCAAAAAAAGAAACATTAGGAAGAGAATTACCTAGAAATTTGTTTCCCCTTAATGTTGACTTAATATAGGTGGACGGAAACACAACATGAATACTTAGAATTTATGTCAGGTGAAAGAAATCTAAAATAACAAGGCTCACCAACAATAAGTGGCATTCCCATATCACTGAAGTTTATATAACTTTCATATAGAGATTAAGGCCCTGATAACTAAAAATCCACTAAAGACTATACAGAATTATAACACTGGGTAGTGTTATAGGAGACTGAGCCAGAACTTCAGCAGCTGCTTGGATTCCTCTTTCCCTGGACAAAGGTGCTTTAATGCATCCCCCTATTTCTTCCAGCAGAACCCTAAAGTTCCTTTTAGGTAGGACCCCTCCCACTCAACCTTGGTAGGACTGCTCTCCCTGGCAGAGGTAGGCATGTGACCCAAGGTAGGCTTGCAAGCACAGAGCTTCTCTAGATTCTGAAATTTCCATAACTTGCCTGCAGATGTCTTCATGCAATTCTGAGAGCTATCCCATGGCCTTCAAAAATTTTTTTTAATTATCTTCTCCCTGTAAGTTAACCAGAAGGTTCCCATTTCTTGCAACTAAAGAGAATCAACTAAGGACTTCCAGTTTCTGGTCTGGCATATAAGGAGCTTAGAAGTTATCACTCTATCCTAACAACAATTAAAAAGCTGAATAAGCTAAAAAACCAACAACTCTTCTTAGATCCGTCGGAGAATTGTGGGTCCCAGGGCAAAATGCTGTCCTCAAAATTAGAGAGACACACAGGTGGATACAGAGAGTTACAACTTACTACATTGGGAACCCACAAGTAGAAACCTCTGCAGGAGCCAGTACTGGTTCCTTTGACCTGATATATCATGTCTGGCTTTCGATAAAAAATTACAAGACTACTAAAAGGCAAAACACAGAGTTTCAAGAGACACAGCAAGCATCAGAACTAGTCTCCAATAAGGCAGGATGTTGGAAATATCAAACTGGAAATTTTAAACAATGATGCTAACAGCTCTAATGGAAAAAGTAGACAACATGCAAGAACAGATGGGTAATTGTGGACAAAGAGATGGAAATTCTACGGAAGAATAAAAGATAAATGCTAGAAATCAAAACCATTGTGGCAGAAATGAAGAATACTCTGATGGACTCATTAGTAGACCAGACACAGCCAAGGAAAGAATCAATGAACTTGAGGATATATCAGTAGATGCTTCTAAAACTGAAAGACAAAGAGAAAAAAGACTGGAGGAAAAAAAAGTAGAATATGCAAGAACTGTGGGACATCTACCAAAGGTATAAAACATACATAATAGGAATAACAAGGAAAAGAAAGAGGAACAGAGCATATTGACTGACACACCACCCACTCAAAATTTATAACTTGAAAGGAAAGGACATGACTTTTGAATCATTTGTAAATAATTTCTTCCTCTCTCTGTCTTAGAAGACTCCTATCTGTTTCTGACTGCCAACATTTTTTTTTTCAAGAGCAGAAGGAATTCCTTAAGAAAGGTGAGAATTTGGTGGCTCAGTTGCTTAAGCATCTGACTCTTGATTTTGGCTCAGGTCATAATCTCAGGGTCTTGAGATCAAGCCTGTGTTGGGCTCCGTGCTCAGCAGGGAGTCTGCTGGAGATTTTCTCCCTCTGCCCCTCCCTCCCGCTCACGCAGTCTCTCTAAAATAAATAAATATATCTTAAAAAAAAAAGAGGTGAGAATTTAAGAAATTTGATTACCTTTGCAATTTATAAGTACTTTCTAAAACCATAGGATTAACAAAAGAGATCCCATACCTGCCTGCCTGCATAATTTCCATTCTTCCCACCTTGCTTGAACCTATGTACTGTAAAAATATATGTGGAAAGCTGAGAGGTAGGCAGAAGGCATGTGAACATTTATCAGTACGAAATGTAATTTCCTAAGAGCTACCTTATTAATTCAAGATGACTTGAGTGGGTTTTTACTCCAGCTCTTAATTTAATGGCTCACTGTGTTAGCTCATCCTTACCCACTATAAATCTGTTTTGATGGTAATCTGTAAATATCAATTTAGAGTTCTTTCATATTCTAATTTTAGTTACACAGAAATGTCATAAAGTACAAAAAGAAATGAGTTTAAGGAAAAATTTTTCTAAAGATATACACATAATACACCAACTATAAGTAGATGATGCTCATATCTTGCATATAAGGCAAGAAAGGCATTCATGTCCTCATTTCCATTGTTTTGAGTTGATTTTTTGGTTTTGACTTCGGCGTTTTCTTTTCGTCCCTTTCAGCTCTTAGAGAAAGGGGTCAGATATAAAAGATGACAGATGTGAAATCCTGCCAGAAGTTCCTCATTTTGATCTCCGGTGTTACCTATTTCTTGCCAAATGTGAAGTTTGTTCATTTACAGGTGCAAATTTATCACAGAAACACATAAAGGGATCCCCAACACGTGGTATAAATCATGGTTCCTCCCTTCAGTTATATTACACAGATGGATCTGGCTAGAATGAATTTTAAAAATAAAAGTTAGAAGAAAAGGGGGATTTTTCTGAGCAGTACATGGCAATTCTACATTGTCTCCCGGCTTACTGCTTCACGGAATCATTTGAGTCCTGGGGCTATCATTTGCTTGGTTGTGGCAGAGGGAGCTGTCCTGGTGGATGAGTCACAGCTATCCTGTAAGTCAGATTCAAGTCTTCCTGAGCATAACAAAGCGGGGCTCGTTATATGGAACCCAGGATACCTTAAAAAATAAACCTTGCACTCGCTGTCCTTGCTGTCCATAAATAATTCTAACAAGACATATGTCAGGCCACAGTGTCACTCAGCTCCCTCCACAAGGGCTGGTGACTCTTCACAGCCCCTCCTAAGAAATCCCATCCTGAAAAATGGGGGGCCACATCAGGAATAGCTGCTTAGGTGTTTGGGACATCTTAGCGTCCAGCCTGGTTCCTTGCGTAGACGCAGCCTGAAGTTCCTTACAACTGGGAAGAAAATGCTGGACCCCCAAGTTGGGGGTGAGGGCAGTGGGGATCCTGCCCACCCCCTCCAGAGAGTGGTATATAAAGAGTGACGGACATACAGCACACAATCTCTTCCCCCCCCCCCCCCACACCCAAACTCAAACTCCCTGGTCACTGCGAGAGGATGAGATGATTCTCCAAGCCGTAAAGGTCCCTAGAAAGTCCTCTTCCAGAACGATGGAAGAGAGAGGGAGGGGATTCCTGTAGGAATCCTGGCAGGCCGGGCATTGGCTCCAGAATACACTGAGCAGCCAGAGGGAGGCGTGTGTTTTCCCGCCACGGGCGTGGGCGAGCTCGCAAGGGGCAGGAGCTGGGAGGCCAGCGGGGCAAGGTAGTGGCAGCGCCGCGGGGCAGCCCCGAGGCTGGTGGGACGCCGGTTGGGGAGGGTGATGCCATCAGCGCGCAGGCGCGGGGGGGGGGGGAACTCACGCACCTCGGCACCTGGCTGCACCCAGGCCGGCCTGGCCCGGGGCAAGGCGCGGGTGGGAAGGCCCACAGGCCAGGTGGTGGGACCCAGGGAACGCGAGGCCCCAGGGTGACAGGAGACACCACCACGTGGTCCCGAGCCTATAGGTGCTCTAACTCCGGCCTCTCCTCGATTGCAGCTATTTGCCTCTTGCATCATCAGACCTCGGCTGGGTTTGACTTCCGGAGCCATTATTCTCTAGTCTTGTCATGTTAGGAAGTTACTTGGCCCCTCGGGACCTCCATTTCCTCATCTGTAAAATGGGGTTGTAAATATCTCTTACTTACAGTGGTGCGAGAACCCAGTGAATGAATCTAAAGCTTTTCCGCTCAGTGCCCGGCACATGGTAACTGTTCAGTACATTTTAGCTAGTGCTGCATTAGCTAAACCATTAAAAACCCATAACACACCCAAACCATGAGGATCCTGAGGGCATGTGTGCATTCCGGGGAAAAAAGTGGAATTGATTTCACTTTCTTTCTAGATCAGTGCTATCCAATGGAAATATAATGCAAACTGCCTATGTAATCTTCTAGTATCCACATTAAAAGGGTAAAAAAAAAAAAATCAAGTGAAATTAATTTTAGTAATACATTTGATTTAGCCCACTCTATCCTAAATATTATCATTTCACCAGCCACATTTCCAGACCTTCAATTTCCTAAGTTCTGGGCAGCACAGCTCAGACTCCTTGTCACCATGTGGGTCTCAGCTCAAGTGTCACCACCACCTTTGAGCATCTAAGTAACCACCTTGGTCTCCCCCACACACACACACATTCACCATACCTTGTTTATTGTTTCCTTCTCCCCAGGAGAATCTAGGCTGTAAGACTGCAGAGATGGATCCTTAGCAGCCGGCATGGTGCCTTGCATATTGCAGACACCCAGTGAATACTTGTCCAATGTATGAATCAATGAACGAACAAATTCATAAATGACTAGATGTGGTATTATTTACCTACTCTACAGACAGAACTATCCAATTTTGACTCAGAAGATCTCTCTGCAACGCGGAAATAATATTATATTTGAAGAATTCAAAGGATGCACAATACTCACAGGGGTATAAAAATAAAATTCTACCATTTGACCATTATGGTGGCAATTGCAAGTGACTCAGCTACTGCCTTTATACCTAGGTTTATAAACTGCCTCTCCCAACTGTGATGGCATAGTTATCAGATGTTCTTCAATAGCCATTTATTTACTTTATGCATTATCTAAAATGTATACCAACTCGAAGATTTGAGATTTTTAAAAACAGTTTTAAAATGAAGATTAATATATAAAAATATTAAACTAAGTCCAAATGGTGAAGAGCCAGTTAACTATGGCTAGGTTAACCTTCACTAAAAAGAGAGTAACTGGCCTAGCGTAAGAGTATGTATATATCTCTGTTGGGACAATTCTACAATAGAGCTTTCTTGATAAAACTACATTTGGGCAATGGGTCAATAACAATAGTTAAGGGCGCCTGGGTGGCTCAGTCATTAAGCGTCTGCCTTTGGCTCAGGTCATGATCCCAGGGTCCTGGGATCGAGCCCCGGGCTCCCCGCTCTGCGGGAGGCCTGCTTCTCCCTCTCCCACTCCCCCTGCTTGTGTTCCCTCTCTCGCTGTGTCTCTCTCTGTCAAATAAATAAACAAAATCTTAAAAAAAAAAATAACAATAGTTAAAACCTATTTCTGGACGGGCTACTCAATTAAGGCAATAATGTGTTTGTGGTACTGGTCCTAGTGGACTTATTCACTATTATAAAATGGTTAGTGAAATAGTGGTTTCCAAACCTGGCTGCCTAGTAGAATTACCTAGAGAGTTCTGCAAGCCAGCTGATTCCTAGGGCCTATCCTCAGAGATTCTAATTCAGACAATCTGTCAGGACTTGGAAACTGTTGTTAGAAAAGCTCTCTTGGTGTCTCCAGTAATGAGCTGGGTCTGGGACACTCTGAAGCAGAATTGTCCAATTATCACCAGAGGCCAATTAACCAAGACACCAAAGAGGCTCAGTTTTCAAGGACATATCATGTGCATGAGTCCCTTCCAAAGCCCGGCATCTAATTTTGTGTTTGTCATTTTGCATTCTTTTTCTTAAACAAGACCCCCCAAATTATAAAGGGATCACTCCCACAAAACCTGGATCTGCTCCCAACCTTAAACTATGCTATAGTCAGAAAACTACAGCCACAGAGCAAATCCAACCCTCTGCCTATTTTTGTACAGCTCATAGCTAGGAATGGTTGCTACATTTTTTACTGCTTGGAAAAAATGAAAAGAATAATACTTCAAGACACGTGAAAGTTACATGAAATTCAAATTTCGCTTTCTATAGGTAGTTACATTGGCTCTCAGCCATGCATGCTCATTCATTTACAAATTGTCTGTGACTGCCGCCTTGGCAGCTGTTAGAGAGATTATGCGGCCTGCAAACCTCAAAAGTATTTATTAGAGGCCTTTTACAGAAAAAGGCCTTTGCCAAGCTTGACCTACACCATCAAGTGATAACATCATAAACACAACAGAACGCTGATTGAAATTAGTTACTTTATTTAATGTGAAAAGCATGTATGATGGGGGAATTGTTTAACATAAACAACTTACAAACACTCCCAACTGTGGAAGTGAGAGGTTTGTTTTATGAAAATCTAGAAGTGTCTAAATTCACATGTGAATAGCAAAGAACCATAGCATTTTTTTTTTAAGATTTTATCTATTTATTTGAGAGAGAGAGAGAGCACAAGAAGGCGGAGGGTGAGAGGGAGAAGCAGACGCCCCGCTGAGCAGGGAGCCCGATGCAGGACTCGATCCCGGGACTCCAGGATCATGACCCGAGCCGAAGGCAGTCGCTTAACCAACTGAGCCACCCAGGTGCCCAAGAACCAGAGCATCTTGTTCAATATCGCTCAGAGTAAGCTATGGTTGGTCTATAGGTTAGGAGCAATGATTGGTGAGATCAAAGGCTTTGTGAGATGATTAAGGATAGAATGAAGGTAAAAACCTTCCCAGATAGGACATACAGGAAAAATCTGGCAGGATAGTTGCAAAAGATGTCTGCAGTTAGATTAACCATTAAGCATAAAATAAACATCTGTTCTGAGCTGTGGAAAAGTATAGAGAAATGTTGCTAAAGTTGTACTTCAAAGTTTAGCTCTGAGGTGTGTTCCTAAACCAGTTAATCCAATACTTGAAACGAAGCTAAAAACTTTTGAACAATAATGACTAGGTGAATTGGGCAAGAACTGTGACAGATCATCGAATTCTGGTAGCAAAGCAGATCAAAACTACTGATTTGGCTGTCCCTCTGCATAGAAGTATGACAAGAAACTTAGGTAGAGCCGTGTGAGGGTCACTCTGAAGACCTGAGATGGAAAAGGGGAGTCTGTCAAAGGACAGCTAGAGTACTATCTGAGTTGTTGTGACTGCTGACTGGCCAGGGCCCATGAGTGTTGCAGATTTCTCAGTCAGGCAAACAGCAGGTAGAAAATTAGACCAAAGGGCAAATCAATCGGGAAGATGAGTCAGCAAAGATGTTATTAGGTTGGGAGGTTAATGATGAAGGCACAGCTTTTTTATCAGTCAGTTGACTTTAAAGATCTCATGATTGGATTATGTAAAAAAAAAAAAAAGAACAAGAGATTTTCCTTAACTGACTCAGGGGCCCAAGACTTTGAAGATCCAAGTGGTCTGCGACTTCTGGTTCTGATGGAATTTTAGCTGTTTGAAGACCATTGGTTCTGTGTCTTTTGGAGAGATCACAGTCCTCTGTTCCAAAGACCAGCTGGGAATACTATCCCAACCATAGTCCAACATTTCCATTTTCATGATCAGAGAGGAGTCTTGAGAGCTGGCAGGTAAGAAGATTGTTGAGTCGATCTGAAGGATGAGTGATTTACCAGGCAGACAGACATAGGGAAAAAAGAAATAAAGGAACATTGTGGAGCATCTGCTCTGTGCTAGCTGCTTTATATATGTTACTTCATTATCTCCACATCCCCTCAGTATATAATTATCATTGATTCCACTAAATGTCTGAAGAAACAGAGATGGTAAGTTTTGTAACAGGGGAAAACTTAGCATATCTGACTCCATATGGCTTCTATTGCCCTTGCTGCTGCGACCCATAGCTTAAATCTGCTTACAGCAAGATGTGCATAAACTGCTTTTTACCCCAAATCTACCTCACTCGAGGAGATAAGGAAATATGTACCGAAATGACTATGCTCTGTTTAAGATCAGGATCGACATGGCCAGATTCCTGTACCCAAAGATCAACTGACCAAGGTCAAAGAAATTACCCGACTTTCCTGGGATGTCTACAGATAATCAGTCACCTTTTGACTCCAACCCCATTCTGCTTCTCCCTTTTGCTAACACAGAAGAAGCTTAAATTTCTTGCCAAGGGGAAATGGTTCTTTAGGACGATAGTCCCCCATCTCTTTGGTTTGCTGGCTTTCCAAATAAAGTTGCTTTCCTTACCCCAACATCTTGCCTCTCGACTTGTTGGCCTGTCCTATGGCAAGCAGAATGAGCTTGGACTCAGTTACAGTTTCATGCTTACAATCATCCAGCCAGTAATGGTAGAGTTGAAATACAAACTCAGGTCTGACTGTCTGCTTGGCTCTGAGGTCCTCACTCCTTCCCACTCACAATCCTGCCCCCAGCAGGCCCTCCAAACAGAGAAAGCAACAAGCAGAAAAGCACATCATAAATATGGCTTGCCACTTTCAGTGACCACCGAGACATTTCTTTAAGTTTACCAGAGTTATAAAAACAGAACTAAACTAATACCCTTAATTAATTAGTAATACTGTCTCCAAGTTGGAAGGTCACATTACCCATTGTAGTCTTTCATAAAACAAATTGCCATGTTCTAAATCTAGGAAATGTCCTTCATTGGGTCTCTTTGAGATTTTACAGAATTTAAACCTGCAAACTGGCTGTAAAAATTGCCTCAGATGCTAATGCAAAGTTTTGCTGACTACAGATTACTACAGACTACAAAAACAGCCCTTTTGGCTCCTTGCTCCATCTGTGACTAGTTTCTCTGTCACCATATTTCAATTAGAAATGAGGTTGTAATTCTGTCTTCCCTCTGCATGGGGTTTCTTTACACAGGCCATTACAGTAATGAGTTACATGGTCTTCCCTCAGGTGATGGTCAGGGGTGAAAACACAGTCAGTAGATCATTAGAGCAATTATTACAAGCTTCTTTAAAAATTGATTAAGGGGGGCGCCTGGGTGGCTCAGTTGGTTAAGCTACTGCCTTTGGCTCAGGTCATGATCCTGGAGTCCCTGGATCGAGTCCCACATCGGGCTCCCTGCTCGGCAGGGAGTCTGCTTTGCCCTCTGACCCTATCCCCTCTCATGTGTTCTCTCTCATTCTCTCTCTCAAATAAATAAATAAAATCTTTAAAAAAAAAAATTGATTAAGGAACATGTGCTACCATTTAGAAGTCCTTCAGCAACTTATGTGATCAATTTGTAGATAATTTCTATTCCTTCCAAAACTGCATCTTCAGATTTGTCAGAGCTTGAAGTATTTACATCCCCCCCCCCCAATTACAAACTACTCAAAAGAGGCTATAGGGAGATACTACGATCAAGTAATGCTGTCTTAAAGAATCCTGGTATTTAGTAGATTTCTTTTGTAAACCTAGGCCTAATCTCAGATTAAACAGAACAAATGGTAGTTAAATAGATGGCCTCTTTAAATCTGTTTGCTTTACCACAGATGAACAAGCCAAGACTTTCTTAATTTGTAGTTGAGAGCTCTCTTCCCAACTTAGAAGCAGAGGGAAAAGGAAGACCAACCACCAACCTAAACAGAGATTCTGTAATTATAGGATTTTAGGTTTGGAGTCACTTCACTTAATCTTTGCATGACCCAGAATTCAACCCAGAAGATTAAAAGAACAGCATTTTCAATTCTATTCATGAAAATGAAGGACTTGGCTAGAGTTAATAAAGCCGAGGAGAAAAAAATATAAGTTGTTAGTCAAAGCAACATAATCCTCACTCCAATGCAAAGTGGGGGAAAAAATTTAGTTGTACATGATTTCCATTGTAAGAGGTAATACTTTGGCATACAGACTTATAAAAGAGGACATAATATCCTGAGGGTGAATTACTCCATGTGGGAGAACCATATGAAGATTCCATTGTTGAAGCAACCACTGAAGCTTATCAGATCTAAATAAAAGATTGATGGTGATTCTGAGCTTAAAATTTAATGCCCAGGCTAGCTACTAAATTTTACATTACAAGAATGTTGGTGGTACTGTAAGTCAATAAAATCAATTATGCCCTCTTAGGGGATGGAGTTTATAAAATAAAAATTATTTACATATAGTGCTTTTTCAGAGTGCTTTGTTTACTTATTTCACTCACTGTCACTTGTCAAAATTTTCATTTTGATGGATTTAATGGGTAATATTTCATACATGCTTCATTAGAAATCCCATTCTTCTAAAAATGCCCTGTTTTTCCCTAGAAATTACCGATAGACATGATCATTTCTACCTATAAACATGGCATATGGATTTGCAGATACAATCTAATAACGTGATATACCCATATTCAAGAAAGCAATTCCCAACTTTTAATTTAACTGATCCTCTTCCTGGAAAAAGGAACTTCAAGACAGCTACATTGTACTGTGAAGAAATAATCAATATAATAATCATAGCTATGAGGCTGCTTTTTCTTTTTTTTTTTTTTAAGATTTTATTTATTTGACAGAGAGAGACACAGCTGAGAGAGTGAACACAAGCAGGGGGAGTGGGAGAGGGAGAAGCAGGCTTCCCGCGGAGCAGGGAGCCCCATGTGGGGCCTGATCCCAGGACCCTGGGATCATGACCCGAGCCGAAGGCAGATGCTTAACAACTGAGCCACCCAGGTGCCCCTATGAGGCTGCTTTGTAAATAAATGGTAAGTGTCTGTTTATCCAACACCTTAGTTACTATGTAAGTCTTTTCCCAAAACCAGGTTACCAATTCACAGGAGCTTTATCTTCGGCTAAGCCCATCTCTCAAGTGAGTTAAAGGCTCGTGAGAGAAGGTAAGTGACCTTTCCTGGATTTAAAGTGGGCTGTGAGATGAGGACCTGTGAAATGCCACTCAAAGGCAAGAGTCACAGTGTTTTCCTCTGCATGATATCATTAGTGTCCCCACCGATCTCCCTTCCCCAACCTCTAGGAGGGAAAAAGCCATTTTACTAAATAAAGCAAATATAAGTACTGTAACAACATATGCCTCCAAATTGTGTTTGTGTAAAATTATAACATCAAGATTTTGATCATTTGGGCTGATCAGATACTTGGTGACGTTTATAATCAAGAAATCAAAGATGACTGTGGAAAAAGTCACAAACGCTATCCTAAGTAATCATTTAAAACATATTTCAAAATAAACTATGATAAGAACTTCCAGTTTATTAAATCAGAATTAGAATGTGAGAAAGACAAATTTCCAGGTCAATAGTGAAATAATTTATTATTTTGTTTTCTTAACGGGGGGAGGATATATTTTAATCATTAGGGAGAAATCCTGTTTCCTATTCCTAAATATATTGGATTAATGTCATATGTGCATCAAGTTAGCTAGGAAGGAGGCCATTTTATTTTTATTTATTTATTTATTTATTTGACAGAGAGATAGAGAGCACAAGTAAGCAGAGCATCAGGCAGAGGGAGAAGCAGACTCTCCACTGAGCAGGGAGCCCGATGCGGGACCCATCCCAGGACCCTGGCATCATGACCTGAGCCAAAGGCAGACACTTAACCGACTACACCACCCAGGCGCCCCGGAAGAAGGCCATTTTAAGGAACATTAATCATTTTAATTCAAGATAAAGATATAAAGAGCACTAATCAATTACATTTAAGTTCTGAAATCAAGAATTTACTCAAAAAAGGTTTTCTAGGTTTTCATCAGCTAATACAATTATTCTTTAAAGATGTTTCTAGTATCAGATTTAAGCTGTTTTTCTTTTCCCAGGTCACTTGCACCATTACCCCCTCTATAAAATCCCATATTTGGTAAAACACAAAATATACGACATCCATTTTTTTTAATTTATAAGGTTTAAAAAAAATTACCAAAGATACAAACACTCGTATGCAAGTCAAACATTACAGAGGTGTATAACACCCCTTCACCTTCTCCAATCCCATCCCCCTGAGAAACTCAATGTTAACATTTTAGAGTATATCCCCCACACCAAACAAATATGTGCAAATGCATCTATCCAAACACAAATGCATAATTATAAAAGCTCTGCTTTATAAAGTCAGAATCAATTCTCTATATTAATCAGGACTCTTTTGATTACAAGTAACAGAAACAGAAAGTAGTTTAAGTAAAAGGGGGGATTTATTGGTTCACAAATCTGGTAGGCTTCAAGCACAGCTGGATCTAGGGACTTAAAGCAGCACCTGGTCTAGTTTTGTCTTGATTCAGTTTTTCTCTATATTGGGACATTCTTGGGAAAGTCTCCCCCTGTGGTGGCAAGATAGGCACCGCAGCTCGGGGTGTACATATTTATAGTTCCAAACCCAGGAGAAAAGAGAGTATGTTTCTTTTTCAACAGAACCAATGAACGTTCTGAGATTTTGCACTTACTGCCTCTGATTATATTAAATGTTCATCCCTGAATCAATCCCTGTGGCTAGAGAAATGCTCTGATTCTCCAGTCATGTGTCATGGGCACACATGGATTGAGAACAGGGGCCTGTCTTAGTTTGGGCTGCCATATAAAAATATCCTACACCAAGTAGCTTAAACAACAAGCGTTTATTTATCACAATTCTAGAGGCTGAGAAGTCCAATATCAAGGTGCTTTAAGATCCGGTATGTGGTAAGGACACTCTTCCTGGTTTGCAGATGGTTGTCTTGGCGAGAGAAAGAGACAGAGATAAAGAGGCAGAGAGAGACAGAGAAAGAGATGGAAGAAAAAGAGTGAGGGGAATGGGGAGGTGGAGGAAGAAGGAGAAGGACTGAAAGAATTCATGTCTCTTCTTATAAGGGCACTAATCCCATTCACGAAGGCTCCACCTTCATGATCTATCACCTCCCAACAGGCCCACTTCCTAATACCATCACATTAGGAGTTACGATTTCAACATTTGAATTTGGTTAGCGGAGTGTGTGTGACACAAACACTCCCAAAAGGAAAACCCAGGTCCTATTTTACAAAAAAGGTTAACGAATCCTGGGTCAGCAAAATCAACACATTATCAATTACATCCTGTACCCTGCTTTCTTCATTTAGTAGTATATTATGAATATCCCTCTGTATAAAGTAATCAGTGTAAATATAATGTCAATAATGGAAGAAAGCATCTCATTTTGTAAATCCCTATAGAATTTACCATTCTATTCTTGATGGATGTTCAGCTGTCCCTGCTCCCTCCACCTCCCCCACTTCCCACGGAGTTTTATAAACAGTGCTGCCAAGAAATATCCTTGTATTGTCTGATTCATTTATTTCTGCAGCATAGATTCCTCAAAGTAGGATTGCAAGTTCAAAAGATGAACATGTTTAATGTTTTAGTATCTGCTGACTGATTATATTTCAAAATCTGTTGTTTGCACTCCCATCAACAACATGGGATGAGAATGTTGGTTCCTCCCATCCTTTACGATGTTATTATATATGTTTGTGTTATTATATAGGATATCATATACCCATAGGATATTATAACCTCTTCAGTTTTTTCAAATCTCAAGGAAGTGAAACAATATCACGCTCATATAAAGAATGACAAGGGGTGCCTGGGTGGCTCAGTCGGTTAAGCTTCTGCCTTCGGCTCAGGTCATGATCCCAGGGTCCTGGAATCGAGTCCCACATCCGGCTCCCCACTCAGCGGGGAGTCTGCTTCTCCCTCTCTCTCTGCTCGTGCTCTCTCTCTTTCAAATAAATAAATAAAATCTTTAAAAAAATAAAAAAACAAAAAGAATGATGAATCTGCGTATGCGAGAAACATCTAAAATCTGTATGTCAATAAAAAGACAACTTCTACAATCTTGAAAGCCAGACTCAGACCAGAAGAGAATATTTGCTTCAGATATGACTAGATGAAAGCTTCGGGTTCCTCATTTGTATCTCCTTAACCATTTAGTGACAATTTGATTTTTTCATATTTTTATTGGGCACTTGTTTTTCGTCCTCTGCAATTAACTTGTCTGGGTCCTTTGTTTATTTTTTAATGGATTGCTGATTTTTTTTTTCACCAACTTTAAAAGTTCTTTATATATTAAGAATGGTTTCTGAATTTTATCTATTCCTCCTTTAGGAGCATATATTTATTCTTTTTTTTAATAAAACTATTTTGTATACTTTAATTTCTGAACAAAATAAACAAAAAACCCCATAATACACAGCCAAATTCCTTATCAAATATGGGAAGGGCTAAGGCTTGAGGCCCTTATATCCTGCCTCAAAGACAGGAGAAAAATAAAAAAACACTAGACATCAGCAGAGGGAACCAGGTGAACTGGGGCCATTCCTGGCTGCTGGGGAGGAGCTATGGGGACACTATTCACGGGCCCATGGTCTGTCGATAGAAACCCCTAATCTACCTCTTCCATGAGAGAGGCATCCGCATCACCCTCAGGGCTGGGGTGGGAGTCTCATCAGGAACAGCAGCTCTGGGTTCCTCTGCTGTCACTTCATCTTCGGCAATGCCCAGGCCTCTCTTGATCATGTGGTAGATGCGGTGGTCGTGAGTCTGGGGATCCTCCAGTGAGAAGCCAGAAGAGAGCAGAGCCCTTTCAAACAGCAGTCCTGCCAGGTCCTCGACAGCCTTGTCATTCTTGTCCGCCTCCGCCTTGTGCCACGGCATCTCCACAATGGGGTGGTCAGGGTTGATCTCCAGGCGCTTTTTGGCCATCGTAGAGCCCACTGTAGCGTCGTCCCCAAGAGCCTGGGCCTTCGTGATCCTCTCCATGTTGGCCGTCCTGCTGTGGGTGCTGGTTAGTCACATTGTAGCTAGTCACACTGCCGTCACAACCAGCCTGGAGATGGTCACCTTCTCAACCTTCTTATCCAAGATTTCTTTCATGAGTTTGCAGAGGTTCCCAAGCTGGCCTTTGCTCTCCTTCATTTTCTTCTCCTCCTCTTCATCCTCAGGCAGCTCCAGGCCCTCCTCGGTAACGAGACCAGACTCTTCCCGTCGGACTCCTTGAGCTGCCCGCAGTACTCATCCACACTACCTCGTCATCCACACTACCTCGTCATCCACACTACCTCGAAGCCCCGCTTCGGCACTCGCTCTGCAAAAGCCGGGTTGGCAACCCGCTCTTTGCTCTCACCAGTGATGTAATAGCTAGACTTCTGGGTCTCCATCACGCGGGAGACATAGTCTGAAAGAGAAGTTCTCTCATCTCCAGACTGAGAAGTGTGATAGCGCATCAGCTCAGAAAGGCCTTGCTGAGGAGTCGAGCTCTCATGGATCCCAAGCTTTAGGTTTTTAGAGAAGGCCTCGTAGAATTTCCTGTAGCTCTCCTTGTCCTCTGCCAGCTCAGAGGAGAGCTCAAGGCATTACTTTACAGTGTTTTTGCGAATGACCTTCGAGATTTTGCTCTGCTGGAGCATTTCTAGGGAGATGCTCAGGGGCAGGTCCTTGGAGTCAACCCAACCACGGATGAAGTCGAGATATTCTGGTAGCAAGTCATCACAGTTGTCCATGCTGAACACATGGCAGGCACAGAGTTTAATGTTGTTCATTTCTTCTTGTTGTCAAAGAGGTTGAAAGGAGCCCCAGGGGGGATGAACAGCAATGCCCTGAATGCCAGCTGACCTACAGAGAAGTGCCTGACTGCCAAGTCGTCTTCCCAGTCATTGGTAATAGGAGCATATATTTATTCTAATATAAGATTATTGACTTTTAATTAGTTAACATAGTATATTGAATTACGTTGCTGTATTTCCTAAGGTTGAATCACCTTTGCGTGTGGTCACAGGGCATTATTCTCTGAATCCACGTTTAAAGTCGGTTTCCAATTATTTTATTTTGGATCTTTCACTACAGAGAGAGAGATATTGTTTTCCTTTGTTCATACATTTTATTTTTAAGCTTTCTTTCTATACATATACATTTATTAAAATTCCTAAATGTAATCATAGATGTTTGCATCTTTTGATTCCCTTTTTCTTTGTTCTTCCCACCTTCCTTATCCTCATCACCCACACCATTCTTTCCCCACCCTCCCCTTTACTTCCATGCTCACATGACCATGTTAAAAATAGATTGTGCATCTTTCCATGTTTTTTTCTTGAAGCTGATATAATCTTATAAATATAGATGTGTCTATATGTATGTTTTTAGTTTGTCCTCCTAGGGATTTTTCTTTTTGGGCGGGGAGTGGGAGTAGAGATGGGATTCTTTTTGAATCTATGGGGTTTTTTTTTCCATCAGTTCTGGAAATTGACACACACACACAAGTTCCAAGGAACAGACTGTCTTCCAGCAAAAACTTTAAGCATACTAGGATATAAGGCACCATGAACAAGATCCAGCAGAACAGATAAATATCAGCAAAGGACTCCAGAGACCTCAGATACTGAACATATCAGACACCAAATATAAAATAACTATGTCTAATAATTTTAAAGAAATACAAGACAAGCTTGAAATATGGTCAGGCAATAAGAAATTATTTTAAAATATCAGAGACTTAAGGACCATTTAAAACTTATAAGAATGAAAACTATAATGATGAAATTGAAAACTCAGTGGAAGATTTCTATTTCTGACCATAGTGGTTACCAAGATGTTTTGGACCCGTCTCCCATTGAAAATAACTACAAATGCTGGCTAAACTAGAAAAAATATCTTAGAGGCATCAAAGAGCTAACAAAACAGTAAGAAATAAACAAGCCAAAACCTAAGTGCAATTGGAAATACAGAAAAATAAGCATAATGGTGAAAACAATATTTATTTATTCAAGATAATTTCTAAATGTACTTTAACTTTGTGTGGGGGCATGCCTCATGACCTCATGTCTTGATGACCCTATGAACAAGGCCTCAACACTGAATGGCTGTCCCCTATGCTGAGGGGATATTCACCAGTGGGCTTGTCTGGACAGGGGCCAATTGGAAGGCACTTGCCTGCACATCTCAGAATGAGATCTGTCCCTCGAAAGTCTAGACCACAGACAGCCAACTCTGCAGGACCAGCACAACGATGGGTTTGCAAACCCTTAGCTCATAATATACAAGTAAGATTGGATTGGGGTGAGGATGGGAAGGATGAGCTAGCCTGTCATTCTTCCTACCTGCCTTACCTAAAACAAAGAGGGTGGGGGAGGGGGCATGATGCTCACCCTCAGTTCCAGGGGAGAACGAGGCTGCTGAACTGAGTTCAGACCTGCCTTCCTTCCTGTACTGCAGTCGCCGTGTGACTATTCCCTGCTGCAACCTCCTTTCCTGCACTGGGTCGATGCATTAGGCTAAGTTCGATCGCATACACAGCCTATTCTGACACTCTGTTATGGCTCAGGGCTCTGATCACACTTACTGCCAGTACTCCAACCTCAGTTAGGATGCTTCTAGCTTCACGTAACAGAAAGTCCCGCTCAGAAGGGCTTAGATACAATAAAAGGCGGTGTTTGGCTAAACGTCTTAGAGAGGATTCTCAGTTTAAGCACTAAAAATTGATTCTGACTGATCTAGGAAATAACACATTTGTTGAAAGGACGTTGGGTAAGTCAAAGGCTAGGTAGAACCGCAGCGAAAATGAGGCCACAGAAGCAGTTTGGTAAAGACAGTGCGCTACATTCTGACCCCGGGATTCAAGATACTAAGTGCTCCTTCTGAAACTGTTGCTCCAGGACCCTGGGTGTTGCTACCATCTACCACGCCTGCCGCTAACAAAATGAATTCTCCACCTTCTTCATGTCGCTAGCCCGGGAGTCACAGAAATCACACCGGTTGTTCCGATGGCCATGCAGAGAAGAGAAGCCTGTGCCTCAGCTGGGAAGCTGCCTGGGACTATGAATATCCAGCCCTCAGTGCTTCTACACTCAGAGGCCTCTCTGTCCCGCACTGATATGCATGTGGTGGGATATCCCCAAACCTGGCAGTGTGTTGAGAAGCAGGTCCGGGCCTCACAACCATATACCACATTCACTCAGAAGGCGGGAGAGCCTATGAACCCCAGAAATTCCACAAAAATCCTGAGCTTCCAGCTGACTGAGTTCTCATGTCCAGTCCCTGTGGCTATAGGAATTTCATGATTTACCACAACCCATCCCTTGGCTCCAGAGGCTGGGATTACTTTGATTGATTTAGGCCAGTTAGGGATCATCCCTGGAGCTGGGGGTGAGGATAATCTCACATAAATAACATGATTTTTTTTCCAAAATGGGTTGAGACTTAATGGATGTTGGGGAGAAAACACTGTGCCCTATCCAACTAGTCTCACTGGTCTTTCAGAACTTATTATTTCATACCTTCTGTAATTAATTTTTTTAAAAATGCACTGATTACCTCCCCAAATAGACAACAGGATTATGTGAACAAGGATTAGTTTTATAATGCTAGGATTCCCTCAGTGCCGAACACATGATAAGCATTCAGTAAATGATAATAAATTAAAGATTGGTTCTCCATTGCTCCATTGTTGGTGATGAATTAATCAAGCCCATGAAAGTAAGGTTGAATTGAGTCAAATAATTAAATAACTAGACTTTTCACCAGTTATTTTAGTTTTTCACAGGTACTCATTAAATTTTTACACAAAATGAGAGTAAAATATTTATCTTTCACATAACAGGGGCTATAGAGATTCCTTTTAAAGAGTTTTGAACTAGTTGGGAAAAAAGCATCATCTAAATCTAAGCTTTGTTCTTATTTCTCTTCGAGCCCTAAAATTGTCATAAAGGGTCTTCTTTATGAGGTAGGTATTTATTGTGTTGCCTCTGAGTTTATGTTTTTTATTAACTTATTTATCCCTTTCTTCCTCCCTACCCCAATCTACAGGACAATTAATACAGTTGGTTGTTAGAAGAAACATATTTCTTCAAAAGCGTGCCTTGCCCTGTTTAGTGCCAAAACGAATTCCCCTTTGGGTGAACTGATATAGTAATATACTTTATAATTATTATTCTTACTCTATTAACTATTCAGTAAATAGTGCAAGAAAGTGCTTTAGAGACCAAGCTTGCCTAACCCCCTCATCATTTGCAGATGACCACTCTATAGAAATTGTTTTTGGAGTTTTATGAACATCCATTGGGAGCTAAATAAGCAACTGACTTACATAATTAACATAGAAATTTGGCAAAAAACAGTTTTATGGATTGCGTGTCTATTTACATAAGGAGTTTATGGTGAATTAAAAAAAAAAAAGTGTTTCAGAGACTTCGCCTAAGTTTCCAAGGATCTGAGTAAGGAAAGCAGTTCCATGCCTCCAATGTTAAGCAACAGTAACTAAAAAGTTGGACTTGCCATCTTAACACAGATGGTGTAGTGGAGCACCTCAAGGCCCCCATCCTTCACTCCACCTTGTACCCACTCTCTTTGCAATGTGACTTTGCACCTACTCCCCCTAGGGTGAGTCCTTCAACTCTGGGTTTGACCAACAGAATAAGAAACAGTGAAAGTGTGTTAGTTCCAACCCTGGTCCTCAGAAGCCTTCATGCTCAACCCCTTGATCTTGGAGTTATATAAATATTTTAGTTCCATATGATGCCAAGATTTTATGGATGTTTGTTTCACAGTAATATCTGATCGATAAAACTAGCTTATTTTTACATTATTTGTACCAGTTTTTTCTGGGAATGAATTTGACTTAAGAAATAAAAAATTACTCTTAAAAATCAAGACTCCAGGTTCTGAAAACCAAGACTCTACAGCTAGTTCATAGGCTTGTGGTTCATCTCCCTGCAATGGAATAAAGTAGAAGTTCTTAAAACTTTTTGTCCCATATGCTCTTAAAAATTGCTGGGGACCCAAAAAGCTATTTCAGTTGGTTACATCTATTGATGTTTACAGTTTGGAAATTAAAACTGAGAGATTTTAAAATATTAATTAATTAATTATAAACTATGTATAATAAACCCATTATACAGTCACATAAATGACATCCTTTTATGAAAAATAACTATATTTTCAGAACAAAAACAGATAGAGTGAGAAAGTAGCACTGTTTTACCATTTTATAAATCTCTTTAATGTCTGGCTCAATAGAAGACAACTAGATTCACATAGTTCTTTAACTTCACTTTAATTTATAGCAGTGTATTATTTTGATCAAAGCATATGAAGAAAATTTGGCTTCATACAGATAGGATGTTGGAAAATGAAAGAGAATTACTTTGGGGGGCTGGAAGAGTATTTTAACAGCATTTTCAGATCATTGAAGATATCCTTTTGTGCTACTATACCAAAATTTAACAAGCAGTAGTTCCTTAAAACTTAGTTGCAGTGTCAGGACGCCTGAGTGGCTCAGTGTTTTAAGTGGCTACCTTCAGCTCAGGTCATGATCCTAGGATCCTGGGATCAAGCTCCACATGGGGCTCCTTGCTCAGCGGGGAGCCTGCTTCTCCCTCTCCCTCTGCCTGCCGCTTCCCTGCTTGTGCTCTCTCTCTCTCTGACAAATAAATACACAAAATCTTTAAAAAAAAAAACAACTTAGTTGCAGTGTGGAAACTGACAGCATATTGATGAATATTTTGCACCCTGTTATCTTAAAATCCATTGGTCTACCCAGAATTTTGAACAGATCTTTTGTGCATGCATGATTTTGACCCCCATGAGCTCCCTGAAAAGGTCTTGGGGTCTCCAAGGAGTCTTCAGACCACACTTTGAGAACCACTGATATAAAATATCAAATAAGCTTAGTCTATATTCTACTTCACAGAGAAGCCATCTCTTTGCAAACATGCTTCTTCCTGTGAGACACAAATAGATAAAGAACATTATCCACAATCTCATTTACTACATTAACAAAAGCTATACTTATATTTTTCTGATCCTTGAATTTTATATAAAGGGATTGTGTAGAAAACAAGGCTATTTCTTACATCATCCTTAATCTATATATGCTGGGTATTGAACTGAAGCTGGAACTACAGAGACAAATAAAACAAAGTCCTTGCTCATGATATATTTACAGCCTCACGGGGAGGGTCACAGATAACACACAGTAAATAAACAAAGATGACAATTTCAGGTCTTGGTTAGAGTTCTGAAGAATATGAGGCTCCCCACAAAATTCAAACCTGATGTTGCCTCAGACGTAAGAGGGAAGCATATGAAACTTCAAATCTGTGTAAATCTAAGCAAGAAGCACAAGGAGCCCTGGGCAGAGGGGAGCGGTGGCCGGGACCCGCTATGGGCAAACAACAGAGGAAGCAGAGGAGGTTGGGGCACGGTGGGGATGGAGATGGGGGCTGTTTTCTCTCCCCTCCCAATGTTCTTGGCAAAGCATTGCCTGGCCTGGTGCCACCTTGAGGCAAAGCAGCGGCTGGACAGGGGTGGCAGGATGACACCAGGACGGTGCCAGAGGCTGGGCAGGGTAAGGAAGGTAACGATGGGGCCATCCATCCCTCCCTCAGCCCGAGGGCTAGGGGATTACCAACAATCTCGATAAAGGGCAGGACAGGGGTGCTGGTTCTCTGAGGGGCGTTTATGTAGAGCATATGGGGATGAGGTGAGGGGTAGGACAGCCCCGGCTGTGGCACTGGGGGCTCTTCTTATGCTCGCCTGGAGGGAGTCACCGGCAAGTCTAAAGCCCAGCTCTGTCACTAACGACCTTGAACAGGTCATTAGCCACTCAGTTTCTTTACTGGTAAAATGGGGATAACACCTACTTCAGAGGCTTCTTGTGAGGATTGAGTAATTTAATATATGTAAAGCATCTAGAACTTATATGTATATAAGTATGTATATACATATGGCCAGCAATCCCTCCCCAGATATAGGTCCCGATCACTTCTCACCGAGATCTATAAAGGGGCAAAGATGAGGATAGTCACTGTGAAGCTCTTTATGGGAGCTCCTCCTGAGGGGTGATAAATGCACTCTACAGAATGCTAAGGATCACTTGGAAGCAATTAACCAGAAGTACGAAGAGCAAATACATATGAATCTTTAAAACCCACTGTTGATTGTAAAACATAAATAGAACAAGGTCTATGGCACAATACTATTAATAAAAATTTAAAACATTTACAAAACAACACCTGACATTTTACAGTATTGCACTTATATCAAAGAGTATATATCTACTATCTTATGGTGGATGCCTACATGGAACGGGAGGGAATGAAAATGGAAATCAGGGCTGAGTGGGAGAAATATCCATGAAAGAAAGGCAATAATAGTGTACCATAAACTGAGGTATATGATTGACTCACTGTTTTTCACATGAAACATTAAAAAAAAAAATGAAGAAAGAACACGGGGTGGGAGAGAAAGAATAAGATAATTAGATAGTGTCTGGGCTGCAAGTGGGGTGATTGGCACTGAATAGGGTGATCAAGGAAAGCCTCTCCAAAGAGGTGACTGTGAAGCCTGTCATATAATGCTTTGGGAATATGAATTCCAGGCAGAGGGAACAGCATGTGCTAAGACCCTGAAACAGAAATATGACATATTTGAAGAATAGGGAAAAAAAGACAGGTGTTTTTGGAGCATAGTTAGCAAATAAAGGTGAGTTTTAATTTTAAAAGATGGTCTGGTAAAGGTCTTTCCTCATACACTGGTCTATATGTCTAGATGGTTTAGGACAACTAGTTTCACAGAATTGGTAATTCCCCAGGAGAAGGGAAGTCCTCTGTGGGCTTATGGTGACCTGGTTTGTGACAGGGAGGTAAGAGCTGAGCATCAGGCAACGGGAGAGGGGCAGGACCAAACTTTGCTCCCTTGGGTGTAGAAGAGCCAAATCCCACCCTGGGGAAGACAGAAATTTTAGTGGGCCTACGATTTAAGTTCTCCCCACCAATCACTGGGCAGTCAGCAAAGTACCTGGTTGGGTAGGACTTCTGACATAGCACTATCCCAGATGTGGTCCTGTTTTCGCCCATGCCCTCAACGCTTCCCTGGCAACAGTGCCTCCCTGGGACCACTGTCGACATCTGTCCCCTCTGGGATTTGAACACTGGTCTCTTTTTGCCCCCTCTCCACAAAACATACATTTCTTGGTTTCCTTCAAAATAGCATCTGGTGTATCAAAACTACAAACCTCAGTTTTTCTCATCTGTCCGGGGGTATTGATCTCTCGTCACCCAACCAAATGCTGAAATGTTCCTGAAATAGCAAACAAATAAGTAAAAAAAAAAATAATAATAATAACAAGCTGTTTTTTCATGAACAAGAAATCCTTGAGAACAGAGACCTAGTCTATCTTGATTTCCATGCCTCGAAAAATGCCAGGTCTACAGTAGGTGATCAAGAAAATGGGTTGGATGAGTTCATACACACATACACACACACAAACACACACATACAAGATGAAAAAAATCATATATTGTTCCCATGGTGAAAGCTCCAACTGGAATTCATCTTTCTCAAGATAAAAAGCATAAATGTAACTTCGTTCAGCACCAATTTTTGCTCACTTAATTTTCCTCCTTGGGGCTATAATGGGTAATGATAATGTTTATTGAGTACTATGTGCCAGACACTGAATCTCATTTAAAACCCAAGACAACCCTATGAATTGAGGACTATCTTATCTTTACCTAAAAGAAGAGAAAGTTGAAGCTTAAAGAGATATAGGACCCTTTAAGTGATGGCTAGATCTGGGTTTTTAATCCCAGGTCACCTGACCCCAGAATTCTTGGAGGAACTTCTGAAACTCCGGTCAATCTTACAAAAATAAAATGTATTAAAGCTGTACCTGAAACAACTACACTCTTGTGAATATTTTTCTTTTCTAGACTAATCATTGGCATCCATATATTTACGCATGTTTTAAGGAACTGAAAACTTTTCACAATATTGCAATGATTTAAAATATAAAGTTACAGGACAGTTTGCAAAAGAGCAGGGGGGGGAAGAATAGCAGTGAAATCTTCTAAGTCATAGGTTGTCCTTTGCACTGAGTCCATGTTTGCTTTAATTTTAGTTTTCAGCTTGAAATTCCCTTTTTTTCCCTCTATTTTTCTTTCTTTTTCTTTGTTCTGATGGTTTAATTAATTCTTGAGATCAATTTTGCTGCAGTAAACATTCTTTGTCTGAGTCTGAGTGCCCTAGAAATGATAGCCTGAGGCAAAATTTACATTCTAAAGCTTTACTGGAAGAATGCAAGCCCAACGCAGCGAGAGTGAAGGGGGACAGGGCATGGAGGCAGGAAGGAGGGGGAAGGAAAGTTCCTGAAGTGGCCCTCCGCTTCACTAAAAAACACAACTGGGTGCTCGGTCATGGAGGACGTTTCCAGAGAAGCCTCATGGAAACATTTCTCAGAAGAGTCCTTTGGGGGAGAGAAAGGAGAAGAATTTATCTATGGCTCTCTCTCCCATCCGTTACCTCTCCGTGGTTGAAATTTGCTTCGCTGGGTATGAACGCCTGGCACTTCTGGCATTGTTTCCTGGCTCCCCTTGCGGCCAAAAAGAAATGGCAGTGGCATCCACCACCCTCTGAGCAGACACAAGCCAGGGACATTCCCTCTCTGCCTGCAGCCTCCTGGGCCCTATCAAGCCCCTGTGCCCCTGGCAGTCCTGTTGTAACTTGTACCTCAGCGATGACAGGGAGGAGAGGACAGACCTGCAGTGTGAGGAACAAGGTAGGTGATGACTGGCCTGGGCCGTGCGTGAGCTGGGAGGCCTGGAGCGCAGCTGAGGGAGCAGGAGGAACATTACAACAGCATGGCTTCCACGGCAATGGCCCAGAAGGCGATCCTCCTGGAGAGTCACTGGTCGCACTGAGTAGCCCAATACAGTCAGTCTGGCAGAACGTTCTCACACCTGTCTGCTTGTGCACATACAGGAGATGTGCCCTGGGTGTACCTCCTCAAGTGGGCTGGCTGGCTCACCGGGAAGCTCCGACGGGACCAGATAGTGTCATGTTATACTCCTAAACAATAGCTTTCAATAATCACTTGTTATTGATTTGGCCTGATTTTTTTCCTTTCCTATATATACATCTAAAACTCATCTGTTGCTTCATACATTCGCCCTGGGAGGGGGGGACATCCCTGAATATCCCTATCACAACTTCCTCCTTAATTAAACTACAATAGGCATCTCTTGCCAAACTCACAAGGAACCTGAAAATAAGAATTAAATAGTATCTGGGCGCCTGGGTGGCTCAGTCGTTAAGCGTCTGCCTTCGGCTCAGGTCATGATCCCGGGGTCCTGGGATCGAGCCCCGCATCGGGCTCCCTGCTCAGCGGGGAGTCTGCTTCTCCTCCCTCTCCTGCTCCCCCTGCTTGTGCTCTCTCTCCCACTGTATCTTGCTCTGTCAAATAAATAAATAAAATCTTTAGGGCGCCTGGGTGGCTCAGTCGTTAAGCGTCTGCCTTCGGCTCAGGTCATGATCCCAGGGTCCTGGGATCGAGCCCCGCATCGGGCTCCCTGCTCCGCAGGAAGCCTGCTTCTCCCTCTCCCACTCCCCCTGCTTGTGTTCCCTCTCTCGCTGTGTCTCACTCTGTCAAATAAATAAATAAAATCTTTAAAAAAAAAAAATAAATAAGATAAATAAAATCTTTAAAAAAAAAAAGAATTAAATAGTATCTGTGAAGGATTTCGAACTTCTTGAAGAGAGACGCTATTTAAATCCACATTCATTTTAAAACCAAAATTTCCCATTATTTCCAGGAGAGGGCACAAATTCATCTTATGTGTATTCCTCCTACTCTTCACCAGCCTCCCTAACCTCACCCCTCACGCACACACACATGCACGTCCGCGCCAATACACACCCTAACTCCAATCTTGCACTCATTCAAACCATTTATACTATCATTTCAAAACCTATGAAAGGCAACCCAGGGCAGGCTCCTTACCCTGCTGCAAGATCCAGAATGTCCACTGGGGCTTCGTGAGGTCCCTGTGTAGGGCTGTGTCCCCTGGGCCCGGAATGGGGAAGGAGGAAGGGTCTTACAAATTCAACACATCTGGCTCTAAGTTAGAGTTCCTATATTATTTTTCCTCATTTCCTATGGCATGGGTGTCCCAAGAGTAGTGATAGGAGTGGTCTCAAGCAATAAGGGCGTGCATTGTCTGTAGAGAATTTTGAAACAATAATAAAACAGACTAAAATTTGGTTTGCTTTTAAAAACGACAGTCACACACCGGCAATTCTACACAATGTCAGATCCCATGTAAAATACTCTTCTTCCCCCAAAATCTTTTGTTGGTCTAAGTTCAAGACAATTTCTGCAGTTACTATTCAATTTTATAATAAATAAAATTAACACTTTTTAATCCTTCCATAGGCATTCTATTCTACGTAGAAGTCGGAGGAGTGCTGGCATAAACGGACCCATCTATACGTGCTTGTTGGAGAGTTATGTTCCTTACGGTTCAGAATCTTCCACGCGGGTGGCTCAGTCTGTTAAGCATCATGATATTGACGCTTCGGCTCAGGTCATGATCCCAGGGTCCTAGGATTGAGCCCTGCATCGGGCTCCCTGCTCAGCGGGAAGCCTGCTTCTCCCTCTCCCCCTGCTCATGTGTTCTCTCTCTCTCTCACTCACTCACTCACTCTTTCCCTCAAATAAATAAATAAAATCTTAAAAAGTTAAAAAAAAAAAAAAGAATTATCCACGCTTGCTTTGGGTGCCTTTCATGTCCCCAACTTGGGTGGATCTATCTGCTTGTGCATTTAAACCCTAGATTTGAAAGAAGTGATTGTAACAGAACTTGTGCTACTTCCATTCTCTTTGACTCAATTTAATTCTCTCATTCTATGTGACCACTTGGAGCTTTTATTTGTGATTAAAATTTAAAACAGTGCAAACTGCAAGTTATAATATTCTTGTTTGGTAAGTGCAAGTTTTCATACATGAAATATTTTACTCTATTGGAATAGTATCTTTAAAATTTGAAATGGAGCCCTTTTTGTCATTTTTCTTGTTTAATTGCGACCTAAGTATTATTAGCCTGTAATGTTATTACTCATGTCTGTGGCAGACTAGTATGTAGGTGTATGCTTTTTCCCTTTCATTTGGAAAACACTAATGTAATTTAAAAATATTCATCCATTACCTTTCCCTCTTCTTTGATCCTGTATTAATTTATTTTATTACTTATCATTTATTTTTATTGACATGATTACATATACAAAGTTCAATAAAAGAAAAATCTCACTGCTTCTTTTCTCTCTGTTATTATGAGTATTCATTTCATTTCAGTATTATTACTGAAAATAATGTTGTATGGAGAAGTTTCTGTTAAACAATGATCTGCCCTGTTAGATAGACCAGGTACACTGCTGTTTCCTGGAGTGGTAAAACTACCTTGCAGATCCACAGAGCTCCCCAGCCTGAGGAGCCTGCGCCCTGCTCCTCGGGTATGAATCTGCTCACCAGGCTAATGGAGGGAGATTAACCCTCACTTTACCTTCATTGTATATTTAACTCCAAGAGGACTGAACTTGGTCTGGTTCAGCCCTGATCCCCAGGAACAGAGCAAGCAATGAATACATTTTTGTTGAATGAAAGTAGTGTGGTGTTACTTGGCACACATTGGACTGTGCACATCTTTGTATTTCTGAGCGTTTTTGTGGGAGTGTTTCCAGCACAAGATAGGAGCACAAGAGCAAACATCACGTATTTCCCTTCTCCACCCCCCGTCCCTGCATCCCAGCAGTGCCAGGGACTCTACAATTGCAGGCTGACTAATCTATTAACTATAGGGCCAGGACTCAAAAGACTACTCGGAAAAAATTAAGAATGGCCAAGGAGTTAAAATTAAATAAAATAAAGTAACATTTTATATTATTTTCTTATCATCTTACTGGTTTCTTTTGGGGGCAGGGTTACTCATTAGAAATAAAATGCTCAACTTATCAAAAGACACTATAATTGCTATTGATCTCTCCCAAATTTTAATAATTTATTTCTCATTGATTTAACAGATGCCCAGAAATACATCTAACTATGTGTCAGAATTACTAAAGGTTATTTTCAAAGTAGGAAATGAGGGACAGTGTAATTTTTAAAGGATCTGCACAGATCATATAAGATGATCTTTCAAAGGTAAGTAATATAGAATGTTGGCGTGAGAGACCCTAAAGCTTACATAGTCCAGCCTCAGTCCGTAACTGAAGCCAACAAGAAGGCAAGACTTTTGTCCAGGCTCACAGTGTAGGGGCAGAGCCAGGACCAGAGCCAGCAACCCTAACTTTTACCTCAGGCTCTCCTCCAAGATGACAGAGCTTCTAAAGTCCAAGAAAATGGCTCTCTACTTGTTTATTATATTGACTTGATTAAAGTATTTAAGATAGGTGGTCCAGAGTTATAGCTGTTTATAGTGACCATTGACTAAACAAGGAAAAAGAACATTATAAAGACACTTTATATTCGCAGATAACAATATATTGAATAATGATTTGAAGTTACCTTTATGAACCTCTTTTATAGCACATGCATTTATGGAGTAGAATTAATAAATAATTCTTGCTCAGTTCGCCGGCGCCCCTCAGCCTCGCCACTCCGCTCTTAGAGCTCCTCGGCCTCGCCGCTCGCCTTTGATTTTCCTCAGTCCTCTGACTTTGATCCCTTTGCCCAGTCGAAGCCAGGCAGCGCCACGAGCAGAGCCAACAGCAGCCCCAAGAGTGGTGCCAGAAGCGCAGCCTCCGCTCCTCCTGGAACTGAGGCTGCCGCCATCATGTCTGCTGCAAACCCTGAGACTCCAAACTCAACCGTCTCCAGCGAGGCCAGCACTCAGCCCTCCTCAGCTACAACCAGCCAAGGCTATGTTTTACCAGAAGGCAAAAGCATGCCAAACACCGTTTTTGTTGGTGGAATTGATGTTAGGATGGATGAAACCGAAATTAGAAGTTTCTTTGCTAGATATGGTTCAGTAAAAGAAGTGAAGATAATCACGGATCGAACTGGTGTGTCCAAAGGCTATGGATTTGTTTCATTTTATAATGATGTGGATGTGCAGAAGATAGTAGAATCACAGATAAATTTCCATGGTAAAAAGCTGAAACTGGGACCTGCAATCAGGAAACAAAATTTATGTGCTTATCATGTGCAGCCTCGTCCTTTGGTTTTTAATCCTCCTCCTCCACCACAGTTTCAGAGTGTGTGGAGTAATCCAAACACTGAAACTTATATGCAGCCTCCAACCATGATGAATCCTATAACTCAGTATGTTCAGGCATATCCTTCTTATCCAAGTTCACCTGTTCAGGTCATCACTGGATATCAACTGCCTGTATATAATTATCCGATGCCACCACAGTGGCCTGCTGGAGAACAAAGGAGTTATGTTATACCCCCGGCTTACACTGCTGTTAACTACCACTGTAATGAAGTTGATCCAGGAGCTGAAGTTTTGCAAAGTGAATGTTCAGTTCATGAAGCTACTCCATCCTCAGGAAATGGCCCACAAAAGAAATCTGTGGACAGAAGCATGCAGACTGTGGCATCTTGTCTATTTAATCCAGAGAACAGACTGAGAAACTCTCTTGTTACTCAAGATGACTACTTCAAGGATAAAAGAGTACATCACTTTAGAAGAAGTCGAGCAGTGCTTAAATCTGTTTGATCCCTTCTGCTAACTTTCTAGTCTCATGGGAAGTTGCTGGTTTTGAATATTAAGAAGAGACTGAAAGTTTTCACTATTATAGAAATTTAATTCTGAATTTTGATAACTCACACTCAGACTTTCTTACATAAGTTGCATTAGATTGCCTAGTTTTATTTTACATTGAAACTGTTCTTCATTAGATGTTTATTTAGAAACTAGTTCTGTGTTCAATATATAGTTGAAAGTAAAAAAGAATTGAGACTGAAAGGAATAACTTTAAGATTTATCTGTACGGATTTTTTTTTTAATTGAAATTGACATTTTAAGGGTTTAAAAGCAATTACTGATTTTCAGGAAATTAGAAAACCTATTTTGAAAGGTCAGAATTTTGATAGTTTGAATTCAAGCATTTCACTTCTCCAACAAGTATCTGTGAACAGTACAATATTTACAGTATTGTTCTTTACATTTATGATTTGTCTCGAAATTTACCACAAAAGCAGAGTTTTTAAAACTGTATTTTTAATCAGTGGAACTCAATATTTGGTTAGCTTTATTGAAGTCTTCCTTGTCTAAACCCATTAAGAGATTCTAAACAAACAGTCCAATCAGTGGGTCTTACGTTTATTAGTTCAAAGTACTTGTCTTTTATCTAGAATCCACACATAGATATCCTATTTGATTGGGATAGTAATTAGGATAACTAAAATTCTGGGCCTAATTTTTTTAAAAAATTCAAAACAAACTAAATTAAGTACATAAGCTTTTCAGTGAGTTACCATTCTCCTTTTTTCTTTTAATTTTTTTTCCTTGAAATGCTAAACTCAATGGCTGTATCTTAAATTGTGCAAAATACTGGTATTAAAGAATCCTGAAACTTTTTTTATGTCACTTAAAGGTTAATCAGAGTATCTGAAAGGAATTGTTTTTATAAAACCATTAAAATGTTAGTTATTTGTTAAAGAGCAAATAGATTTTATTTTTGCTTGTTAGCCTATTATATTTCCTTTTTTTAAAGTAAAATATGTAGGGGCGCCTGGGTGGCTCAGTCGTTAAGCGTCTGCCTTCGGCTCAGGTCGTGATCCCAGGGTCCTGGGAACGAGCCCCGTGTTGGGCTCCCTGCTCCGCGGGAAGCCTGCTTCTCCCTCTCCTACTCCCCCTGCTTGTGTTCCCTCTCTTACTTTCTCTCTCTCTGTCAAACAAACAAACAAACAAACAGGACATGCCAGTGCAGGAGGGAAGATAAACGCTCCATGTAGAGGAAGTAGCAGGTGGAAAGACTCTTGCTTTTCATTAAATAGTAACTCCCTGGGCACATACGACATGCCAGGCATATAACGTATTTAAGGTGCCTGTGGGACATTCCGGTGAAGTTGTCTGTGAAATGAGCAGAAATGTAGTTCAGAAACACAGGAGAGAGGGCTGGGCTGCAGGTGGGGTTGTGGGTGTCCTCAGCATCGACGTGGTAAGCGATGTGGAACTGAAGAGGGCAGTGAGATCCCTCAGGGAAAGATGTGGAGGAGAGAGAGGAAGCCACTATCATCACCCTAATCTTATAAATGAGGAAATTCAGGCTCAGAGAGGTTAAGTAACCTGTCCAAGGCCACATAGCCATCGAATGGCTGAACCACAACTCCAAATTAAGATCTCTTGGCCCTTGGAGCTTATCATCCTTTCCAGGACACCATGCTGACATTGCTGATTTCTCTCTGCTTTTGTTGCTGACTTGAAGAATGGAGAAAAAATCATTTTAGGATATGGTCTAACAGTGTTCTCAGTAACTGTCATACAGAAGATTGTAAAACATGCTACTTTAGGAAGCCCTTTCAGACCAGTAGAAAAGTCAGTAGATTCTGTCATTTTTCCTTTAAAATTCAGTAATGAGTATATAGCGTAAACAATAGCAACCTCCAAGAAATAGCCAGGTAGAATACAGTCAGTGAAAAATTAAGGTATTGGAATATGAGAAAGGAGACAAGCAGCTAGATAGGAGAAATATTCACTTTTCTTGGCTTTTATTTGGTGGCACTTAATATTTAATAAATTCTGAGGGTTTAGCTCCCTGGCATGATTCATGATTCATGTCAGTGAATTTCCTAGGAACATTCTTTCATGGTGACACAAAATTAGGGGGCCTTAGTTCTTCAAACTTGTAAAAATGACTCTTTGCTTACATGATTTTGTTTTTCTAGCACAGAAATATCAAGCATAACAAGTTATCACTGCCTGGAATGAGAACCCTGCCCTCATTCCTAGGTAATGATCCACAAGTTGGATTGTATTTTCTTGTTTTCACAAACCCGTTGCATTATGGCTTTTTCAATTCATCTAATAACATTACTCATTATTTCTTGATGATGATCATTTAACAATTCATTTGTTTTTCATTGGGATTCCATTTCTAATTACATATTCATTATAATAAAATTAAAATATAGCTCAATTTCTGCTAATGGACTGTGGCATTCTTCATATTAGAAAAAAATTCTATCTGTATGGCATTATAAAGACATCGAGTTCCAGGAATATTCCTAACAAAGTCAGAAATATCCAGTAATAGTCCTTACTTTGGCCAGATTCCCAGTAATGTCATTGTGCCTTTTCCCCAAATGATCTATTAGAATGCTGGTTTCTTTTAAAGATGAGCAGTCCATCCTTGTTTGATGTGAAAGATGTCTCTTTTGGCCTGACTCCCTTTCTTCTCTCTGACCACCTGTCTTCCATCTAAAAAGTGCTCCATGAAACACTTTTTAAAATAAAATTGAGAGGCGCCTGGCTGGCCCAGTCGGTAGAGCATGTGACTCTTGATCTCGGGGTCATGAGTTCGAGCCCCACGTTGGGCATCGAGATTACTTTTAAAAATATAAAAGTGAAGTGAAAATAACTGTGTTTTGAGATTTTTTTTTCCCCCCACAGAATTCTGGATCAAGCCTAGAGAATCAGCTTCAATCAAGACAATTTTATAGCCCTACTCCGTGATGAAGACAATTTTATAGCCCTTAGCAAATCCTTTTAGATTCACTAGCATGTAAAAGTTTTATCATGGATTTACTATTTCTTCCTTTTTACTTAATGAAAATTTTAGAATTTAGTTAAAATAATTTACTTAAATAGAGGATTTCAGAGAGGAACCTAGCTTTCGGAGACACTCACTGTCACATTTTCAGCCATGCAACAGCTGTGCTTCATCCTTAGCTTCAGGCCCCAGGGTAGTAGGTGGAGTGCAACCCAGCACGCAATGGGGTGAGGCCAAGGCCAGAATGAAAACGTGAGAGTGGCCTGGGTGGAAGCAACGTGGTTTATCTCAGCTGTGTTACATAGTATGTAGTGTGCTGGTAGAGTTCTAGTCTCAGGTAGACCTGGATTCAAATCCCCCGAAGAATCACACCGTGACCTTGGGAAATTCCTTAACGAACACGAATCCCTGTTTTCTTATTCATGACGTGGAAAAACTTTTGTATCCCTCAGGGTCTAGTCAGCAGACAGAAACCATACCAATTACTGAGCAGTGAGAATTTAATATAAAAAAAACTGTTAACTAGGTGTAATAAAGTTGTTTACTCGGTGACTGAAAGGTAAAATGAAGGCACTAAGAAATCATAGCAGTAGCCACTGTGGGAAGCGGCTTCCTCCCCCTCAGGTGCGGAAGAGAGGAAGAAGTTGGAGGAGGGACCAGGACCCCCACCGCTGGGGTACCAGTTGGCTGGTGCCAGCATCGCTGAGAAGGTGCAATGAGGCTGTTCCTACAAGGGTTCGGATGGCTCCGGGTCTGAAGTCAGGAGGAACTGCCTCAGCTGAGATGAACAGGCATGGCTGACATGCTGCTCACAGAACAGGAAGTAGCTATAAGCCCCCAGGGAAGGAGCGAGTTCCTTCTCTCTTCTCCAGCCTTCTAGTGTCTCTCTGGTTTTCCCATTGGCAGAGCCCAACAAGGAGTAGCTGGTAAAGCAGAAACGTGGTCAGTAGAGTCCCAGAGACCCAGCGCCACAAAGCAAAGAATAGAACAATGGATTTGGAACTGAGAGACAAAAACCTAGAACTGGCACAAATACCAGGTATTGAGCTAGGTCAAGTGCTTTACATGCATTATCTTATTTATCTTCACAACTTAATGAAGTGTCCTCATTTGACAGATGGGCAAGAAAGGAAGCCAGGTTTATCTGACTTCTTCAGTCCTCTGTAGTATATCACAAGGCGTTGTCTGAATCCTGTCTCCGTAAGCAGCTGTTGTCCTTTCCACCTTCACCCTCCCTCTGTTCTAACATATTCAATATTCTCAGAGCTCGGTGGTCCTAACATATTCAATATTCTCAGAGCTGGGGGGAGGTGAGGGAAGCAGAGAGTAAGGCAAATTTACAGAGGAGCTGAGGGAAGGAAGTGGACCCATTTTGTGGTTCAAAATGTGGTCCATAATAGCCCATATTGTGGCCCTGACAATATGCAGATGGGAAAAAAAGCATGAGAGCTTCAAGGGAATTCACCTTGCAGGAAGGAGAAGACTGAGCTAATGGCTGAGATGCCATCAGTTCACTGGGGAGCACTGGTGCTGGTCACTGAAGCCTTGGTAAGTGGCATGCCCCAAGAGGGTTGCCAGGTGGAGGATACATATGAAAGCTGGGGTGGAGCTTCTGAGAGAATCTCAGAGGGCAGAAACATCCTTCTTTGTGTCTTGAGCTATCACGGCACCCTGGCAGGGATCTGCTCTGGGGCAGTGAGGCGAGAGAGCCATCTCTGGTGTCCAGGGCTGAACATGGAATTGTAGGGTTAATGAGAGCAGCTGAGATGAAATGCGGCATCTGCCTGAACTTTCAAGGTTTCAGTGAGGATAGCAAAGACTTTTACAGCAACAATAGCACATTGTGAAGAAACCAGCTGCCATGTCACCTCAAACAGTACTAGAAAAAGAGTAAATCTGTAGAGAGGATTGTTGAGGTCAGAGCCACAAGGCTGAGTGAAGAACATATTCCATGTGCCTTGGGCCGAGTTCCCTGGAAACAAATTCAGACAAAACTTGCTTGCAGGTGGTTCACTGAGGGCTGTAGTCAGCGACAACCCCTATAAAGAAGTAAGGAAAGCAAGACTGGGCAGAGGGAGAGATTGAACTGCAATGCAGGTGTGACAGAGGCCTAGTTTATTGCACCTTCAGTGGGAACTGGGATAGTCCTTCAAAGTGGCTCCAAGTGGGCACTGATCTTTTGACTCCCTCACAGACCAGCCACTGGGTGCAATCCTTGGAGAGGGGGTGTAAATCTTGTCCCGAGGGATACTCCTAGACGGATGCCAGCTGGGAGCCTTTAGCGGCTGATGTCCCAGCAGCTGGGAGAATGAAAGCCCTGGTCCTAAGTGAGAGATCAAGGAGGCCCACTACTGCGTCTGCTACACATCCATCCATGAGAAAAATAACCGAATAACTACTGAATAACTGAATAACTACTCTTAGTCAGGCACTGCACTGGGCACTGGAAACACATCAGGGATGGAGACAGACAAATATCTGGCCTCATGGTAGAGTTATATTTCCTAAATGTTTCTTTGCCTCAATGACCTCACCGTGAACTATGGATAATAAGTTCCTAACTCATAGGATTGCTATAAGGAGTGAATAAGGTAGCACACGTCAAGCCCCTAAAACTCTGCCTGGCACATAGCAGGCTTTTAATTAGTATCAGATGCTGTTATTACTCTTGATAATATCTACGCTACGGTGTTTGAGGACTGCCTGGAGGATCAGCAGGCCAGTCAACTCCACTGTGATCGCTACCACAGGCATGGATTTGCATGAAGGAGGAGCTCCGAAGGGAGAAAAGGTTGGAACGCTGGGCCTGCCCCAAGAGCAGTAATAAGCTACCCCTGATGGAAAGACATGGGTCCCAGAAGTCTATCATGTAGATTGATGGCAGCCCAGTCCCCAGGAACTCAGAGTGTAAAAGGACGGCCAGAAAGAGTGATAACACCCAGGGCTCTCTGACTAAAATGTCTGTGGCCAAATAAGCATATCTCCTCTCAGAATACCATGCCAGCCCAGGCCAGCAGCTCTGGGAGAGCAGCTGTGGGAAAATCATCAAGCAATCAAGTCAAGCTCAAGTCCATCTCTCCACCTTGGTTCTCCCCCACCTCCCTGTACTTGGGCTCTGAACTGGGACTTGAAAAGGACACTGCATCTAGGAATTTCCCTTGGCTCCATGGCTCCAAATCCTGGGCTTTACAATCACAAATAGCTGTACCCCAGCCCCAGCCCCTGGCTTACCCGTTGGCTGGGCACACACCACTTGACCGCCATTTGTCAGAGGGACTGGATGGCAGAAATGGCAGTGGAGGGTACTGTCCTCACTCAGAGTTCCTGCTGCAGACATGGGAAGAGACACCATTTTTAAAGGGTTTGGTTTTTTTAGCAGCATGGGCAGTGTCTGCTATCTCTGGAAGGCATTGGGGACTGCAGCAACAGCATTGTGCTTTGAGCCCCTTGGCCTTGGCAGCCACAAAAACATCCCTGGAGCCCACGGCAAAGAGAGAAGAGGCTATAGGTCCTGAGTACTACCCAAAAGAAATGTTTCACAAGTATACATGAGACTCCCCGCTGAAGTCTCCAGGGATGGAAGCTGACCTTTCCTCCCATAATTCGGGAGGGGCTGGTGTTCTCACATAGCAGGTGAAGGTAAAACCAGACAAATTCTACTTTGTATGTTCTTGTGACTCTGTCCCTCCCATCTGGCTCCCAGCACTACCAGCATCCTGTGTGGCTTAAGGCATGAAGGGTTATACATTTACTGTTTTGTCACTCGCTCTCCATTCCCTCTACTGGAGACCATAGCAGAATTCCCTTCAGGGGGATTACCAACTCTTCTCTCAGTTCATAAAATGATGGTGGGGTTGATTGTACCTTGGCTTGAGGTATGCACATGTGACTCGACTCAGCCTAGCCGTTCAGAAAGAAAGTGACTTTTTTTTTTTTTGGTGGCAATGGTTGGTTTGGGGATGGGCACATGATCCAGACAGAATCAATAAAACTCACTGAGCTGGCTGGGAATCCTGGGGAAAGGATAATTATTCCTTTCAAATAGACTTGAATGAGGTCTGCTGCTGCTGGAAGCATCTTGTGACCACAGGGGACAGTAGTGCTTGAAAATTGAGCCAACGTTGAGAAGAGCAGAGGTGAGAAAGTGACTGGTTCTCCAGTGACACTGTTTGAGCCTAGATCTGTCTTTGGATTTTTCAGTTATTAGAGGCAATGTGTTGTGTTTTTGCGTAAAACCATTTGGGTTGTTTTTCCTCTATCATTTACAACTAAGAAAATCAAAACAGATAGAATCTATAAATCAAGCAAGCAGCACAGGACTGGGAACATAAAAGACATGCAAGTTCATTTTAGATCCCCTTCTTTCCTTTCACTTGATCCTCACTACTACTATCATATGTAATAAGTAGGAATGATGGTTTTTTGTTTTTGTTTTTGTTTTTTTTTTAAAGATTTTATTTATTTTATTGAAAGAGAGAGAGCACAAGAGGGGGGAAGCGGGTGAGGGAGAAGCAGACTCCCTGCCGAGCAGGGAGCCCGATGCGGGACTCGATCCCGGGACTCCAGGATCATGACCTGAGCCGAAGGCAGTTGCTTAACCAACTGAGCCACCCAGGCGCCCAGGAATGATGGTTTTATTGTCCTATGAAAACAGTGATAAAATTACACGCTTGATATGTTGAATGACTTGCTCAAGGTCTTCTGACTAATTGATGATTGAGCTCAGGTTGGTGACCTTCAGATTTGGGAAATAGGAAAAGTTAACAAGATCAGTACACCAAACATGATAATTAATCAGATCTATTTACTGATATTGTCTCGAAGATACTTTTTAAAAAAATTTTTTAAAAGATTTGATCTATTTATTTGAGAGAGAGAGCATGAAGGGTCAGGGAGGAATAGAAGGAGAGGGAGAAGCAGACTTCCTGCGGGGCTCGATCCCAGGACTCTGGGATCCTGACCTGAGCCAAAGGCAGACACTTAGCCAATTGAGCCACCCAGGTGCCCCATGTCAAGGATACTTTTAGATCATTATTTGATCCTGCAAACTTTTTCTCTTTACATCTGTCAATGTCATTTGATTCTGCTATTGGTCATATTTTCAACTCCATGCAGCTTTTCATATTCATGAAGGGAAAAAAAATGGCTGTGAGAAACAAATTCAACTGGTCAATAAGAATTTATTAAATGCTTAGACAGTCTTCCATCACCTCTCACCTGACATCATTTCCTTAGCTTTTGTGTCCCTGGCTCTCCTGAGCTGCCCACTGAGCTCCCCCCCCCCCCCCGAGAGCAGAGTTATGCCACCAAAACAGTTGTCACAAAAATCAGAGCTGGGTCTAGAGAGCATTTAAACAGCCCTGAACTGCCTATTCCCAAGCATGAGTCACTCTCTTAGCCTAGGAGTCCCAGGGTTGAGTGATGCGCAGAGACATTCAGATAGACAGACAGACTGACTGACTGGCAAACAGAAAAATTGGTTCTTTACATTGTCCATCCCAAATTCTCCATAGCCTCAACCTGTCTACCAGCTGAGATGCAAATGTCTCTTATTGGAAAACCGGGGGGCAGACTCTTGCTCCATTCATTCATTCATTTGTGCAACCAATACTAGTCATGCACCTACTATGTGCCAGATGCTGGGTTAGACTCTGAGGATACAAAGCCCACAAATAGCCCCTACCCTCAACAGCTTTGTGGCTTTATGGAAAGAGAGACATACCCACAAGAACAAGGGTTCTAAAGCAGTGTAGGTACTATGATAGTGTGTGTAGAGTACGGTGGAGGAAAATCATTGAGGGACCAGTTCCCCTTGGGGCAGGGGAGCAGGAAAAACTCTTAGCTCATTGGTGCTTACAGTGAGTCTTGAATGAGAAGGTGTTTGCCAGTAGAGGGGGTAAGGGGAGCTTGCCACTTGAGCTGTATATGACAGAAAACTTGACTCCAGCTGGTTTAAGCAAGAAGGGAACTTACTGGGGAACTGAGCGAGAAAACAAAGAGTCCAAGGACAGACTTGTCAGGCATGGCTGGATTCAGGGCCCAAATGCTGTCTTCAGGACTTGATTTCTCTCTCTCATCTGCTTTCCCCTGAGATGGCTCCACTCGTATCAAGATGGTGAGAGCAGATCCAACCCTACATTCTCTCAGGTTTCAGCTTCAGAGCAAAAAGTACTACTGGAACACCACTCTTAGAAATGTCTCATTCTCTGAAAGTGTCTCATGGTATCCCATTGGCTCCGTGGAGGAAGCAGTCATATGTCCACCCCTGAAGAAATCACTACGGCCAAGGGAGTGTGAAACTGGTTAACTGGCCTGAGTCATTGTTCTCCCCAGAGAGCCAGGGCGGGTCTGTCTTCACCAGGACAACTTGGACTGAGAGTGGAGAAGGACAATCCAGGCACTATTACCAAAGAAAGGGGAGTTAACAACAAATGTCCATTTCAGCGCAAGTCCTATTGACCTCTGTTACTCCATGTCACTGTGACCAGGAGTCTAGAGCTGAGAAGTTCAACACCACAGAGCCCCTGGTGACTAGCACCAAGACAGATTCTCTGAAAGGGCCCATTTCTGTTTCTCTCAGCTGAAGCAGTCATCTTCTTAGTGGAGTCCACACTTGGGGGAAACGTTTTTTGTCTTCATTCCCAAGGAAGGCCCTGGCCTCTGGGGGCAGCCAGAGAGCAGCCGCAGTCTGCAGAGGCTTCTGGAGTCTTGGGAGAGGCCTGGCTGAGCTGCCAGACAGGAAAGACATCATCTTTTCCTTCTCTCTTCTGCTCCGCCGCCGATTCCTCCCCTCTCTCTCCCTGTGTCTACCAAGGCCAGGCCACAGGTAGTGAACCTCAGTTTTCTATTTTTTATTATACCTTATTGGAATCTCATGGCAGGAGCAGCTAGAAGCTGCATTTCCCAGGAGTTGGACTTCAAGATTGTGCAGTGACCTCATTTCTGTATTTTGGAATCTATTGCTACTTGCTTTTTGCATGTTATCCTCAAAGCTAGAGATATTCTCATTCTTGGTACCGTTTCTTCCTTTTCTGGAACTTTCTGACTTATGTAGTTTCCTATATCCCCATAGCCCTTCTTATACAGATAGGGAGGAAATTATATATGTGTGTATGTATATATAAATACATATATAAAGTATATATAATTTTTAGGCAGATATGTGTTTTATTTTATTTTTTAAAAGATTTTATGTATTTATTTGACACAGAGAGAGAGAGCACAAGCAGGGGGAACGGCAGGCAGAAGGAGAGGGAGAGGCAGACTCAGGCTGAGCAGAGAGCCTGACGTGGTGCTCGATCCCAGGACCCTGGGATCACAACCTGAGCTGAAGGCAGATGCTTAACCGACTGAGCCACCCAGGCGCCCCGACAGATATGTATTTTAAAAATTACCTATATTGAGATATAAATTACAAACAATAAAATGCACCCATTTTAAGTGTACAGTTCAATGGTTTTTGACAAAAGCATATACCCATGTAATCACCACCACAATTAAGATATAGAACATTTCCATCACCCCCAAAATTCCCTGCTCCTTTGCAGTCTATACTCACCCACCACCCACCCCCATTTCTGGCCCCAGACAACCATGATATGCGTTCTGCTGCTCTAGATTAGCTTTGCTTATTGTAAAATTCCACATAAATGGAATAAATAAATGTGTACTCTTTTAGATCTAGTTTCTTTTGCTCAGCATAATGTTTTTGAGATCTATTCATGTTCTGACATATATCAGAAGTTTGTTCCTTTCTGTGGCTGAGCCATTTTCCATCGTACGCATATACCACACTCTGTTTATCTGCTCTCCTATTGATGAACACTTGGGCTATTTTAGCTTTGAGCTATTATGAATAAAGCTACAATAAACATTCATGTATGTCTTTGTGTGGACATATATCTTTATTTCTCTTGGGCAAATACCTAGGGGGATTGCTGGGTCAAAAGTGTATGTTTAACTTTATGGAAACCAGGCAGATTGATATTTAATAGAAGAATAGAACACTCACATGTTTAATACTCCAGGCCTTGGTTTCCTCATTAGCAAAATGGAAATATCTGCCCTAATTCTTGTCACCATTGCAATGATCAGAATGAATAATGCAGGTATGCATCATAAAATGCTGAACTGTGCAGTACAGAGAAAGGGCTATAGGGATCCTGAGGGAAGGGAAACAACCCTCACTTGTCTCCCTCACTTACCTCCCTCCAGAGGGGACTGAATGGAGAGGAACTCATCCTTGGATGCTCAATTAAATCTACCTAACAGGTGGATGGATGGATGGATGGATGGACACATGGATGGATAGATGATACAGCCTCAAGGAATAAATAATAACTTAAAGAATATAGGGAGAATATTAGATTTTTTAAATTTGTGATATGTTTTTAAAAATCACAGTGCTATCAGAAAGGTCCCTAACAACTTTATGATATGTATTGTCTTGTTTAGGTGCTCAACGGAGGCAGGAGTGACAAGTGGCCAGCATGGTCCTGCAAGAAAGATGACACTCCTGCCAAAGAAAAAGAGTCATCTTGGCTCTTGCTTCAAATTACAATATATCCAGCTCTAGACTTTCCTAGTACTGTCTCTACTTTCTACTAAAAGCAAAAAATAGGCAATGCAAGTACTATAAGAGAAATGCACAAGTTTATGAAAGAATGCTTACTCTTATATGATAAAAGTCTAAGATGATATTAAAGTTTCTCTTTCCTAAAATTCTCTGGCTGCCCAAGCTCTTCCCTTTCTGAGGCAGCCTCAAGCATTGTTCTGGGTCAGCGAGGAGATAAGAATCCCCTTTGCTGATGCTGGAGACTGTGGAGGCCTTTGCAAACTAGAAGTCAAGCTTTCTCACCTTAGAGTCTCTGTGCTTGCTGTTCCCTTCACCTGAAGTGCTCTTTTCCCTTTCTCAAGGCTTGTTCTTTCTTATTATTCAGTTCTCAGCTTAGCTACTACCACACTGAAGATTCCCCGCTCACCCAGGCCCCTATCATAGCACACCATTTTAATTCTCTATAGAGTTTTTATCTCCTGGTATTTTTCGTATATTTATTTGTTTGCTTTCTTACTGTTCGTCTTCCCCACTGAAACATGTGCTCCACAAAAGCAAGGACTTTTTGTTGTATTTACCATATGCTCAATTCCTAGTTCCTGTTACATAATAGGAGCTCAACAAATATTTGATGAATGAATGAATGAGATCACGGCCTTGGAGAAGGGGAAGAGAAGGGAAGTGATGATCTTTGAATTGCTGGAAGATTTACCCAAAATAAACTGAGAAGAATCTGGAAGTGATTGAGTTTAGAGTCAATAGGCAAGATGAGGCTTTCTGCCAGATAGGGCTTGAGAGATGGTTTAATTTCAGTTATAGACGAATAGAGAAAGTTCCATTTTTGTGACACCTAGATCTATCACTGTAAGATTCATATGTGCTGCATAACTGATAAAATGAATGAATGTTCTGACTCATATAAAGACTACTCAATTCAAAATTAGTACCTGGTTTGATGGGCAAGATTTTATTAATGATTTGAGCAATAGGACTAGTGTCCCTGATTGTATATATGACGTTTGACCAAACTAAATATAAAAATATTTCGGATTTCTTTAAAACATATTGTAAAAATTTCTAGAAGTATGTCTTTAGAAATAAGCCACTGATTTTTTTAAGTCTCCTCTGAAAATACATTGGGGAGAGTATGTGTTGTGGGGAGCGCTGTGTATTGTGTAATCACAGACCTGTACCCTTGAAATAAATAATACATTATATGTTAATTAAAAAAAAGATGATAAAAAAATGAAAATATAATTAAGCTGTTTTTCTTGATTTTCAAATGTATTTTTCATTTTTTATAACTCTGAGCTCTTTTATCTTTACTTGGATAAATAAAATATTGGATTAATATGACATAATTTTGTTTAATTTAAAAAAAAAACCTTGAATTTAACCTAATCAGAAAGTTCATTTCCAGGGGCAAGGGTACAATCTCCAGTTGATTGCTATTTTGAAAGTCTAACTGATCTGAGGTCTATCTTTTTCTTTATCCTTCCTGTTGGGCTTTATCTTTTTTTTTTTTAAAGATTTTATTTATTTATTCATGAGAGACAGAGAGAGAGAGAGGCAGAGGGAGAAGCAGGCTCCCAAGGAGCAGAGAGCCCGATGTGGGACTCGATCCTAGGACCCTGGGATCATGACCTGAGCCGAAGGCAGACGCTTAACCATCTGAGCCACCCAGGCGCCCTCCTGTTGGGCTTTAAACACCAGGGGTGGGAGGAGCAGGCTACACCTGTTTAGAATGTTTAGAAGCACAGCTCTCCTCCCCAGAGAACAAAAGGATAAACAAAGCAAAGGGAGGAAGGAAAGCAGGGAGGGAAGTTCTCACAGCAAGGAGAAGTTATAAGCATTGGCTAAAGTTAAATGCACTGCTTGATCATTTGCAAGTGAGAAGCTATTTGACTACCCTGTATACCAGGCCAATTTATTTTAAAATCTAATCAATCATCGAGATCAGCACTGTCCAATAGCTGTAGTTGGACACTCCAAATGTGACTAGTCAACTGAGGAACCGAGTATTTAAACTTTGTTCCATCTTAATTAGTCTACATTTAAATTCAAATAGTCACATATGACTAGTGGCTGCCACATTGGACAGCACAGATCTAGATAATTAGCTACATTATACTAAGTGTTCTAATTTATTATTTCTTAGAACAACATTAAAGCAATCATAGTTATGTTTCAAAATTAATTAATGTAATGGAGTGAGTATTTTGAAGTTTATCTATTTATTTAAGTAATCTCAACACCCAGTATGGGGCTTAAAATCGTGACCCCGAGATCAAGGGTCACATGCTCTTCCAACTGAGCCAGCCAGGCGATGGAGTGAGCATTTTGGATACGTAAAGATCCAACCTCAAAAGAAGTAGAAAAGAGGCAACAATTAGAGAGGATGTGCTTCTCATCACCTTCTTGGCTATTCTTTGTGTCTGATGTTCTCCTATTTCCTTGGCTTTTTGGCAGCCAAGGAGCAAGTTTCTCCTGTTTCTCTAATGTTTTTTGCAGATTAAAAAAAACAAAGTCCAATTACGAGATCTTCATCTGATATACTACCCACCTAGACACTTACTGATTCAGTTGTTTGTTTGTTTTCGCTCTGAAGAGTTCAGTTGACCGTTGGCTTTGGTATTTAAACATTTTCTTGGTGGTAATAATTTTGAAGGCAGGGAGTTATTTGCCTGGGATGTTGTTGGTTAAAATATTTTGGGCTACCCAAGTTCTCAGACCCCCTAGAGCTATCTGATGAGAGGGCAACCTAGAGAAGAGTTCAATTACAGTGCACTTGGGTCATAATTATTCTTGAGATAACTTGGTTTTCGAGTCTTTCTTTTTAAATTCATTTTTCTTGCTTGGTCTTTCTTTTCCTCTGCTACAAGTCTTTTGTTGGTGGTGGTGATGTAAGATGGTGTGTTTGGGATTTAATTTTAAGAGAAGGGGAAATGCAATCAAAAGATGTCTCTACATTTGTGGCCCAAGAAGGACCATAACATGAGCCATCTAGAAGAGGAAGGTGATGCGAGTTGCCCGCTATGTATCTAATTCTGTAAGTGACTGCTGGTAGGTATCTACTGTGGGACAAGAGTGCAAGAAGGATTCAGAGCCTTGGGCTTCCTTAGAAACGCATCCTTACAAACAGCCCTACATACACCTCCGATGGAGTAGCACGGCCAGCGCTTTGCCCCACCCAACCTAATGACTCTGATAAACCCGGGAAGCACGCAGGTCTGCACCCACGTGACTGTCACAAAGTTAAATTCTTGCTATCTGCAGCCTTCAGCTGGGGGGCAGCAGCGAAATGTTTCTCCCACTCCTGCTCTACTCCCACCTATACCAAGGACTTGAAAATCAAGTTTCTTCTGAAGATAAAGCCCTAGAATCTACCCACACGGCAGCCACAGGAGTGTATCCTATAGATCCCCTTTCATGAGAGAAGCTGCTGTAAGGACTAGCATCAGCGGGCAGCTTCCAGCTGCCATGGTTTCAGGACGTGTGCCAAGACCCCCTCGACCCAGGCTGCTCCTGGCTGATGGCTGAGCAAGGCAGGAGGACTCGAGCCATGCCATTCCTACCCAGCACAAGTCTCCTGTAACAGGCTTCTTGCTGGAGCCCCTCATTGCTCTGACCGAGATTTTACTCAGAGTGCACTGTGGTCTGAAGCTCTTCCGACCCAATCTTTCTTTTTCCTCTCGCTCCTTCCACAAGTATCAGACCTGCACTACAGTCAGGTTGGGGGCTGGGGTGGGGGGTCTCTGCCTACTCCCACTTCCTCTTCCCTTTATCCTCCACAAGCATTTCCCCCAATGTATCTTTTGCACATCTAAGTCTGTATTGATGTCTGCTTCTCAGAGGACCAACACAATACAAAAGGAATGAAGTTAATTGAAGAAGTCATGTTAAAGAGCATTCTCGGCTGTGAAGATGTGAACCAGGTCTGTTCTACGCCAGGGCCTGCCTAGTGCAGCCCTGGCCGTAAAGCCCTGGGCGTAAAGCAGTCTCTGGGTAATTTGAGAAAGGAAGGAAGCTAGAGAGGGAAGGCAGGGGGCAGGGAGAGGAGAAAGATTTTGGATTAGCTGAGATTAAAACCTAATGAAGCTTTAGTAAAGGGTAAAAAAAAAAAAAGCTGTAGCATCAGAAGGAAAAACTAGTAGGCTAGACAGAAGAGGATGGTCAGTTTATTTTTTTTTTATTTTTAAAGATTTTTATTTATTTATTTGAGAGAGAGAGAATGAGAGAGAGCACATGAGAGGGGGGAGGGTCAGAGGGAGAAGCAGACTCCCTGCCGAGCAGGGAGCCCGATGCGGGACTCGATCCAGGGACTCCAGGATCATGACCTGAGCCGAAGGCAGTTGCTTAACCAACTGAGCCACCCAGGCGCCCAAGGATGGTCAGTTTAGAATTTAGAAAAGGGAACTTCACAGGGTGCACATACGTTAGTGTCTCTCCAGCACTGACTGTGGAAGACACATGTGCACACGCACACACACACACGCATATCTACATATGCCCCGCACCTGCATCCACATCTGCATATACATAAATGGTAACATGCGGGAGATAATACGTATCTGACACATATTTATATACCCATTATTTTCCTCAGATTTCTCAATATATACAAATAATACCTAAACATTCCACAAAGGTAAAAGGAAATGAAACAAACAAAAATCTCTAGATGCTGCCAGTGGAAACATTAGCAATTGAGGAAACAGAGACGACCGCCAGCTCCAGGCTGTGCTTCTCTCACTACAACTTCCCATTTGTGCAATTAGTCCTACCCAGTGGGCCAGGACACTCCTGTCATTAGTGTCTGGCAAATATCCCTCAGTTAAGAAGCAGCGATTGCAGCGTCCCTCAGAAAAGGCTCTGGACTCCATCAAGGGATGTAATCCTATTGAATGCCATCAAACAAGTCTCATGTTAATTTTTAAAATTAATAACCATTTAATACCCACACTAAATGTATGTTGATGTTCAAGCATTTTGGCTTTATTGAGAATTTACTGAAAGTGATGTTTCTCCACGTATGTTTTCTTTTGCAATTATCTTAATGGAAAAATGTGTATTTGGAGTCCTACTTGTTTTTTAGGAAGCATGATTTTGTTGGGGTTATTTCAAAAGCACTTACAGGACTATAAAATGTTTTTAGAATTCTAAAGGGAAAGGATTCAGGGCTTATACTTGAAACTAGTTTTATTAATACCATGGATTTAGGACTCCGTTCATAGCCATCATTTCTTATATATATGTAAATTATACACATAATTTATAACAAATAGCCATCATTTAATATATATATAAATTATACACATAATTTATAATGTAAATAAATTATATCTGTAAAAAGTGTATAAATACATAAATGCTTTGTATATTATTGTTTATATAATTTTATCTATATATTTTAAAATCGTATTTATCTTTTACAGAAATTCTTAAATTTTAATTTAATTTAATTTTAGTTCTTCAATCCTTGTTTCTTAAATTCTTTAGAGAATTCTTAAAAGTAAACCAACTGCAAAGGTATGCCTTTGTGAATTTTGCAGTTGGCTTTCTTTTAAGCTCAGAACTCTGAAGAATCTCTTAATGGCTCAGTCTCATAGTTCTAGTGCCTTTGTTTGCATATATTTATTTGGATAATGTCTTTTAGGTAGCTGTCTTATTTTTCAAAAGCAATAACCCTTAAGCAATCTTGCAACTCATAATAAACCAGGCTCAAACTGGAAATACAAACTCCTTTATTCCCAGTGTTTAATGAGTAATGAATGTGAATCTATTCCTTGAGGAACAAACAAGGGATATTTGAATTGAGGTAGACTTATCAGCTCTGCCTGCAATTAGAATTGGTTTCTCCAAACAGCAGTTTAGAGGAGCAGTGAGTAAACAAGAAGCTACTTGTGAATGGACTTTAAAAGGAAAAAGATCCGCTCTCCTCTCAGGAAGTCATTCCTAAGTCAGCTGTGATTGCAGCAATGTTGACATTATAAAATCATTATCATTGATCTTCTTTATTGGTGACTTTTCCAAAAGCAAAGAAGGACATGGAATTAAAGCATACTCTTCAAATCCCTAGATATAATTTTATTGTAGAAGAGACACATTGGAAAGGAAGGAGAACCAAAATGGCGCTAGTGTTGTCTTTAGGTGGCAAGTCAATGGTATTTTTCTCTCTCTTTTTTTTTAACATTTTATTTTTTACATTTTCTAGATTTTATTTAACGAGCATGTATTTCCTTTCTACTAAGGGAAATTTTTACTTAAAAAAAAAAAGAGGAGATGGTGATCAAAAATGGAAACACACAGCTTGAGAGAGAGAGAGCTTCAGTTTCCATTCCTTGGTGTGGGTTAGGGTTCAGGGGCTAATGCCAAACTCTTGCTTTGAGCTTTGAGAATCCATGAGGAGGGCACAGGGACCCCAGGCACTTGGGCATTTTTTGTTCCAGACTTCTGGCTCTTTGTTAGCAGGCAGTTTTGGTGGTATTCTTTTCATCTTTGGTGTCCCAGCACTTCCCCAAGTGGCCCTATTATGTTGTCTTCTTACAGACAATTACCAGCTTGGTATGACTAACAATTATAGTAATATTCAGTCCTGGTGAGATAGCCAGATGAGTTAGCTATGAAAGAACTCCAATGGCTATCTGGATCAATATATTGGATAAGGTTATTTAAATATGGGAAGTATATCTAACAAATAAAAAGATATTTCTTACCTACAGTTAACAAGAATCATTCTTATAGGCAAAGGTTCACCCCCAAAGGTCAACATAATAAAATGATTCCGAGGTGTTTTGGTTTGGTTTGGTGCTGTTAATTATTTTCCTTACTTCATGGTCCTTATTACCACTGATGACCTACACATATTGAAGACTTTTTAGGATCAAATTCGGTTTTTTTTATTAAAATTTGTCTTTATATCTTTTTCGTGCCCAAGTCTCGATATTACGTGTTAGAATCCTGGGTTCTCAAAAGAGTCTTTTTCAAATTCTTAAAGGTCCATCTCCATGTGGAAGGTGGGTGGCCTGTTGCTCTGACGTATTCACCTCAGGCTTGCTCCTCTTTCCCTAGGAAATTATTAGCTTACACACTGCTTCCAGAGGAAAAACAAAAAGGGGAGCAGAAGAACCTTTTCCCCAATGTGTCCAGTAGGAAAGTCCTGGGAGAGCCCCCTCTGACTGAACAGTCCTTGGTCATATGTTCCATCCAGGGTCTGGTGGAGCAATGAATGAAATTAGTGATCCTGGGTGGATAAACAGCGTTAAGTCTGCAACACCCAATGTCTCCATGTGCACGGAGTATTCATGGGTCCCGAGAGAGGCTTGGATGGATTGGCATGCAGTATTATTAAAAACGTGAGCTTTCTAGGCAGACTAGGTTCAAATCGTGGTATTTCATTTACACAATGGATTAGTGGTTAACCTCTATATATCTCAGAATCTTCACCTGTAAAATGGTGATAATCATTCTCACCTCATAGGGTTATTGAGAAAATTAAATGAAGCCTTATTAGAAAGCACTTATCACAGTTTCTGCTATATAATAAGTACTCAGTAAAAGTTAGGGATAATGATGATGATTCATTATGAAATGGCTCCTTTGGATAAAGTCTCATTCCAAACCAAAAACGAGCAGCTGATTCCTTTGTCCAGTATGGGCAGGTGAGTAGAGCTGGTTTCATTCAACATACATTACATTGCTTTAGCACACTTATAAAGACCCCCTTGGGGCTGTTTTCCTCAGCAAGGGCATGCAAGGAGATAGGCTAATTGAACTTTGTGGACCCCTGCCTGCCCATTATTTTTTGAGTAGTCTTTTAATATTGGGGGAAATTTCTACAGTATATGGCCCTTTCTCCCACAAACAGTTGAATTCCTAGCCTCTCTTGCAGCTGAAACACACTTGTGTGACATAGACATTACCAATCATATACGCTTGCATGAGACTTTGGATTTAAGAGATTAACATGAGGAAAGAGGGTCTGTGATGAGCTTTTCTTCTGTACGTGGCAGCAGAGCTATCTGGCCTTTGGGGTAGAAGTTTAGTTTCCCAGGGCAGAAATGCATCTGACGTGCTTATAGCCATCACAAGTGCAGTAAGGTGGAATACCTCCATTATTGCTTAGTCTTGGTAGCAGCAATGGCAACCGATTCCTCACTGGGCCATTTCGGAAGCCAGGCTTTGGCCATTAGCCTTGATATAGTTTCTTCAGTGCTTTTAATGGTTATGCGAACTACCTTCCATTTTAAAATGGATCCCTTTTATGGCCTGTACTAGCCAGAATGGACTCAGTTGTTTGTGGCTAAAAAGACTAACCAACACAATTCCCTTCCAGTGTTTTATTCTTGGGAGGAAGTGGAGGAGGTGTGCTTCCTAATGCATGTTTACAAACATAAAAAAAAAAAAAAAAATTGAACTAACAGTTAATTCTAAAAAGGCTTGTTCATGAGAATATTTACTAATGAGTCTGTGCACAAGAATTCAAAGATTATGGGGAGTTCCTAAAAGTTGACAGCATCCAAAAAGCTGAATTCAGAAGAGGCACTTCCATCACTAAAGTATTAATATCATAACTCTACAATACTATATTTTCCTAGTTAAAGAAAGTAGGGGAGGGCTGCCTGGGTGGCTCAGTCGGTTAAGCATCTGCCTTCAGCTCAGGTCATGACCCCGGGGTCCTGGGATCGAGCCCCACGTCGGGCTCCCTGCTGGGTGGGGGGCCTGCTGCTCCCCCTGCTTGTGCTTTCTCTCTCTCTCTCTGTCAAATAAATAAATAAAATCTTTAAAAAATTTTTTTAAAAAAGAAAGTAGGGGAAATTCCAGTTTGATGGTTTTGCAAACTACAGATGTTATGGAAATATCACGAACACTGTATTGTCACTAGGGCTGCATAAAAGAATTTCCACACTAATTGTTTTCCAGATACTTTTCATTCCTTTTATACATTTGTAGCACTTATAAATCTAGAACCCCATGTGGTGCAGCTGGATTAGTGTCACTTTCAATGAAGCACAGACCACACCTAAGTTCCAGATATGGTCCTGCCTCAGAGAACTATGGGAGTGATCCAAGGATAGAGTCCAGCACCTCATTATCTCCTCTCCCATCCTCTCCCCCTTCACTCTGATGCACTGCCCTGGATTGTTGCTCAGGCACCTTTCAAGTTAACTGGAGATTGTCCATATCTGAGATTAATTGTACTGGAAAAGGCCACTTAAAATTTACTTAACACAGGCTCCAAATTTTCATAGTAGATATCGAAAAAATGTTCAGGATTTTATCTTCAAAAATGGAACTGGAAATTCAAAAATTAATTTTGTATTTAATAAAATTCACTTACATTTGCAACTATGTGCCAATTCTTATAATGAACAAATAATGAATCAAATGTGGATTTTTTGACCATAATTTTCCCTGCAAAAATGCAAAAATGCATTCTAGCAAATACAATACAACCTTTCCTTCACTCTTGACTTTCACAGCACTATAACGTAGCAATTACTTTTTGAAAAATTATTATAGGGTTTCTTCACTTTTCTCATGGGCTCCCTTTTAATATTTTGGCATTAAAAATCATTTTTTTTGAAGGGACTTTTGGTCAGCAATCTTCTTCAGCTTTTTCCTTCAGTTGTTCATTGGAGTAATTCATCCAGGTCCTCATTTGTCCAAAAAAGCCCATCATCCTCCCACTTCTTTCAACATCACTTGCATTCATTTTATAAGTTCTAGATCCTTTACAAGATCAATACTGCACTATGGATGGAAAGTGCATTGTATTTACATTGCATTTTCAGATGTTTACAAGGTTGATGAATTGACCAGAGACTAACCAACAAAGATGTTGACATATTGGGCCTAGCTAGATGCTAATACTGTGCAGCAAGGAATGTTTGAGTGGGGACTAATTTTATGAGTGGTCGGTTCATTGGTGAACATTTCCATATTTCCATGACTTAGATTCTCTGTGCAACCTACTTAACTGCAGAGAGTGGGTAATATATACCTTGGATAATAAGGATCACTTCACCTACCACTCTGCTTTTCTTTCTAGAATCTACCACCAGGCTTTTGTCCTCTCTACCCCTGCCCTTTACTAGGCCTTTGGCTAGTTCTTTGGCTCCCTGCCCATTATGCCAATTCTGCATCACTAAAGTCCAGAAATCGGTCTCACAGAAATGGACCTTACACACACCTTCAAACTCCACTTGGGTCTGTCTCTATTTTAACACATTAAGCTTCTCAGGACATTTAAGGTTTACAGTTTTGGTCAGAACTGTAGTTCCAAGTCAAATATGTTTTTCTAAGAGCAAATAATATGGGTTTTAGTAAACTTTTTAAATCATATGGTAATATCAATGTCTTCCTATGTGTCTCAACAACAACAGAACCATCAGTGTTGGAACCCTGACTCTTTAGTGAGGATATGAACACAGTCATCATTCTATAAATTAAGAAAAGAAAATACTGTTGCATATTTATGTTCAAATAGTTTTCTATGTACTGAGACATGTTTAATACTTTGTTTTTGAATTTTAAATTTTAAAACTTAGCTTAGTCCTAGGAATGAAGTATTTTCTGGCTATGATGACTTCAAATCATTACCAGAAAGTGAATTGAGCAATATTTTCACTTTATGATTTAAAACTTTGACTTTTTAACAAAATATCATCTAAAACACTTATGCTGTTGGATAGCATATTCTTGAAATGTGTGCAAAATAAACAATCGTTTATTTTCCTTTTTGCTGTTTTAAAGCAATTTTTATTGGGTTGAGGGTGTAGGTTTCAGGATATAATGTAGTTTGCCAAATTCTGTAATCCTTTCTTTTTTTTTTTTTTAATGTCATACAGGGTGTGGTGCCTTTAGAGAACTTTTTTTAAAAGTTGTATTTCTTAAGAATGAAATCTTGCCATTTGCAATGACGTGGATGGAACTGGAAGGTATTATGCTGAGCAAAATAAGTCAATCAGAGAAAGACATGTATCATATGACCTCACTGATATGAGGAATTCTTAATCTCAGAAACAAACTGAGGGTTGCTGGAGTGGTGGGGGATGGGACGGATGGGGTGGCTGGGTGATGGACATTGGGGAGGGTAGGTGCTATGGTGAGCACTGTGAAGTGTGCAAGACTGTTGAATCATAGATCTGTACCTCTGAAGCAAATAATACATTATGTGTTAAAAAAAAAAAGAAAGAAGAAGATAGCGGAGGGGAAGAATGAAGGGGTGGAAATCAGAGGGGGAGACGAACCATGAGAGACGATGGACTCTGAAAAACAAACTGAGGGTTCTAGAGGGGAGGGGGTGGGAGGATGGGTTAGCCTGGTGATGGGTATTAAAGAGGGCATGTTCTGCATGGAGCACCGGGTGTTATACGCAAACAATGAATCATGGAACCCTACATCAAAAACTAATGATGTATGGTGATTAACATAACATAATAAAAAAAAAGTTGTAGTTCTTGGTCTTTTTTTTCCTTCATTTTTTCAAAAATAGCAAGATAATCTTAACCCCACAGGGAAATTCTGGTTCCTACTATTGGCTCCTGGGTTCCCCCACTATTAAAAGACAGATTATTCCCTGTAGCTAGTTTTTACTTATTTTCTTGCTAGGAGTGTTTACATTCTTAACATTGGAAGCACATTATTAGAAATGAAATCTTGACAAGAACTATTTTAATGTTTTTTTGTTTTTTGTTTTTTTGGTGTGGTGTGTTTTTGTTGTTGTTGTTTTGGTTAGAAAGGTGAAACTAATTTAGAGGGAACAGCACAGAGGAGGCATCTAGATTCAGCTCTACCCCTTTTGTGGTGGTGTGGTTGTTGAATATCTCAATGAATCCATTCTGTTCTTGTTTTTCTTTTATTAACCCCTAGTTACTGGAAAGCACTTAACAAAATAAGAGGCTTAAAATTATTTTTCTCTAATTAAATAAAGGAAAGCCTTGGTTCCACAAGGCTGGAATTGTTCTTCTTAGAAAAACAAATTCTCTGTGAATCTTAACTCATCAATGTTACAGAAAGAAATTGTTGGAAAAGATCTTTTAAGAACAGAGATGCCAGCAAGGAAACACCATTTTTAGAACAGAACATGATGAGATCTGATGATCTGGGTTCTGTCTTCATTATCTGACATAGTTAATGACAATGCACTCACAAATCGCTTGGCTGAAAATACGATTTTAAATCCCTGCACAGAAAATTGTCTCCCTATTCTCATACACCAGTAAAAACAGAGAAGAATCTATTGAGGGAGTGTTTATAAGTAAAAAGATAAGAGCAGGAGTTAAAATATAACTCCCTTCTGCTTTCCCCTTTTCTTGCCTTAGATCTGTGTGTTAGAAGGCGACAGAAATAAAGGGGGAACCCCAGGTGTCCAGCAACCACCAAGCGCTAACACGTTTTTGTTTTGTTTTGTTTTGTTTTGTTTTAAAGCAACTAAGGAAAAACACTCCCCAAAGCAAGCCACGACTCCCTCTCTGTGAATTGTCTGTGGATCCCTAAGTCAGGTCCGGTTTGGGTACCACTCGGCAGGGGTTCCCCTCCTCTTCTCCCCACAGGCCCCGCGGGCGGGATGTGACAGGGGCTGTGGGTCCCGGGGTGCCAAGGAGGAGACGCCCGCCCGCCCCAGGAGGGGAGGCGGCTCTGGCCTCGGAGCCGCCCCCTCCCGCCTCCGGAGAACAAACGGGATATTCAGCAGTGGCCTGTGGCTGCCAGAGCAACTCCTCTGGGGAAATTAAGCGTCAAGTCAGCCAGCACCGTAATCGCCTTTAAAAGGGCCCCACCCGCCTGTTGCGCACACCCGGATACCTGGGCTGCCCCGCGGCTGCGTGCGTGCGTGCGTGTGAGAGAGTGAGAGAGAGGAGAGAGAGGGGGCGGGGAAGCGAGCTGGGGCGTGTGCGGCGTGCGAGCCAGTGTTTCTGCCCGTGTGCCGGAGGGTGAGCCTGGGGGGGGGTGCGACCCGGTGTGTGTACCGGCGGGCGCGCCGGGGTGGGAGCGAGCCGCGCGCGTCTACACCGGCCATGAGGGGCGCGGGCGCCTGGGCCGCGCTCTGCCTGCTGCTGGCCGCGGCCGCGCAGCTCTCGCGGCAGCAGCCCCCGGAGAGGTAACGCGACCCCCGCCCGGGCTCCCTCTCTCCCCGCCTCCCTCCCGCTCTCCTGCAGCCTCGCCCGCGGTTCTCCTCCAGCCGCGTCGGGGCGCCCGGGGACGCAGCGCGCCACCCCGCGCTCACCCGGGCTCCGGCGTCCGCTGCCCCCGCGCGGGCTGCCCCAGCGCTCGGCCGCGCGCCCCCAGCTCGGCCTGCCCGGGGCCCCCGCCGCTGGCCGCACCACCACGTGGCGGGGGCTGAAGCTGACCGGCGCCTCCCCCCACCCCCCCCCAGTGCTTCTGCGGGCGGAGGGAGGCACGAGGGCCCAAATCTGTGGACTTTGCTTCTTAGTTGTTTTCCCCGGCCGGGACGCTTGGCCCAGAGACGGAAAGCCTAGGGGAAAACCCGAGTGGCGCGGCGCGCAGGGAGCCGCTCCCAGAAAGTTAACTCTTCGCCAGCCTCCGCCAGAGCTGCCAGACCGCCCAGGACCTGGGCTGGGGGACCCGCCCCGTGGCCACCTTTGGCATCTCCTCTTCCACCTCCATCACCAGCAGCCTCCCTTTATAAATGGGGGGCTCTGCCCATGGTCAATGACTTTCAGAAAAGGGGAGGAGAAGTAGGCATCTCTCTACATCTAGGAAATGAAAACTTTCTTGTATTAATCAATTGCTTGTCTGTCTTTAAAACCATGTACCTCACCTAGCTCTCACCTTCTCTCACTCACCTCCACTCCCCAGTTAAATTTTCTATTTACCATTTTCCTATAAGCTCTTATCACTACGCGGAGCATTTGATTGCTTATGGATGGATGGATAAATAGATGTTGTGTTATTAGGATAGAGATAGATGGCAACTGGACTGAATGTTTTATCGGACTGTAATTATTCTAAGAGCTAGCAAGTATTTCAAATCCCTTATATGGTGCAAACATTTATTAATCAATATTAACTTTATCCATATTAAGAAGCTACAACCTTTCTGAAGTTGACATTAGATTGTTAGACCCAATTTCCAATTAAGTTTCCTCCTTTTATTTTCCCAGACCTGTTTTCACATGTGGCGGCATTTTTACTGGAGAGTCTGGATTTATTGGCAGCGAAGGTTTCCCTGGAGTGTACCCTCCAAATAGCAAATGTACTTGGAAAATCACAGTAAGCATTTTTTTAAGGGTATTCTCCTGGAAGTGGGTATTGGAAACAGTGGAAGGCTGCTGCATTTTTCCTCTGGTGTCAGGATTTGGGTAGGGGGCAAGTGCCTGAATAGTGAAATGTTGGATTTACCTCAACTATTTGGGAGATTTTTATTAATAGAACTAGTGGTGTCCTGCATTAGTGATTAGAAAGGGCACAAGATAACAGTTGAAGGAATAAATTCTTAAAGCAGATGTGTTTCTGAAAACCCATCCTGATTCAGTTGAGTTTCATGGATTCAAAATTAAGGCTGTTTTCAAAAGCTTGTTGTAATGACTTAGAATCCATTTGTTACCTGTGCCTTGCACAAATGTCTCCCAGTGGGGAATAGAATTTCAAAGGTAATGCTCATCACTAAGTACTTTATACGCACTATGGGTAAAAGGGAAGAGAAAAAGGGGAAAAAAAAATCGCACTTAATGTCCCTGACTTAAAACCACCACTAAAGGCAGTCTATGAATAGAGAATAATAATAATTGTGTGGTAGGGAGGGAAAGTCTAAATATCAAACAAAGGCTAATAAAATGCCCATGCTGGTTAGTAATGACATAGGTTATGCTGAGTCAAGAAGTCAGATTTCCAGACAGCCATCTGAAAAAAGGAGTGTAGATTTAGAATCAGCTAGATTGAGTCATCTTTCCAGTCAGTATGATAGTGAGTCTTCTTCATTTTTTCATTGTTGGGAAGTTATTTGGTAATTGAACACATTGGTTTACTGAGAGCTTTATTCAGTCAGATTGTGCTACCCACTGATTATAATTTTTAAAAGTAGCTACCTTTCGCTGAACACTTACTGTGTACTAGACACTGCACCAAGTAGTTAACAAGCATAAACTCACCGAAACCTTGAAATCACTCTGAGAAAGTGACTATTACATCCCCATTTTATAGATGGGGAAGCTGAGGCCTAGAACAATTATGTAAATTGACTTGATCAGACGTTTGGTAAGACCAACTTTATGTAAAGTGAAATCTGTTTTGCAGTGAGGCATTCCCATCGACAGGCAAATATGAGGGGTCCCCCTCCTTAATATAAAGCTTGGCTCCTGTATGTTTGATCCTTGCCTATAAAATATTGACTATCTGATAAACTGGTACAGATTTCATTGTGCTATTGCAACACAGGGCCCAGGGAGAATAAGTCATAAAAAATAGCTTTGAAATATTGGTATTAGCATAAATGTGAAATAAGGCTTTGAAATAAACATGTAACTTGGTTTTCATATTATAGTTGTGTTTCAATAGTAATTTAATGGCTTTAAGTTATAAATGGTCCAAGGAAGTTAATGACTGAGAGGCATCATGTACGTAACAAGTAGAAATTCATGGTTGGCCGTATATTTAGGGTATTATGGGAATTGTTGGTGTGGCATCAAACTTTGATGGGTGAAGGGTGTCCAGTGAAAGTTTTCCTTGGTAAAGGAGTGGTATGTGTCAGGAGAGGCCTGACTGACTACCATATTCTTATGTGGGGGGAAGGGAAGTATAATGGATAATGGATGTTCTATTTGGATGCAATATAAAGGTAAGGCATGTGGGCTCAGCAGTCAGACTTCCTGGATTCAAATTCTCATTCTATCACTCATAAACTGTGTGACCAGGATTCATCTTTTTTAAACCTCAGGACTGTTGTGAAGATAAAATGAGTTAGTACATGTAAAGCCCCTTGGCTCGGTGTTGGGGTTGTAATAAGTACTTAATAAATGTTAGCCATCACCATTATCATTTTCATTATCCTCATTATTGTTGGTATTGACTTCTCAATCCTTCAGACCCTTGGTCGAAATGGCAGATCACTGCTACCCCCTTACCTCACTGGCTAAGCTGGGCTTGGCATCAGCTCAAAACAACTCAGACTTTTATGGAACAATCTACTTTGTCATCTGTATCTAGGAAGAATTATTTCTGTGTTGGGTTCTCCTATAATCTTGCTGAAGAGATTCTGTGTGAGTCAGAACTAGGTCGGCTTCCAGGAACAGAGACCCAAAACAACAAGGGCTCTAACAGAAGTTTGGTTCTCTCTCACATAAGAGAATCTAGAGGTGGGCAATCCAAGATTGGTGTGGCAGCTTCAAGCCATTAGATACTCTGTATCTTTGTCTCCTCCTGCTTTGCCATACTCAGATGTGTGGTGGAGTTCCAGCCATCATGTTTACATTTCAGCCAACAAAAAGGAAGAAAAGAAGAGTGTATGTCCTCCCTTTAAGGACATTGTGCTTAATTACATGCAACTCGCTGCTTACATTTCATTGGCTAGTTCTTAGTTACACGGCCACTTCTTGCTGCAGGAAATCTGAGAAAGGAAGGCTTCATTTCAGGTGTCCGTGTGCTCTGCTAAAACCCAAAAGTCTTCTTTTGAGTAAAAGTTTTCTATCACCTGTGGAAAGAAGGGAAAACAGGCAGATGACAAGCAGTCTCTGTGACATATTTATTTGTGGTTTTCTCAGGTTGCCTGAAGTGATGTTCATGAAGTTGACTAACAAATACCAGCCTTTTTGGAAGAGAAAAAATATTTTTTCTTTTTTTAGAAAGTATAGGTAATGTAGAAGAAAGGACTACACAATTTGCTTTTCTAGTTAAAAGCTTAATAGTTGTCACTCTTAGCCAGTTGAGTTTATTCTATTCCAAGGGGCTGTGTCTTTTATGTTTGCATGAGTAGCCACCAAGAACTTCCAGAGAAGGCCAGCAAGTCCTCCTCATTATAATTACTGCCTCTGCTATTCACAAAGGCCATGGGTACTCTCAAGGTCTTAGTTTGACAACATTTTTATTTCTTTGTATTTCATAGGGAATAGCACTAACGCATTTGTAAAAGTCGTCTTCATTCTTCTTCACGGTCCTCTGGTTTGTCAGAGTAACAGAAGGGAACTCCCTAGCTCCCATAGATCCTTGGGGACATAAAAAGAGGAGAAGTGTGGTAGCCCTAAAGCTGGTGGCCCATTCAACAAATGTGTTTTGAGTGCTGGGTGCTATTTGGGTTATAGTAGCAAACTGAAGGCAACCAAACTCCTTACCCTCATGCAGCTAGCATTCTAGGTTGGAGAGATAGGCGATTAATGTTTAAATAAACAAAAAAGAAAATATGAAGTAGTGGTAAATGCATTATGAAAATAAAATAGATACTACTTCACTTCCATTAGGATGGCTATTATAAAAAAAAAATAGAAAATAACAAGTGTTGGCAAGATGTGGAGAAATTGGACCCCTTGTGTATTGGTGGTGGGAATGTAAAATGATGCAGCCTGCTGTGGAAAATATTTCTCAAGAAATTGAACATAAAGCAGAATCAGACCTATACATACAGAGAACAAATTGATATTTTCCAGAGGGGAGGGAAGTGGGGGATGGGCAAAATGGGTGAAGCGGAGTGGGAGATACAGACTTCTAGTTATGGAATGTGTAAGTCATGGGGATGAAAGTACAGCACAGGGAATATGGTCGATGGTATTGTAATAGTGTTGTGTGGTGACAGATGGTAGCTGCATAGCATAATGTATAGAGTTGTCCAGTCACTATGTTGTGCACCTGAAAGTAATGTAACCTTGTATATGTCAACTATAATTCAATAAAAAAGAAAAAGAAATTGAACATAGAATTACCATATTATCCAGCAATTCCACTTCTGGGTATATACCCCAAAGAAGTGAAAGCAGGGACTCGAGCGGATATTTATACATCCGTGTTCATGGCAGCATTATTTACAGTAGTCAAATAAACAAAACGTGGTATAGACATACAAAGGAACATTATTCAGCCTTAAAAAGTAAGGGAATTCTGGGACACCTGAGTGGCTCAGTCGGTTGGGAGTCTGCCTTTGGCTCGGGTCATGATCTCAGGGTCCTGGGTTGGATCCCTGCATCATCGGGCTCCCTTCTCAGCGGGGAGTCTGCTGCTCCTTCTCCCTCTGGCCCTCCTCTGCTCATTCTCTCTCTCTCAAATAAATAAATAAAATCTTTAGAAAAAAAAAAGTAAGGGAATTCTGACACATGCTCCAGTATGATGAACCGTGAAGACATTGTGCTGAGTGAAATAAACCATCACAAAAGAACAAATAGTGCATGATTCTATTTATATGAGGCACCTAGTGTAGTCAAATTCATAGAGACAGAAAGTAGAATGATGGTTGCCAGGGCCTGGGGGATGGGGAGTTAGTATTTAATGGGTAGAGAGTTTCACTATGGGAAGATGAAGAAGTTCGGAGATGGATGGTGGTGGTGACTGTTGCACAACGATGTGCAAAGGTCATTCTGGCTGCTCTCTAGAGGATGAGTTGTGGGGAGTTAAGAATGGAACAGGGAGACCAATTAGGAAGCTAATGTGGCATCGAGGAGAGAGAAGATGGTGGATTGGACAAGGCCAGTAACAAAGGAGATGAAGAAACATGGAATCTTTTGCCCAAAGCAGTTCTCTCAGCAGTTCTGAGTGCAGTTAGGATGTGGTGGCACCAGCCAAGAGGCTGGATACACCAGGCTTCGGATCCTTACTTGGTAGCTGCTCCAGATGGGGCTGAGCTCTGGTGTGGCCTCATCCAAGGCCGTCTATTAACGGCTTTCCCAAAGCGGAGGATCCAGTCCATTTTCCTACTCCTGCAGTTAGTAAACCAAGAATAGAGTTTCTACTGGGTGATTCAATATCACTTTTATTAAACATCACAGAGATGCGTTGGGGCTCCTGGGTGGCTCAGTCGGTTAAGCGTCTGCCTTCAGCTCAGGTCACGGTCTCAGGGTCCTGGGATCAAGCCCCGCTTTGGACTCTCTGCCCAGTGGGGAGTCTGCTTCTCCCTCTCCCTCTACCCCTCCCCTCTTGCACTCCCCCCACTAAATAAACAAATAAAATCTTTTGATAAAAAAGAGATCACAGAGGTGCCTCAAAATGGGAGTCTCAGAGTGGCCCTAAAATTCGAGTTCCTGTAGTTGGCAAGAAATATTCTGCCTCTCATTCCTTCCCTGCCTCTTACTCCATTCTTCCAGATTAGAGATGTGTTCCAAGCAAGGTGGCTTTCCTCACCAAATGGTTTTCCTTGAGCTGTCTGTCAGTAGGAGACCGAGAGTCTAATGTCAGTATCTGCATGCTTTGAGAAAGTTGAGCGCTAGTCGTCACAGCCAAACTTCCTAGCCAATTGTAATGGACTTTCTGGTATGGAAATACAGCCTATAGATTGGAAATTTAGATTTGTTCTTAAATTATAGTACTTTAAAATTTTCATAGCTATTTCTTGGACAGCTGCACTGTCTCATACACTATCTACATTGGCTACTTAATTGACTAAATTACAAATTCAGTGTCTCAGTCACATTAGCCATATTTCAAGTGCTCAGTAGCCACATGTAGATAGTGGCTATCATATTGGACAGTATATAATATGAATATTTCCATCAACACAAAAAGTTCCTTTGGACAGTGCTGTTCCAGAGAACTTTGAGGTTCATTTTACTCACGTAGAGATGTGATGAGGACATGGTGCTCCATGCTGCTTAGTTGTACTTCTGCTTTGCAAGTGGGGAAGCTGACCCTTGTTCTGTGTGGTGTTGAAATTGTGACTGGAACTCAAGCCTCTTGACTCAGCTTTATCTTTCTGGGTACAACTCTTGGTGACCTCAACTAGTCTTAGGTTTTACTAATTAATTTTGCTATGAAAAAAATACTTTGCTGAATATATTCTCAAAAATGTATGGTTAGAGATTAAAACAGAGAATTTGAGGGTGAAGAAATTGTTAAATATTTTGTAATCCGTGATGAGGTTGAAGGTTTCTTAGTTTCCTATGAGAGTTGATTTTCGGAACTGGAATTTAAGGGGCGTCTGTATAAAAAACCTCCTTGACATGGATGGTGGGGGCAGGAGTTAAGTATGATTTGAGAGCTAAGGTATGTATAATCCTTTGGAAAACAGTAGTTGATCTAAACAGGTTTGGAAGGACAGCAGGACTGGGTTGAGACAAAGGTCACCTGAATTGATTTAAGGATGAGAACCAGTAACTCCAGCTGTACCAAGCCCTGCAACAAGAAATGAACCTCCAAGTATTGACATAACACCCACCACCCAGACCTCTATCACAGTGGTCCTCCTTCTAGGTACATGTGTGTCCAATGGGACAAGGCTCTGCAGGAGACAGTAGATCTCTGAGATCCCTAAATGAGGGAGGAGAGAGTGGACCATCGTGAACAAGAACAGAGCCAGTGTGATGTAGTTCACTGCTGTGTTGCCAAGACAGATTCATGAAGAGCCCACCAGGTATGGTGCCAGGAGCTGGAGATACACAGATGAATGTGTAGGACATGTGAACTTGGGGAGCTGCCTGGGAAGATGTGTTCCGCCCAGGCTCTGAGTGGCTGTGAGGTAAAGCTCAACGGGCACCTTGCCTTCTTGGCTCCACAGGCATCCCTGACACAGAGATCTCCATTCCATTAATGGTGTCGTTATAAATTCATTGCAAACCTAGCAAATCACCAACACCTTTTCTGTTCCTTGGTCTTTTCATCCATAACTTGTTCATTTTATAATACCATGGTAGAATTACAGATTCATATTGATGGTCTGACACAATTTTTGAATGTAAAAAATAGGCATTAGTAGCAAAATAATATCTTCTGAAAGCAACTATTCAGAGTTTGACTTGGGCTACCTATGTTATGGCCGGTTAAGTGGAACCAGCTGAATCTTTGTTTATAGCAACTATACAAATTAGAAGAAACTGGAAGCCTAGAACTTTCTGGGAAATCTCCTTGAATAGGTACGTAGGAATTGTTATTTTAAATCAAAATTAAAACTAAATGTCACATCTGAATGTGTTGGGCAGTTGCTGTCATTAACAGAAACAGCAGTTGTTATGTAGATAAAGGTGAAGATGATATTGTGCTTGATATAAAGCTGGGCATGATTTATAAAAAGTTTTTTTTTTTTTGGAAGATTTTATTTAATCATTTGACAGAGACACGGCAAGAGAGGGAATACAAGCAGGGGGAGTGGGAGAGGGAGAAGCAGTCTCTGCACTGAGCAGGGAACCTGATGCAGGACTCGATCCCAGGACCCTGGGATCATGACCTGAGCCAAAGGCAGACGCTTAACGACTGAGCCACCCAAGTGCCCCTACAAAAATTTTTTAAAATGAGATACTTCATTTATGTTGCCCTGTTGTTACAGATCATTATTGAATTACAAAGTATTTATTATTTATATCTCTTCTTTATTCCTCCCCCCAAATTTAAAGGTATTGAAATTAGAGAGGCAATTATTGAAGGTTTCAGTTATTATTTTCAGTAGAAATCTGGCTTGAGAAAAATCAGCAAACATTTGAGGAATTTAAAATTTGGCATTAGAGTTTCTTTTAACTCTGAACTAAATAATGTGGGAGGGTCAAAAAGTCACAGATCTTTGCCAGAAATGCGAGAACAATTATAGCAATGAATAGACTCACTCCCATTTAAACTGGAAGTGTGTGGCAAAATTTTCTTTAGCTAATTCATGCAGAAGATAAAAAAGCATAAATTATCACATGTTGAAGATCTTTGGGCTCCCAGGTAATGCATGTACTAACATTTTGATAACTATTCTTTCCTGTTGAGCTGGAATTAAATATACTAGTTATTATATAGATTGTAGATATAAAATAATAATGTGTGGTTTTCAGCATACCTTCAAATATATTGTATCATTTTATTTCATTCCCATCCAATTCCGTGATGTCAGTGGGATACATATCAGATGCCCATTTTACAAGTAGGGAAACTGAGGTCTAAAGAACTCCTAATATTGTCATTCCTGCGAAGATATGAAAAGACTAGAGAATTTTTTGACCCATTGATACAAAGGCACTGTTACAGGCTTATTGAGCAAATAAATGACAGTTCACTCAACGCTTATTGAGTATCTACTATTAGCTAAGCATTGGGTTGGGCCCAGGGGGTAAAAAGAAAAGGCATAGTTTCGGTCCCCAAGGAGTTTATAATCTGGTATGGAGTAGTTAGACAAGAAAACCAGTAGCAGTTACGTGTGTAAATGACTGTGATGCTCACTGCAAGTCATAAGTATTGATCATGTGGAATGAGTCTTAGTTACATTTTTAATTATTGAAGTTTTTATATTAAGTAAATGAAAATAATTATTGCCTCATGCAAAGAGTAAAAGATGTTATGACCCATTTTACATCTGTGCTACTCTTAAGACTTGAGAAATTGTTACTATGTCCTTTGTTTGACATTCTAGGGCCGTTTTATAGCACCTGCCTTGATATTTCCAAATATGAGAATAAACAATTATATAAGGGCATTCCTGTACCATTGCCTTGGGGGTAATTGTGCCACTAATGTATGTGACAGTCATCATACTGAAATCCATCCTCCAAAAGCCTGATTAAGTTTAAATGGCATTCACATTTAAAGAAATGATACATTAAAAATGTGGTGGGGATATATATTTTCCCAAAAACGTTCATATGGCTTCATGAGAAGAAAGACAGCAGTGGTGGGGCATGGGGTTGTGTGAAAATTGAAACAAATAATGATATTCTACTAAGATCAGTGCTAGGTATATAATTTGAGAAAACAAATAGTGGATTTAGACAGGAACTCAACGTTTAAGTCACTTAATTATACCTAAGGGTATAGCGAGGGGTTCTAAAATTACTGTAACTATTATTTCCCTGGCATAACCACAGCAGGACAGATAGGGGAATGGAATTTTGGCTTTAAACACATATTTCCTGGCTTTAAACTACATGTAGGATTTAGAATTATATAGAGACTTAAATTCCGATCTTAACTATGAGGTTTTTTTAAACATACATATACATTTGTTGGACTAGACTTGGTTATTTCAGCTGCCTTGAATAGTAATTTAACCCCATGCTTGACTTAATATTATTTACGTCTGACTCCTTAGTCAAGATGGGGATAATTAGCAGAATGTATGCATGCCCAAGCTTGAGGACCATATGAATGGGGTGAGAGCACTATAGCTGTTTTCTGTTTGTTTTTTTAATTGAGTATAATTCAGATACTTTGTGATTCTTAGGGCACTTAAACTGTCCCAATTAGGTTTCAGTTGATAAGACACTGGAAGAATTAAATAAAACCTGTTCCTTTCTCCCTTAAGTCCTCCTGGGAAGCAGGGAGAATACAAATCCTAAATAAATAAGCAAGTAGGTGACATTTTCCCATTGGGGCCTCAGTCCAGTTTTTCTAAACTTGTTTAGTTTTCTTCTTGTTTTTTAAGGACCTCTGCTGCTTGTTTTTGTTTTGTTTTTCTTGGTTCTTTCACATGAAAATCAAATACATTTTTATTGATTGAAAACCTAATGTTTTATAAATGCTTTTATTTGTACTGCCTGTATTTTTTGTGTGGGGGTGAAGCAGAAGCCTTAGAAAGGGCTTAATGAGAAGGGAAGAAAATGAGAAGCCAGGAAAACAGTCTTCATGTTTTTCTGAAGAAAATTCTCTTTAATAACATATTAATGATCAAAAAGTCATTCTTTCCTGAAACATCACTTTAATAATGGAGCACCAAAATAACACATTTAAAACCTCTGTGTTAAAAAGCAATATAAATGGAGAAGGCATTTAACAGAGGTAAAGCACCCAGAAAAGATTTTAAGGAAAATGTTATTAAAAAGACTGATGGAATTACTTTTATTCCTTGCCCACCTCCAGAATTCAATTTATGATGTGAAATTATGGGCAAATTAGAATCTTTCCATAAATTTGCAGATTCCTTAAAATCTATCATGTATTGACAATACAGAGAGAGAGAGAATTCTCATTTGTTGGTTGCTCCGTGCTGGAGCCCAGAGAAGCATTTAGGGGGCTCGTAATTCTCAAGGTTTCTCTTTTCTCCCCCACATTCTTCTGCTTAGGTAGGAAAGTGTTCTTGTGAACAGTTGCTGTCCCATGCTCCTGGCACAGTGAAGTTCTATATGTATGGATTATGGCTTCTTGATTCTACGAAAAATGTAATCACTACCTTCATCTTACATAGTTGCACCTTATAATTTAGCAGTTTTAACAACAGTGGCAGCAGCTCTTTTGGGTATACTTGAATGTCTTACTCTAGGAACTTTGGAGAATAGAAGTGTTTTCTTCAGATATATTATTTGTTAGATCGTGATAGTCAATCTGGCAAGTCTTTGGAAAACCAGTATAAACATCTAAAAATAAATGGAACACCCACAGAGGAGTGGGGAGTTGGAATTAAACCAGCACACGCTCTGCCACTAAATATCACCTCTCTTTCATCACCTTACCCCCAAGACACTCCTGAGCACTGTACATAATAAAATAGTGTTTCCCAAAATGTGGAGGGAGGTCAGAGATGGGCTGTTCCGTGGATGAGGCTGACAAGAAGGGCGCAGGGAAGCCAGTGGGGGATATTATTGTTGCTTACTGTTCCTAGAAATGAATTGATAGGAGTCTGATTGCTAGACACAGACTTTCTAAAAGCCCTAGGCTACGATTGAAAAAAATCATAATTTATTAATTCATTAAAACCATTTCTAAAGTACCTACCAGAGACCAGGTGCTGGGTTGGGCCCAGAGACGGCAATGAAAAGAAAACCACATCCCTGAATAGGACAGGAGGAGATAAGGAGGCTCTTCCTAGTCAGGGAGATGTCCCTCAGAAGAATGACAGTGACACAGGGTGACAAGGTTCATGGTTAAGGGTTGTAAACGTGACTAGAAGAATGGATATTGGAGAGTCATACTGACATACTATTGAGCCGTTTACTAGGTATGTGATGCAGTTCCCAGAACTTTCCAAAGTTGGTTATTATGGTCAGATCTGCCTTGTAGGGGTTATGTGAGGATCGAAGGAGATAGTAGATGAAAGGTCCTTGGCTTGGTGCTTGATACAAGCATGTACTCATAAACTGTGGTGGTAGTGATTATTTTTTTTAACCTCTCTTCTAGGGCTGTAATAAGGCATAAAAGGGTGGTGTTTGTGTAGAACTTGTCTACAGGCCAGTGCATTTCAAGCTGGATGGTAATCCCTTTGGGGCATGGCTAGCTCCCATTGGAAATACCCGCTCCTACTCACTATGTCCTTTCTTCATTTAAAATATGATCTTTCATAAGACTTTGTCCACAGAAGTGCTTCCAAACCTTCCCTGCTTCTCCTCAAGCCATGTCCCCTCAACCAAATACCTCCCACCCCAGCACCATCCAAGAGTGCCCCTTAACTTTTGAAACTAGGATGTTTAGAAACAGAGAAAGGATTGTCAGTTAAAAATTGAGAATAATTTCCTATCTTTAGAGATAGGGACTTCACCTCTGGAGCCTCAAATCACCAGAACAGTCCCCGCTAGTCACAAATAGAGGAATGAATTTATTCACTTATTCCTGACAGAGACATCTCATGATAGAGTGGTTAAAAGAGTGTGTAATTCCTGGAGTCAGACTGCCTGTGTTCAAATTCCAGCTCCGCTATTGTGGTGTAAGTCCTTAAAGATGACCCCCCAGTACCACACCTCCTGGTATTTATGCCTTTTTCTAGTACCCCCAAATATTGAATCTGGGCTGGCCCTATGAAACAAATAGAGTGGGGCAGAAGTGACATGCATGACTTTGGGGCCAGGGCATAAGAAGTCTTTTTTTTTTTTTTTTAAGATTTTATTTATTTATTTGAGAGAGAGAGAATGAGAGACAGCATGAGAGGGAGGAGGGTCAGAGGGAGAAGCAGACTCCCTGCCGAGCAGGGAGCCCGATGCGGGACTCGATCCTGGGACTCCAGGATCATGACCTGAGCCGAAGGCAGTCGCTTAACCAACTGAGCCACCCAGGCGCCCCAGGGCATAAGAAGTCTTAAAGCTTTTGCCTTAGTCTCAAAACATGCACTCTGGGGGAAGCTAGCTACCTCACATGTAAGGACTGTGAGGAAACCCAAGCCAACCATGTAGAGAGACTTCATGATGGGGGGATGGCAGAGAGGGAGAGAGAGAGAGGGAAAGAAAAATGCCTAGACAGGACCCAGTTATTCCAGTCTTCCCAGCTGAGGTGCTAGACATGGGCGTAAAGAAGTCATCTTGGACAACCAGTCCAGTTAAGCCTTCAGATGACTTAAGCCCTAACTGATAACTGATGATAATTATAGGAGATAACTCAAGCCAGAAACCACCCAGCTGAGGCCGGTAAACTCACAGAACCGTAAGAAATAAGAGTACATTGTTTTAAGCCACTGAGTTCTGGGGTGGTTTTTTTAGGCAGCAGTAGGTTACCAAAACAGTTACTTACTAGCTCTGTGGCCTTGAGTTTGTTAGTTAACCTCTCTGTACCCCATTTTCCTCATGTGTAAAATGTGGCTAATGATATTCCCTACCTCATAGGATCACTTTGGGTATTTAGTTACTGAACGTATGGTATTAAGGTGACTTCCTAGAGAAAGAACCAGGAAAGTAAATATCCTGACCCAAGTCCCTTTCCTATTTTCAATTCCCGTTGTGCTTCCCACAAGCAACTGGAGGACAGTTGTTGATGCATTCATTCAGGTCAACTACCCAGGAAGGAGAGTAAAGTGGAAATGGGAGGAGAATGGATCTGGAGAGGCAAATAGAAGCCATTGGACACAGGGAGCCTATATCAGGGTTCTCCAGAGAAACAGAACCAGTAGGAGATGTAGATGCATATACATGCAGGCATGTGCACATACAAACATCTACATGTGTCCTTATAAATACATTTGCACAAATCAAAGACATTCACATGTATATATACATACATACTTAAAGAGATTTGTTTCAAGGAATAGGCTTATGCAGTTGTGATGGTTCACCAGTCCAAAATTTGCAGGGAACGTGTCAGGCGGGAGCCGATGCTACAGTCTTGAGGCAGAATTTCTTTTTCCTCGGAGATACCTCAGTTTTGCTCTTAAGTCCATTCAGCTGATTAGATGAGGCCCACCCACATTATCAGAGAGTCTCCTTGAAGTGAGCTGATTGTAGATGTTAACACATTTATCAAATACCTTCCCGGCAATACCTAGATTGGTGTTCGAATAAGCACCTCAACCAAGTGGACGTGTGAAACTAACCATCACAGAGCTACTGCAGGTTTGGAGCAGGGGAGTGACAAGGGTTTCCCTGGATGCTGTGTGGAGAACAGAGATTGGGGTGCAGGAGTGACAGTAGTGAGACTAATGAGGAGGCTGTTGCTGTAATGTAGATGAGGGAGGATGATGGCTTGAACCAGCATGGGAGCCGTGGAGGTGGTGAGGGCTAGTCAGTTTCCAGATATTTAAAATAGAGCCAGGAAGGCTGATGGACAGAGTGTGAGGTGGAAGAAAAAGAGGAACCAAGGATGGCCTCACAGTTACCGGCCTGTGTAAACCAGAAGGATGGAGGTACAATCCATCAGCTGTGACAGGGAGGCCAGCGTAAAGCAGATTCAGTGGGGGAGGTCAGATGTTATTTTGACATGTTAAGCTGAGGTGTACATCAGATCTCACAGCAAAGTGCCATTCCAAATACTACGTATCCAGCAGAGAAACCAGGTGGCAGGTAACCATGTACTCCCTATTCTTGAATTAGTGCTTTAGGAAGTAACAAAAAGTAGAAACATGATCAGATGGCAGCGGCTGAGCCCCTGTCTTTAAAGCGTGAGGTTCACGAAACTGGGTGCAGACATGACTATGTTTAGACGTGGTGGCAGCTGAAGATAAAGGTGCTTTTTGAAATGAAAAATGGTAGATAGTAAAACAAACAGTGTTTCACTTCACTGGTAATGCCAGTAAAGGCATTTCTTCTATTTCAAATACACCTGCTCTGGTGTATTAGAGTAGTAAATCCTGTTTCTTGCTAGCCTAGACTATTACTCGGAGCCAAAATGTCACTATTTTACATTGAAAGTAAGGTATTGGAATCTTTGGAGATTGAACCGTTTTACAAAGGGTTTGGTTGCTTGAGACGTTGGCATACTCCCAACACTGGATGTTTTTCCTCACTTTTTAGAAAAATCAATCAATAACTTATTATTGGGCATATTTTCAAGCCACACCTAAATGTTGGAGCAGAACATGAAAAATACTTTCTAGAGCTGAATGTTATCAAACACAGAATCAGGAATCCATTCACTGCTATTGCCCAGATTGAAACAGTTAGCTTTCTAGGTCTTGAGTGTGGTATGTCCATCAACCTGACATTTTACAGAATGCTGCAGTTTATAATGAGAAATCACCTCATTATTCTGGGTCCTAATTTGATTTGAGTACCCAGAACTATCTAACAAAGCCAGCAAATACTTGCTGCCGTTCTCGACATCCTATTATTCTTAGTTACTGGCTTTTCTAACTTGTAGTGGTAAGAATAAAAAATCAAACTGACTGCCTTTGAGACTAGTACCAAATGTATTGGCATACTTTACGATCATCTCTCTTGTTTATGTGAAAATAGTATTAATTGTAAGATAGTAAATTAATTTTAGGCTTTTTTTTTTTTTAAAGATTTTACTTATTTGAGAGAGAGCGAGAGAGAGCAAGAGGGAGAGCACAAGTGGGGGGAGGGGCAGAGGCAGAGGGAGAAGCGGACTCCCTGCCGAGCAGGGAGCCCGACCCCTGGATCATGACCTGAGCTGAAGGCAGATACTTAACCGACTGAGCCACCCAGGTGCCCCTTAATTTTAAGCTTTTAGAAACAGACCTTAAATTGACAAACTATGTATATTCCCAATATCCATTAAATGGTCCATGGAGGCAAAAGTTGGAGGAGCACTCTTCTAAACAATGCTTTCCTTAAGAGCAGATGCCACAGTTATCTTTGTCCTCTCCTTAGAGCCCAGCACATGACCTGACACATAGTAGGTACTTGATAAATATTTGATTAATTTATTGAAAAAAATTGGATCGCCTTTCTGGGAAAAAAAGAATTATCATTGTTCCCTTGTGGTCCTGGCCCCACTCTTAAGGAACTTAGATGCATTTGTCAAGAGTTTACAAGCCATTGCTTTCTGAGTTTTACCAGTGACAGGTTTTCGTACCAGTCACAAGTTTTCATCAACGTTCTAATTCAGTTTTCTCACCTACGTCAGGTATTTTTCCGAGCAGAGACCAAGAACCACAAGTCACAACCCTCCATGACAATACAGCTTTAGCTCCTTTGGGAAACTTTCAAATTACCCACTGATACTTTCTACATTTATTTGTATATGGAGTGGCTGTTATTTCTAATTAAGGATATAGTTGATATTAACAAGACGGGATAAATTGGGTGTGGCATGTAAAAACTTGCAGGATTTTTATGATAGGTCACAGGGTGATGGAGGATGACTGGATTTCATAGTAATTTGTTATGCAGATTCATATCAATTTCAGATTTTCCCAAATAGCAAGTTTCAAGTTTGCATGATGATGTGGATGGCACTTAGCTAGTAGCTTTGCTGTGATAGATAATACTTGTAATTTTAGCCAGCATTTACTGAGCATTAAATAAGTGGCAAGCACTGTTCTAAATGTAGTAAATTGATAGATACATGTTTACACCACCTGCACGGCACTCTGTATTTCTGCTTGTTTTAGTTTGGGTTTTTTTTTTTTTTTTTTAGGTATACTTTACATATAATGCACGAACCTTAAATTTGCAATTCAATGTACTTGACAAATTCAAACACCTGTCTAAATGACACCTGTATCAGAATAAACATTTTCAGCACCCAGAACCTTCCCTCTTACTCCTTTCCAGCCAATTTCCCATCCCTCCAAAAGGCAAGTAGCATCGATTAGTTTTTCCTATTCTGGAACTTCATAAAAATGGAATAAGATGGAATGTACTCTTTTTCTTCATAGTTTACTCAGTATAATGTTTTTTGATTTATCCATATTGTTGTGTTAGTAGTTTGTTCCTTTTATTGCTAATTACTATTTTATTATATGAATACACAATTTGTTTATCCATTCTCCTGTTGATGGACATTTGTGCTTTTTTCAAATTTGGGCTACTATGAATAAAGCTGCTATGAACCTTCTTGTGCAGGCTTTTTATGCATATATGTTTTCTTTTCTTCTGGATGCATACCTGGGAATGGAATTGCTGAGTCATGGGATAGGTATATGTTTAACTTTATAAGAAACTGCCAGATCAATTTCCAAAGTGATGACCATTTTACCCTCCCACCAGCAATGGTAGAAAGTTGGGTTTGCTTTACATTCTGGCATTTGGTATCATCAGTCGTTCCCAATTTTAGCTATTCTGGTGGGTGTGTAGTTAATGTCTTATGGTGATTCTAGTTTGCATTTCCCTAGTGGCTACTGAGGTTAACCGCTTTCTGTGTGCATATTGGTCTGTCTTTGTGACGTGTCTGTTCAATTCTTTTGCCCATGTTTTTTATTGGATTATTTGTCTTTTATCATTAAACTGTAGGAGTTGTTTATTCCGAGTATAAGTTCCTTGTCAGATAAATGTATTGCAAATATTTTCTTCCCATATGTGGTTTACCTACTCATTTTGTTAACAGTATCTTTAGATGAGCAGAAATTTAAAAAATTTGTGAAGTCCAATTGATCAGTTTTTACTCTTGCAATTAGTGCTTTCTTGCTGTCCAGGATTGTAACGTATTCTATATTTTCTTCTAGAAGTTTCATAGGTTTAGCATTTACATTTATGTCTGTGATCCGTCTCAAATGAATTAGTGTATGGTGTGAGGTGGGAGTCAAGATTCATATTTTTCTGTGTGGATGTCCAGGTTTTGCAACATCCTTTGTTGAAAAGACTGTCCTTTTACCCATTGAAGGGCTTTGCCACGTTTGCCAAAAATTGATTGAACATATAAGTGTGGCTCTATTTCTGGACTATCTATTCTACACCATTGATCTATTTGCCTTTCTTGACTGTTTTGCCATTGCTCACAGAAGTCTTTTGAACATCATATTATGGTGATAACAAACAAATTAAGTGAACCACATTTTTAAAAAGAGAAAAATGAGCCTTAGATTAAGCAATATTAACATATCCACATTTTCATTCTTCCTTCCCAGTCACACAGATTATTCTAAGCTGTCCATACTTCAGTTTCATTTTGCTAATATTATTGTTGACCCTTGAACAATGCAAGTTTGAGTTGCATGGGTCCATTTATAAGTGGATTTTTTTGGATAAATACAGTACAGTACTGGAAATGTATTTTCCTTATGATTTTCTTAGCACTTTCTTTTCTCTAGCTTTATTGTAAGAGAATGGTAAATAATACATATAACATGCAAAACATGCGTTAATCGACTTTTTATGTTTTTGATAAGGCTTTCATTCAATAGTAGGGCCATTAGTAGTTAAGTTTCAGGGAGTTAAAAGTTATATGTGGATTTTCAACTGCACGGGGAGTTGGCATCCCCACCCCCCACATTCAACTCTGTATCATGAGTTAACATGCTAATTACATAATTTTTTTTTTGTAGTTATTTCTAAAACTTTCCTGTATGTTTTAACTGTTGCTTTTTCATACTGTCCTCTGCAAAGTAGCAAGAGGCCTCCCATCCTTAGCCGGGTATTGTTTCTTTTTATACTTCGTAGAACTGTTGCTGTGGAGAAATTAAAGTGATAAGCCCATGTTCCTAACCAATGGATTCTTTAAGAGGTGCGGTTTTCAGCTCATTATTATTTTGTGTAGAGTAACTTCATCAAACAAGCTTGTTAGAGGGGCCTCGCCTCTCCCTTTTGGCTTAAAATGGATATATGAAGCCAGATTTTGCAGTGTGACTTAGATGCTTATTTTTATTTCGAGTCAAGTTTTGATGCTTTTCTTTGTACTTTAAAAGTGTTTTAGGATTGACGATTTAAAAAACAGCCAAAAGGTTTGAACAGACATTTCACCAAAGAAGATATACGAGTGGCCAATAAGCCCATGAAGAGATATTCACTCATTAGGGAAATGCAACCCGAAGCACAATGAGATACTGCTTCACCTCCACTAGGATGGCCATAAAACAACAACAACAGCAACAATAACATAATAACAAGGGTTGTTGAGGATGTGGAGAAATTATAACTCTTGTACACTAATGGTAGGAGTGTAAACTAGTGTAGCCACTTAGGAAAACAGACTCTTAAAGTTAAACATTTACCATATGACCCAGCAATTGCACTCTTAGGTGCAAAAAGAATGAAAACATGCATCCACATAAAAGTCTGCACAAAGGTGTTCACAAAAGCATCATTAATAATAGCCAGAAAGTAGATACTTCTCAAATATCCATCAACTGATAAATGGATAAATAATAGTGGTATATCCATATAATGAAATACTAATTATCCATACAAAGGAATGAAGCACTAATTAGCACTACAATATGGATGAACATGGAAGACCCTATGCTAAATGAAAGAAGCCAGATGCAAAAGACCACAGATGATATGATTCCATTTGTAGAAATGTCCAGGAAAAGGAATCTGTACAGACAGAAAGTCTGATTTGTTCTTGTCTGAGGCTGGGGGTGGGAATGAGGACTGACTGTGAATGGACATGAGGGATCTTTTTGGAGTGATGGAAGTGTTTGAAAATTGGATTGTAATGATGCTTGCCCAACTCTAAAAATTTACTAAAAATCATCAAAATGTATGTTTAAAATTAGTGTGTTGTATGGTCTGTAAATGTTACCATGATGAAGGGTTTTTGTTAAGATATTTATTTATTTATTTATAGAGAGCAGGAGTAGGGGGAGGGGCAGAGGGAGAGAGAGAATCTCAAGCAGACTCCACTCTGAGCACGGAGCCCTATGCGGGGCTTGATTCCATGGCCCTGAGATCATGACCTGAGCTGAAATTAAGAGTCAGATACTTTAACCAACTGAGCCACCCAGGCGCCCTGAAAGGTGTTTTTTTGTTTCGTTGTTTTGTTTTGAAGTGTTTTAGGATTGAAAAATTCTGTTCTGAATGGGGTCTGGGATTTTAAGGAAACATCAAGACCCTGCCTGAGACACATGGCCAAGTGGGGGACGAGAACAGAGAACCGCTGTGTTGGCATTACAGGACTCTCAGTTCTAAGAATCATCTCCTTGAATTGAAAAACCACAAGATAATGCCCCCCCTTCAACATGAGCCATCACTCCGGGCAGCTGAGGGCTTTGAGGAAAGGGGGCTTGGTGAAACTTGGATTTTCTTATTTTATGAGCAACCCCAAGATTTGCAGTTGAAGAAACGAGGACAGACAGGACCTCCACGGACCACGGAGGAAGTGCCAGGCATGTTTGAACATAATTACCTCTACCTCGCCGAAACTTTTCAAGCCATCTGTGCCAGTTACCTGCATTCTGGACTAGTGAGTCCGTTCTGAGCCTCTCCGATTTACTCTTTCCTACCCACTAGTGTCTTCTTTTTTATGATTTGTCCTAAATGTGTTGTTGTCACAGAACATTTAATTTAAATGTCACACCATCCGAGTAAAATGACTCGCTGTCTTTTCTCTTGCTGACTAAACTCTCCTCTGGGAATCCAGAGGTTTTTCTTAAATAGCATGTTAGTTTATCCACTTTTCTTTTGTTTTTTCATTTCATTTACTTTTTTTTTTTTTTTTAATGCTTTTCTTGGGGTGGTCTGAGTGGAGGAGAATTTGTAAACAAAGTTCACTAGGTTGTTGGTAGGTTTGGGACTGGAGAGGTGGCAATAATGAAGGTGCCTCCTTTGTTTATGCTCCTAACCACCATCTGCAGCCGGGCCCTTTGGGTTGTGGCTTCTGGCATCTCTAAGCCCTTCACACATCCTCTTTCTCTCTTACCCTCTCCTTGTGGCTCCACATTTGTGAGACATCTGGCTATGGTAAGAGTCTTCTGTGGCCTCAGACTGTTTTCTCTTGTAAAAGTTTTTCCATGTCCTCTTTGCTGACAGACCTACACCTTTTAAAATCTTCCTTCCTCAAACCATCATTCTAACTGCCTTTTGATACTGAAATACGTACCTCTAATATCTTAAACTTGACCTATTCAAAACCAAACTTATTACACCCTCTGTCCTTCCACAGTACCTTTCTCTAAAATAAAACAACATGAAACCTCTCTCTCCTCACTGCCTTCCTAGTGTGGGTGGTGCCTGTGGGGCTTGAAACCTTGAGGTCAGTGTCGACGAGGCTTCTCTTACCGGCTACCACTCGTCCCATCTCCAGCACTTAAGTGAACCTGACTTCCCCTTGCAAATGCCCACTGTGAAATTAAAACAATGAGATCTCATTTTTTTTTGCCTACCTGATTAATCACTATTGACAGCGTCCGTGTAGTTGAGGGTGTGAAAAATGGCAATGTGAATTAATTCAGCTTTTCTTGGGAGTACGCTGTTTTATAATCTAAAATGCCTATATTCCTTGACTTAGCAAATCCATTTCTAGGAATTTATTCCACAGAAATATTCCCTTAAACAGAGGACAGTTTATATAATTGTGTTCATTATTTATATTAATGAAAAGTTAGAAACATACTAAATGTAGAAAAAGATGTGATTGTTCCTATAAATTATGGTACAGGTGTACATTAGAATAGCATAAAGTCATTAAAAATGGTAATATAGCTGTCTTGCAGTTCTTTTGTATCCTCTGGCATCTGGCATAATTGTTGGTGTTTACAGATGCTTAATAGAATCTAGCTTTTATTTTTTAAATATGCTCATATATAATTTTATAATGTTATACCTTATATACTCTTATAAATAACCTAAGAATATAGTCTTACATCATTTTTTTAAACATTTTATTAATTTATTTGACAGCGGGAGAGAGAGCGAGGGAAAGCACGGGCAGAGGGAGCGACAGAGGGAGAGGGAGAGGGAGAAGCAGGCTCCCCACTGAGCAGGGAGCCCGATGTGGGACTCCATGCCAGGACCCCGGGATCCTGACCTGAGCTGAGGGCAGACGCCTAACCGACTGAGCCACCCAGGTGTCCCATGTTATATCATTCTTATTACTTCTTAATAAAAATCAGTTTAGTGACTTCTGGTTAAGCATGGTGGGTTAAACACACGTGTTTCTTTCTTTTTTTTTTTTTTTAAAGATTTTATTTATTTATTTGACAGAAACAGCGAAAGAGGGAATACAAGCAGGGGGAGTGGGAGAAGGAGAAGCAGGCTCCCTGCTGAGCAGGGAGCCCAGTGCGGGGCTTGATCCCAGGACCCCGGGACCATGCCCCTAGCCGAAGGCAGACACTTAATGACTGAGCCACCCAGGGGCCCCACATGTATTTATTTCTGCCCTTTCTCAAAATCCCACAAAAATTACAGTAAGGAAATGAAAAAGTTTAAACCCACAAAGACAAAGGGAACTGGAATGGAATTAACAGTAGATGAGCGATACCAACAAAATTTCAGAAGATAAAGCAGATGGTCAGTGGTAACTGAGTTAGCAAAGGAGAGAGAATGAAAAGCAGTGTCTGCCAGGGGGGAGGGGCTGTACCAATGAGAAGCAGGCTCATTCGTGCCCCAGAATCCCTGCAAGGCTCAGAAATTGGAGGCACCAGATTTCCTGGAAGGCAGCAGAGCAGGTGGGGTTGGAGTTATGATTAGAAACCTTTTAAGAGCAATTAGCCTTCCAGGTTCCCTCCTCTACTCCAGGCAGCAAGGGGGCCGGCTCCCTTCCCATCATGGCTGGGCTTGTTCTCGGGGAACCAGAGGGGCTCCAGACTTGGGAACTGTAAAGCCAGCAGATGGGGCCGGGCCGAGGTGTGGCAGTGAAAACAGGTAATGAAATTGAGTCTACATCCTGAACGGTGAGGCCCTCCCAACCTCCTCACTTTCTGCTCCTCCCAAGAAAACTGCAGCAAGGTTTTAACCTTCGGGCAAGGTATTGAAGGATTTTTGAGAAAACCAACAGCCGTAGAGATAAGGCCTCCAAATAATGGCAATAGGGAGACAGGGGAAAAGCCGGCCTGTCCCCAATCACATTACAGTGGCAAGCCCTGTCATAGAGCTTTCAGTCAGCCTCACCTCAGCTCTGAATATGAATAGTCAAGGGTTACTGGACATTTGAGGAAAGCCTCTTACATGAAGAGGTGGAGCCCCAAACAGGAAAAAAACAAAAAACAAGGAAACAGAGACAATACAGAGGGCAGAAGAAAATTCCAAAATATTATTATCCTTAGAGAGCTCAGAAGAGGTATAGGGCATGTAAAATAAAAGAGAATGCCAAAAAACAAACAAACAAACACATTATCAACTATTAATAGCCAAACTAGGGAGAGACCCCAAATGTCCATCAGCTGATGAATAGATAAAGAAGATGTGGTGTATTACTCAGTGTATTACTAAAGAAGATATGAGTATTACTCAGCCATAAAAAGAATGGAATCCTGCCATTTGCAACCATGTGGATGGAGCTAGAGTGTATTATTCTAAGTGAAATAAGTCAGTCAGAGAAAAGACAAATATGATTTCACTCATGTGGAATTTAAGAAACAAAACAGATGAACATTTGGGAGGGGAAAAAAGAGAGGGGGAAACAAATCATGAGAGACTTAACTATGAAGAACAAACAGGGTGATGGAGGAAGGTGGGTGGGGGATGGGCTAGATGGGGATTGGGTATTAAAGAGAGCACTTGTTAGGAAGAGCACTGGGTGTTGTACGTAAGTGATGAATCACTGAATTCTACTCCTGAAACCAATATTGCACTGTATGTTAACTAACTAGAATTAAATTAAAATTTGAAGAAATAAAAAAAGAAACAAGAAAAACACAATTAGAAATTAATAACTTGATAGTGGAAATGAAAAAAATTTATAAAAGTACTGGAAGATAAACTTGAAGAAAACACCTCAGAAAGTAGAACAAAAGAAGACATGAACTATTATAGAGGAAAGATAAGAAAATTAGAGGGGGAGCACCTGGGTGGCTCAGTTGGTTAAGTGTCTGGCTTTTGATTTCAGCTCAGATCATGATCTCAGGGTCTAGAGATCAGCCCCACGTGGGGCTCCAGAGTCTGCTTGTCCCTCTCCCTCCCCCTCTTTCCCTCCCCCTGCTTGTGTGCATGCGCACGCAAGTGCTCTTCCTCTCAAGATCTCTCTCAAATAAATAAATAAATAAAATCTTAAAAAAAGAAAATTCGAGGATCTATTCAGGAAGCCCCGATCTGACTAATGAGAGTTCTAGGAAAAGAGAACAGAGAATATGAAGGGGAGGGAATAATCACAGAGATAATACTCAGCACAGTGAATGGAAAAAGATAAACACCAAGGCACATTTTTGTTCAACTTAGATGAGAAAGTCCTACAAGCTTCTAGAGGAGGAGAAAATCACAGAGAAAGGGGAAAGAACAACATCACCTTGTTGGAAGCTAGAAGGCAGTGGAATGATGCCCTAAAAATTCTGATGAAAATTACTTTAAAGCTACAATTCTATACCCGACCAAACTGGTGGACAAATGTGAGTACAGACTAAAGGTGTTTTTAGAAATACAAGATCTTGAACTTTTTCTCCCTAGTCACCCTTTGTACAAAAACTATAAGAGGATGAGCTCCAGCAAAATGAGAGAATAAAGCAAGCAAGAAAAAAGACATAGGAGCCCTATGGGGATTTCCTGAGTTGAATGAAGTCAAGTGCCAGCCTCTTAGCTGTGTAGCAGGCCGTGAGAGCAGACAGGCAAGACTGGACAGAGAGACGGTAGGCGGATGGAGGGCTCTAGGAAGAAAATGGAACTGATAAGATACTAATCCCTGGCCATTATTTAGAGGGGTTTTTGTAATAGGTACATAGAAAACTAAGGAAACATAAAGAACAAGGCAACTATTAGCCTTAGGAAAAACAAAAAATTGTAGGAATAGTAAAGGAAATCCTGACTATTGATTTAACCAGAATTTTGATGGAGGAATCGGGTAATAAGGGGAAGCAAAGAGATAATGTTTAAAAAGGATAAATCAAGAAATAACAGCACAAGCATGTTATTAAGCAAGGAGGTGGATGCCAGACAAAATAATTGAAAGAGTTAAAATTGGTTGCCTCTGAGGAGGGGAATCAGGGATGGGAAGAGGGGTGAGGATTCATTTTTCATTAAAATCTTGTAGTGCTATTTTAGATTATAGACATTGGGTTTAAAAACAATTTTAGTTCTAGGGGCGCCTGGGTGGCTCAGTCGTTAAGTGTCTGCCTTCGGCTCAGGTCATGATCCCAGGGTCCTGGGATCGAGCCCCGCATCGGGCTCTCTGCTCCGTGGGAAGCCTGCTTCTCCCTCTTCCACTCCCCCTGCTTGTGTTCCCTCTCTCGCTGTGTCTCTCTCTGTCAAATAAATAAATAAATAAATATATTTAAAAAAAAAAAAAAAAAAAACAATTTTAGTTCTAGCTTGTAGCAGCCTAATGCTACTGTGTAAACCCTTGTCTCTTACTCATTCAGGAGAACATTGGCTGCTTGCATTTGCATCTATTTTGTTTTAAATGTGTTGATTACTTTACTGTGATTCTTCTCATCCCAGAAGGAAAGAGCTTTCTGTTTCATTCCTAACAAAACAGTATAATTTTGTGTTCCTGATCCATTACAGATTTCTCAGATGAAATTACAGATTACAAAAGTATTTTCTTGAAAATGTCATTTCAGAGTTTTCCTTTGGGCATTGCATAGAAATCAGTTCCAGCCTATAAAAGCTTTTCAAAAAAAAATAACACTCCTATGTCATTAAGAAGAAAACATGGGTGCTATATGACAAAAAGGCCCCTAGCTAGCAAAGGGCTCCCCTGGCTTTTATGTCTGTTATCCTTAAGCCTAGCTGTCAGACAACACATACCAGTGGCTTGGGGTAAGGATGCTTTTTCTTCAAGAATCTCCACCAATCATGTTTGTCTTGTTCTGGATCAACTCATGTTCACATCTTCTGGAAAGTTGAAAGAACGTTCTAAAATGACGTAAGTCCTTTGTTCCATTTTTTGAAAGTGTGAAGAAATAGGCTAGATTTAATTTCTGTGACCTATCTGCAGTCTTCTATCATGAAACACAGCTAAGAAAAAAAGAAATGGATATCCTTACTTTTAAGAAATTATAAGCCTATATGCACCGATTGAGAGAGAACAAAGCTGACTGCTTGGGATAGGTGTTTTTACAGACTTCTGGTGCAGTGTCTCACATGTCCTTGTGGAGCTCCAGCTTGCCCCAGAGAGACACTCACTGCCATGTTTTGGGTCACATGGACTTTTGGAATTTATGTTTTGTCCTAGCTGGATGTATGTTGCTGTGCCAGCAACTGGTATTTAATGAATACTTGATGATTTGTAGAAGAAATAAATGGCCTAGAAAATCCTCAAACTATTCACAGATCTGAGACTAAAATATATGAAATTAAGATAGAAAACTTTTCCCCATCTCCATCCTGTCCCCCGGCTGCGTGTGGATTCAGTTACTCAGACACAGATAAATCAGAACAGAACAGTCCTACCTCTTCTCGGGCAAGAGGTCTGTAACCTACAAGGGTAGAAACATTAGATTGGCAGAAGACCTAGCCACAGACCTATCTGCTGCAAGGCATGGAATACGCCACAGACCCTGGGAGACCCTCTGGGCCCTGTAGATGCTGAGGAGTCCACCAAAAGCAAGGGGAGAACAGTAAAACAGTGGGCTATGGGAGAGGAAAGGTAACGTCCCCCTGAGTCTGGACACTGGTTGAGGAGCGGGATGGTGGTGGGCTCCTAGAGAAGGTGAGTTTGCCCAAGACTTTGAATTTGGGGTGGCAGTCGATAGATGGGGAGAAAGGATTCCAGGCGGGAAATGTACATGTGATCTTGTAGAAGTGGGAAAGGAAAAGGGCTGGGTGTGTGTGAGGATGGGTAGGTTCACATCCAACATATGAAGGGCAGAGAGAGAAGAGGAGACCAGCATGCCAGATTCAGGTGGGCCTTGCACACCATTATTCTAAGGAGTTTGGACTTTATTCTGCAGGAAACAGGAAGCCATTCTGTTCTTCTTTCATCCTTTTATTCATTCAGCAGCTATTCAGTTAATCTATCATTTTAGAGACACAGTGGGACAGCTCCAAACTTTAGAGGACAAGCCTAGATGCCTTAAGGCCAGAGTGGCCTTATGTCCTCATTTATCCTGGACTGTTCCCATATGTACCTGTCATTCAGGGCATCTCATATGATTTACCATTTGTCCTGGATTTTTCATGGCTTTAAAAGAAATATTACTACTAATAGTTGCTTTAAAATAATTGATAGTACAGGATGGCAGAGGAGTAGGAGACCGTGGTATTGTCTGATCCCAGGAATTCAGGTAGATAGCTATCAGATCATTTTGAACACCTGTGAACTCAACCAGAGATCTAAGAAAATAGCTGCAACTCCATGAATAGAAAAGCGACCACTTTCTGCAAGGTAGGAGGTGCGGAGAAGTGAATCTGAGGCGATATATGGGAAGATGGGGTGGGGGGAGCCTCCGTCAGCTGGCTACCAGCAAGTGATAGAGCAGCGGAGCACAAAATTGGAACTTTTAGAAGTTTGCTCTGCTGAGGGACGTTGCTCCAGTGGCAAGCAGGGGGTGGAACCCTCGCTGGGACAATGTGGTCTCAGGACCCTCGGGGTCACAGGAAGACTGGGGGTGCCTGAGTGTGGCAGAGCGCTCAGGTATCAGAGTGGGGAAGCCAGCTGCAAACAGCGAGCCCAGGAATGGGCTCTCAGCTCAGGGTTGCCATAAACCACAAATCGCGGCACAGTTGGGCAACTGCTCTCTGAACAGGGGCCCAACAATGGCAGAACCATAGTGAGACCCCCCCCCATTCCCTTCCAGGGGAGGAGCATAGCAGGTGCATGCTGCAAGAGTCTGCAAAGTTTGGAGACTCAAAGCAGGGTCATGTGCCTGAGATAGAAACGCTTGGTCACAGGCTGGGGGAGCACAGGGTGTGGATGGAGACCAGGGAGACAGGAGTGATTGACTGCTTTTCCCTAGGGCACACTGAGGAGTGGGGCCCTTGAGTGTTCAGGTCTGGGGCTGGAGATTGGGAGGCCGCCATTATCATTCTCATCCTTTAAAGCTGCTCGGAAAGCCTTCAGGGAACATAAGCCACATAGAGCAATCCCAAGCAGATTACTTAGCCTGGCCCCTGGCAAGGGCGGTGCAATTCCTCCTCGGGCAAAGACACCTCAGAATCAATGCAACAGGCCCCTACCCCAGAAGGTCAACAAGAACATCCACCAAGACCAAGTTTACCAATCACACAGAACTGTACAACTCCAGTGCTAGGGGAAAATAGTATGTGGAATTCATGTCTCCCCCCCAATTCTTTAGTTTTTCAATTTTAATTTTTTTCTCTTTCCTTTTTCAACCAATTTCTTACTTTATCAACTCCTTTTTTAAAAATATTTTTTAAATTTAATTTTTACATTTACATTCTAGCCTTTCTTTGTATTTAATTTTACTTTTGTATATATATGTTTTTCTGTCTTTACAATTTGGGGATGCAATTTCTTCTAACAAACAGACCAAAATACACCCAGAATTTAGTGTATTGCTCTGTTCTCTTCACCTGTCTGATCATATTCTTTTTTTCCTTCATCTTCTTTTTTTTTGTTAAAGTCTTTTTTTTCATCTTCACAGTTACATTCTATCCTTTCCATGTATTTAAGTTTATTTTTGTATCTATATAAATTTTTCTTTCTTTACAATTTTGGGATGTAATTTCTTCTAACAGACCAAAATACACTCAGGATATAGTGTATTGCTCTGTTCTGTTCACCTGCCTGTTTATATTCCTTCCTTTTTTTTTTTTTTTTGTCTTTTAGTTTTTATTTTTACAGTTACATTCTATCCTTTCAATGTATTTAATTTTGTTTTTGTGCGTATATAAGTTTTTCTTTCTTTACGATTTTGGGATCTAGTTTTCTAACAAACAGACCAAAATACACACAGGATCCAGTGTATTGCTCTGTTCTGTTCACCTGTCTGATTATATTCTCTCTTTTTTTTAAAATTTTTTTCCAGTTTGGGGTCTCTTCTGATTTGTTTAGTGTATATTTCTCTGGGGTCGTTGTTGCCATTTTAGTATTTTGTTCTCTTACTCATCTATTCTTCCCTGGACAGAATGACAAGACAGAAAACTCCCCTCAAGAAAGAGAACAAGAGGCAGTACTGACTGCCAGGGACCTAATCAGTATGGATATAAGTAAGATGTCAGAACTAGAGTTCAGAATAACGATTATAAAGATACTAGCTGGGCTTCAAAAAAGCATAGAAGACACTAGAGAATCCCTTTCTGGAGAAATAAAAAACCTAAAATCTAATCAAGTCGAAATAAAAAAGGCTATTAATGAGATGCAATAAAAAATGGAGGCTCTAACTGCTACGATAAATGAGGCAGAAGAGAGAATCAGTGATATAGAAGACCAAATGATGGAGAATAAAGAAGCTGAGAAAAAGAGAGATAACTACTGGATCGCGAGGGGAGAATTCGAGAGATAAGTGATGCCATAAAGCAAAACAATGTTAGAATAACTGGGATCTGAGAAGAAGAGGAAAGAGGGTGAGAGAGAGAGAGAGAGAGGCAGAAGGTATATTGGAGCAAATTATAGCGGAGAAATTCCCTAATCTGGGGAAGGAAACAGGCATTCAAGTCCAGGAGGCACAGAGAACTTCCCTCAAAATCAATAAAAAAGAGGTCCACATCTCGACATATAATAGTGAAACTTGCAAATCTCAGAGACGAAGAAAAATCCTGAAAGCAGCTCAGGCAAGAGGTCTGTAACCTACAAGGGTAGAAACATTAGATTGGCAGCAGACCTATCCACAGAGACCTGGCAGGCCAGAAAGGACTGGCATGATATATTCAGGGTGTTAAATGAGAACAATATGCAGCCAAGAATACTTTATCCAGCAAGGATGCCATTCAAAATAGGAGGAGAGATAAAAAGCTTCCAGGATAAACAGAAACTAAAAGAATTTGTGATCACTAAACCAGCCCTGCATGAAATATTAAAGGGGATCCTTTAAGCAAAGAGAGAGCCTAAAAGTAACATAGACCAGAAAGGAACAGAGACAATATACAGAAACAGTGATTTTACAGGTAATACAGTGGCACAATTTAAATTCATATTTTTCTTTTTTCTTTTTTTTTTTAACATATATATAAATACATATGAAAAGCAATGCAAACAATTATTGAGCTTCATCTTCTGGACAAAAATGCCAAGCTAGTCTCTCTTCATAAAAGGCAATTACAGTTGTGGACACTTCATATTTCCTCTTCTGCCAGCACAAAGTCTGCCTCATCTGTAAATTCATATCTTTCAATAGTTACCCTGAATGTAAATGTGCTAAGTGCACCAATCAAAAGACACAGGATATCAGATTGGATAAAAAAGCAAGATCCATCAATATGCTGTCTGCAAGAGACTCATTTTAGACCCAAAGACACCTCCAGATTGAAAGTGAGGGGGTGGAAAACCATTTACCATGCTAATGGCCATCAAAAGAAAGGTAGGGTAGCAATCCTTATATCAGATGAATTAGATTTTACTTTTTATCTTTTTTTTTTTAAGATTTATTTATTTATTTATTTGACAGAGAAAGAGACAGCGAGAGAGGGAACACAAGCAGGGGGAGTGGGAGAGGGAGAAGCAGGCCTCCCGCTGAACAGGGAGCCTGAGGCGGGACTCAATCCCAGGACCCTGGGATCATGGCCCGAGCTGAAGGCAGACGCTTAACAACTGAGCCACCCAGGCACCCCTCAGATGAATTAGATTTTAAACCAAAGACTGTAATAAGAGATGAGGAAGGACACTATATCTTAATTAAAGGTTCTATCCAACAAGAAGATCTAACGATTGTAAATATTTATGCCCCCAACATGAGAGCAGACAATTATATAAACCAATTAATAACAAAATTAAAGAAACACATTGATAATAATATAATAATAGTAGAGGACTTTAACACCCCACTCACTGCAATGGACAGATCATCTAAGCAGAAGATCAACAAGGAAACAAGGGCTTTGAATGACACACTGGACCAGATGGACTTCACGGATATATACAGAGCATTCCATCCTAAAGCAACAGAATCCACATTCTTCTCTAGTGCACATGGAATATTCTCCAGAATAGATCAAAAATCCTGGGTCACAAATCAGGTCTCAACCAGTACCAGAAGATTGGGATCATTCCCTGCATATTTTCAGACCACATTGCTTTGAAACTTGAACTCAGTCACAAGAGGAAATCTGGAAAGAACTCAAATACATGGAGGTTAAAGAGCATCCTACTAAAGAATGAATGGGTCAACCAGGAAATTAAAGAAGAATTTAAAAAATTCATGGAAACAAATGAAAATGAAAACACAACTGTTCAAAACCTTTGAGATGCAGCAAAGGCAGTCCTAAGAGGGAAGTATATAGCAATACAAGCCTTTCTCAAGAAACAGGAAAGATCTCAAATACACAACCTAACCTTATACATCTAAAGGAGCTGGAGAAAGAACAGCAAATAAAGCCTAAACCCAGCGGGAGAAGAGAAATAGTAAAGATTAGAGCAGAAATCAATGAAACAGAAACCAAAAGAACAGTAGAACAGATCAATGAAACTAGAAGCTGGTTCTTTGAAAGAATTAATAGGATTGATAAACCCCTGGCCAGACTTATCAAAAAAAAAAGAGAAAGGACCCAAATAAAACCATGAATGAAAGAGATCACAACCAACACCAAAGAAATACAAAGAATTATAAGAACATATTATGAGCAACTATGTACCAACAAATTAGGCAATCTGGAAGAAATGGATGCATTCCTAGAGACATATAAACTACCAAAACTGAGACAGGAAGATATAGAAAACCTGAACAGACACATAGCCAGCAAGTAAATTGAAGCAGTAATAAAAAATTTCCCAACAAACAAGAGTCCAAGGCTGGATGGCTTCCCAGGGGAATTCTACCAAACATTTAAAGAAGAATTAATGCCAGGGCACCTGGGTGGCTCAGTCGGTTAAGTGTCTGCCTTCAGCTCAGGTCAGGATCTCGGGGTCCTGGGATCGAGCCCCGCATTGGGCTCCCTGCTCAGTGGAGAGTCTGCTTGTCCCTCTGCCCCTTTCCCCACTCGTGCACACATTCTCTCTCTCTTTCTCTCAAATACAATCATAAAAAAAAAAAAGAATTAATACCTAGTCTTCTGAAGCTGTTTCAAAAAATTGAAATGGAAGGAAAACTTCCAAACTCATTTTATGAGGCCAGCATTACCTTGATCCCAAAACCAGACAAAGATCCTACCAAAAAGGAGAGTTACAGACCAATATCCCTGATGAACATGGATGCAAAAATTCTCACCAAGGTACTAGCCAATAGGATCCAACGGTACATTAAATGGATTATTCACCACAACCAAATGGGATTTTTTTTCCTGGGCTGCAAGGTGGTTCAACATCTGCAAATCAATCAACGTGATACACTACATTAAAAGAAAGGACAAGAACCGTACGATCCTCTCAACAGATGCAGAAAAAGCATTTGACAAAGTACAGCATCTGTTCTTGATTAAAACTCTTCACAATGTAGGGATAGAGGGTACATACCTCAATAACATAAAAGCCATATACAAAAAGCCCACAGCCAATATCATTCTTAATGAGGAAAAACTGAGAGCTTTTCCCCTAAGGTCAAGAACATGACAGGGATGTCTACTATCACTACTGTTGTTCAACATAGTACTAGAAGTCCTAGCCTCAGCAACCAGACAACAAAAAGAAATAAAAGGCATCTGAATTGGCAAAGAAGTCAATCTTTCACTCTTTGCAGATGACCTGATCCTCTGTGTGGAAAACCCAGTAGACCACCCCAAAATTGCTAGAACTCATACAGGAATTCAGCAACATGGTAAGATAGAACATCAATGCACAAAAATCACTTGCATTTCTATACACTAACAATGAGACAGAAGGAAATTGAGGCGTTGATCCCATATCCAACTGCACCCAAAACCATAAGATCTCTAGGAAAGACCTAACCAAAGAGGCAAAGGATCTGTACTCAGAAAACTAAAGAACACTCATGAAAGAAATTGAGGAAGACACACAAAAAAATGGAAAAACGTTCCATGCTCATGGATTGGAAGAACAAATATTGTTAAAATGTCAATGCTACCTAGAGCAATCTGTACATTCAGTGCAATCCCCATCAAAATACCATCAACTTTTTTCACAGAACTGGAACAAATAATCCTAAAATTTGTATGGAACCAGAAAAGACCCCGAATAGCCAGAGGAATGTTGAAAACGAAAACCAAAGCTGGTGGCATCACAATTCTGGACTTCCAGCTCTATTACAAAGCTGTAATCATCAAGACAGTATGGTACTGGCACAAAAACAGACACATAGATCAATGGAACAGAATAGAGAGCCCAGAAATGGACCCTCAACTCTATGGTCAACTCATCTTTGACTAAGCAGGAAAGAATGTCCAATGGAAAAAAGACAGTCTCTTCAACAAATGGTGTTGGGAAAATTGGACAGCCACATGCAGAAGAATGAAACTGGACCATTTCCTTACACCATACACAAAAATAGACTCAAAATGGATGAAAGACCTAAATGTGAGATATAAATCCATCAAAATCCTAGAGAGATCACAGGCAGCAACTTCTTGCTAGATATGTCTCCAAAGGCAAGGGAAGCAAGGGCAAAAATGAACTCTTGGGACTTCATCAAGATAAAAAGGGCTTTTCGCACAGCAGAGGAAACCATTGACAAAACCAAAAGACAACTGACAGAATGGGAGAAGATATTTGCAAATGACATATCAGATAAAGGGCTAGTATCCAAAATCTATAAAGAACTTATCAAACTCAACACCCAAAGAACAAATAATCCAATCAAGAAATGGGCACTGCAACTTGATGCTTTAAAAAATATATGTCTGTGATGTGATCTTCAATACTTGCCTTACACCATTTTATTTTTTGACACTAAAAAGTTAGTTTGTAACAGGCCTTGAGCTGAACAAAATATATGCTCATACGTGTTGCCACACTTTGAGAGGTTGTCCTTTCTTTGGAGGGCATTTCTATTTGTGGATGAATGTACCCAGAGTTACATAAATGAGATACTAGATAAAGAAGAAGAGTTGTGGCCACTGGAACTTATCCTTCATCTATTCACCTCCTGTCTCCAACAAGACCAAGAAGAAATTCTCTTAACAGTTTTTAAACTGTTTCCAAATAAGAGACTATTGAAAAATCATTCTTAAAGGAGGGAAAAGCCAAATCTGCAAATGACATATCATATAAAGGGCTAGTATCCAAAATCTGTAAAGAACTTATCAAACTCACCACCCAAAGAACAAATAATCCAATCAAGAAATGGGCAGAAGACATGAACAGATATTTCTCCAAAGAAGACATCCAAATGGCCAACAGATACATGAAAAAATGTTCATCACTCGGCATCAGGGAAATACAAATCAAAACCACAATGAGATACCACCTCACACCAGTCAGAATGGCTAAAATTAACAAGTCAGGAAATGACAGATGTTGGCAAGGATGCGGAGAAAGGGGAACCCTCTTACACTGTTGGTGGGAATGCAAGCTGTTGCAACCACTCTGGAAAACAGTATGGAGATTCCTCAAGAAGTTGAAAATAGAGCTACCGTACAACCCAGCAATTGCAGTACTGGGTATTTACCCCAAAGATACAAATGTAGTGATCCGAAGGGGTACGTGTGCCCCGATGTTTATAGTAGCAATGTGCACAGCAGCCAAACTGTGGAAAGAGCCAAGATGTCCATCAACAGATGAATGGATAAAGAAGATGTGGTATATATATATACAATGGAATACTATTCAGCCATCAAAAAAATGAAATCTTGCCATTTGCAACGACGTGGATGGAACTAGAGGGTATTATGCTAAGCAAAATAAGTCAATCAGAGAAAGACAATTATATGATCTCATTGATATGTGAAATTTAAGAAACAAAATAGAGGACCATAGGGGAAGGGGGGAAAAGATAAAACAGGATGAAATCAGAGAGGGAGACAAACCATAAGAGACTCTTAATCATAGGAATCAAACTGATGGTTGCTGGAGTGGAGGGGAGCGGGGGGATGGGGTAATTGGTGATGGACATTAAGGAGGGCACTGGATATTATGTAAGACTGATGAATCACTTACTTCTACCTCTGAAACTAATAATACATTATATGTTAATTAATTGAATTTAAAATTTTAAAAAAGTAAAAATAAAAATAGTCTAGGATGGGCTTGGTAGAGCTCACTTTGAACTCACATCTTCTGCTCTGGTCTTGTCTAGAAGTGTGTCATGCACATATGCGGTGCCCACAGTTCTCTCTTCAACACATGGTTAAGTGTGAAAGACAACTGTGAGAACTCACATCTTTGCCTGATACAATTAACACCTTTCAGGGACAGCATTTAAGACACACACAAATCACATGAAACAGCTTGGGCGTCGGCCACTAGGTTCCTGTCTTGGGGGGAGGGGCGACAAGTGTTTGGTGCTGCTGTGGTTTGCACGCTGGTCGGGGAGACGCCGCGCACCGCCAGGCTACCTGTTGGCTGATTCAGTGGACAACATGGGAAGTATAGGTTTGTTATACAAGAAGTAGATGCTGGGCCATGGAAGCTGAGCTGCCCTGCTGTGGAATAGTCTGACTGCTCTTGCTACCATGGTTTTGTTACTTACTGCTTGGTATAAATTTACAGCTCTTTGTTTTATAAATATTTATCGTGTGGCAGTGCTTTTAAAAATTTTATTGTTTGGTAATGCTTTTTTTATTTTGCAGTAAACCCTTTGGGGAACAAATAGCTAGAGAGCTGATGTTTAATGAAAATCAAGTAGTGAATGTCCAGAGTTCAAGGAAGTTGACAATGAATGCATACCTTGCTCAGATTTGTCATCACTTACATCCGGAGTAGGGTCCTAGTGATACCAGCCACAGGAAAACCGGAAGATGCGCCTCTGTGAAAAGAACACAGTAGTGCCCCCTTATCTGCAGCCTTGCTTCGCCCAGTTACCCACAGTCAGCCATGGCCCAGCGGCAGCCGAGAGTAGCCCATGCCGCCGGCGTCGTCCCCCACCCTTCCTCTCCTCATGCAGCCATTTTCTCATCTCACATCATGGTCAGAAGGGAAAGGATGTATACAATACAATGAGATATTTTGTGAAAGACCACGTTCACCTAACTTTTACTGCAGTTCATTACTATGATTGTCCTATTTTATTATGAGTTTTTGTTGTTAATGCCTTATCGTGCCTACTTTATAAATTCAACTTTATCATAGGTATGTATGTATAGAAAAAAACAGTGTAGAAAAGGTTCTGTACTATCCAAGGTTTCAGGCATCCAGTGGGGCTCTTGGAACGTATGCCCCATGGACAAGGCGGGGACGGGACTATGGGACTCTACATTTAAACTTTATCTCCTCCCCCAAGCAAGACCTAAACCGCAGCTCTTTGCCCAATCGCTTGTCCCCCCATCCTGGCTGTAACTATCTCAGGGGTCCCGTTGCTCTGGGTTCTGCTTTGGTGTTACAGTGTTTCCCACTTGTTTTCTCTTGGCAGACTTGAGTTCAGTAACCCTCAACGGTGCTGGGTGGCGCCACCACAGCCTCGATTTCCCCTCTGACATTTTCGTCTTCACCCTTAGGGAGCATTTGCAAAAGAGGCATAATCTGAAGCCCAGCTTCTTGTTCATTTCACAGCCAAGACTTTGGCTAACAGGTCCACGTCTTTCCTCAGCTCAAGAAGCACTCACAGCTGCTGATCGCCGTGTCACCCCAGCTGACCGGCTACACATAAGGGACTCAGAGGGTCATGATAGTGGTGCCAGAGGTACGAGTTACACTTTTGCAGGGGCCACTGAAATTACAGATGTACCTCAGTGAAACTGATTTTACTCACTTTTGCGATTGCTCCAAATTGCCTGTTGCCTCCCCTGCTGTTCAAACAGCCCGGGACTATCTGCTCTTTGGATGGCTATATTACAGCGTTGATTCATATAGAATTTATATGCTGCAAAAAGAACAAAGATGTCTCCACAGTTGCCTGTCAGGGCGCTGCTGGGTAAGGATAGCAGGTGAAGGTCACTATCCATTTGTTAATCAGGGTTATTAACACAAAGTGCAGAGCTGTAACAAATGACCCCCCAGGTTTCAGTGGCCTCACCCAACAAATGGCTATTTCTTGCTCCCTTCACAGTCCATTGCAGGTGGATGGCTGTCCTGGGCAGCCGTCCTTTGAGCATTAGCTCCTCTGTGGCTCTGCCGTCTCCTAGAACGTTCCATTTTCCTCCATTGAATTCCCTCCTTAGAGCGAAAAGAGAACTGCAGAAGGATTGCACCAGACGTTCTGTGGCCAGGCCTGGAGGTGTGTGCATCACTTGTACCTATGGGCCGTTGACTAAGGGCCAGTCAATGGCCCCAGCCGAATTGCAGTGGAGGCTGGGAACTGTTGACTTCCTGTGTGCCCAGGCAGAGAAAACAAGATTGCTGAGCATCTCCTCAGTCTCTGCCACAGTCAGGCCGTGGAAAACACAGTTGGGTAGAAGTCAGAGCTGGGCTTTGCCACTGATGTGCTGGGTGGCTTTAGGTAAGTCACCGTAACCACTCTGAGCTGTTTCTAACTTCCTGTAAGGGCTCTAACACTGCCTGCCTTGTATCTGTAAGTGAGTTTACATTGTTGTATAAATACATGTGCTAGTAATAGGGGTTGTGGCCTGCACTCATTTTTTTAAATTAAGATTATAAGGATCCCAGTTACTGATTCAATAACTACTTTTTGAACTCCTGTAATAGCCAGGCATTGAACTAGCTGTCGACAAGCTCTGATCCCTGGGTCTTACATTCTGGTGGAGAGACAGATGACAAATAATCTATAAAGAAATAACATGGTTATGTGATCTACATGATCTAAAGCAACTGAAGGGCTCAGGATAGACCTCTCTGGAAAGGCAGCACTTGAGCTGAGACCTAAATGATGACGTAGAGGCAGACACATGATTATTCAGGAGGAGATTGTGCCAAGCAGAGGGACCAAACTATGCAAAGACCCTGAGGTGGGTCTTTGAACAGGAGGGATCCTTGAACAGCCAAATTGTTGCACGAGGGAAAGATTAGGTCAGAGATAGGGGCCATATCATGCAGGGCTTTAACCTCTCTGTGCCTCAGTTTTCTCACCTGTAAAATGGGGTAATAATATCAAGTTCATAGGGTGGCTGTAAAGGATTAAAAGAAATCATGTGTAAAGCGCTTCGAAAAATATCTGGCACATGATATACGCTAAGTGTGTACAGTGAGTGAGGATTTTATTCCAAGCACAGTGGGCAAGTTTTGGACAGTTCACAGCAAGAGGAGTGTGACCTAATGTCCACCGGTGCCACCAGGCTGGGCTTGAGGTGGGGGTTTCCTCCTTTCTTCCGGACATGAGAGTGTAAAGGGGTTTTTTGGTGAAATTACCAATCCCCACCCCCCAAAATGTTCAAAACATCACATGTTATTTCCATTAATCAAAATGTGTGTTTTATTTTCCAAACATTTATAAAATTCCCTCTTCAAATATTTAAGTGTATAAAGTATTTAAATATACACAGAATATACGTGAATAAGATTTTGTAAGCTTCTGATTTATCCCTCTCTTGAAATAGAGCCAAATATTTGTGCATAGTTTGCACATAAATTTCTCTGCATTACATTTGGAGGGATATGTGAGATGACACCAAGTTGCTGTGCCTCTTGAACTTTATGTGAACAACATGCGGCCTTGTATTTTAGAGCATGCCATCCCAAAGGTCTGTTTGTGGAGGAGGGCAATCTTAGAAAATTAAAACGATGGCTTTAAAAAAAAATCAGACATGCTGCAGAAACAGATCTTTTTGCTCAAATTAGTAAATGGTGTGTTAGGGGGAAGAAAAGCTACAGACACAAAGGAGAGTTACATTTCTACAGAAATCGATTCCATACAAAAGAGGCTGCCCTCCTATTTGCATTGTGCTCATAGGATCCTGAAAATGCAAACCATCAGCTTAAAACGCACCTGCCCTGGTGGTTCTCTGGCAGCAGCTTGGGAACGGGCATCAAGAGACTTGGCTGTGACAGTAAGGACATGTCAGGGGCTGTGGGGTGAGCTGAGGTCATTGTGGCAGCATGAGGCTTTGGCCCACACAGGACTCAGCTGTTGACAGGAAAAAACATGAATATAGAATTGTTTTTCTACAGGCAGATAATGAATCCCCTGGTCAATATAATCTCACAAAACAGCAGCTTTTTCTCCATTGCCACCAAAAACATCTTAATGGAGTTTCTGCATTAAGTATTAGCATTACAGGAGATTTGAAATATAAGGTTTCCCAAAAGATATGCATCTTCTTTTGTTTGTAAACAATGACCCAAGAAGGAAAGCAGCTTTCCGGAACTCTGCTGCCGATGGGGGTAGGAGATATTAGGACACGAGAGGTGGAGGGCCCAGTAGGTGCCTTGTCCAGGGTTTGTGCAAAAGAAGCTGGTGTTCCATTTAGCACCTGGCAGATTCATTTCACTTAACACATATTCATGATGCCCCTCTGCCTGGGGCCATGCACTGTCCAGAGGCTGGGATGCAGCAGTGACCAAGGCAGGAGGGAGCCTTGCCTCCTTGAGCTCCATCTTTCAGGGAAAATAGACAGTGAGGGAGTAAGTGGATTGAGCCATCTCATGCTCAGGGACCTGAGGGGCAGGATGCTCACTGGGCAGAGCCCATCTTGGGAGGAGGAGCTGGGGTCTGGGAGTGCCTCCAAGAAGAGGTGACCTTGAAACTGAGACCCTCAATGTGAGCCACCGAGGGGCAGAAGTGGGAAAGTATTCTAGGCAGAAGGAATAGCTTGTGAAGGGCCTATGAGTTTTTGTTTTTTAAGATTTATTTATTTATTTATTTATTTATTTATTTATTTATTTATTTTAGAGAGCATGAGCAAGGGGAGGGGCAGAGGGAGAGGGAGAGAATCCTTAAGCAGACTCCGCACTGAGCGTGGAGCCTGATGCAGGCCTCGATCCCAGGACCCCGAGATCATGACCTGAGCCAAAATCAAGAGTTGGCCACTTAACCAAATGAGCCATCCAGGTGCCCCCTGTGTGTTTTTGTTTTTATTTTTATTTCTCCCCCTTCTTTTCTTCCTCACCCAGAAAACTCAAGGATGCCCAGGCTGGAGAATATGTACAGCATTATGCCATTTTCATTAATTTTTAAAACAGGCACAAAAACACGACTGTGTATTTTGCGTGAATACATACACATTTATATAAAAGTATTTTGAATGGCACAGAAGGAAACCCACTAAAATTATGACAATGGTTGCTTCTGAGAAAGGGGAAAACGGGGCCTGGGATGGGGACGATAAACCTCATTTTATTTGAAAATTTGTATTTATTTTAGTAAAGGAGACATTAAAAATGTGTTGACAAAATGTTAACAATAATTAATTCTGGATGGCTGGTACCTAGGTGTTTGTTATATTACTGTATCTTTATATATATATATATTTTTTTTTCTTTTAATATCCTTAACAAAGAAAAATTGAGAGTAAAGACTGTAGATTCTTCAAGTGGAGGGGTCACCTTTGGAGAATATGCTTTACAAAGTCCTTGGGAGTGACTGTCTAGGAACTCTAAGCAAAGTTCACATCCCAGGGCACCAGATAATCTTGATTACTCACATTAAAATGAAGAACAACTGTTGTGTTGTCTTGAAAGGGTTCCCCGCAGTATGCATCTCCCCTGCAAAAGATTACTCTTGGCTTTCAGTGCAAGATAGTATTTGTTTCTGGTTACGGTAGACCCACAACTGGTATAGATCTCTGCATCCTTCCTTCCAAAGAGTTTTTGCCTGGGGATGTTGTTGGGATCAACAGGTGTTCAAAATTTCAATGATGGAACCTCGTTCCTAGTGCTGAACATATGCCGATTTATCCCATTGGAAATGAGTATCCAGCTTGACCACAGAAAGGAATCAACAGAACTTTCTTAGTGCCAAAGAACTGAGAACTTACCAGTGAAATAAGACTGCCCTCCTTGCCCCTCTTTGCTTATCTTGTTGCAGAAAGACCCCAGGGCAGTTTTTCTCAGTTCTTGTAAATTTTAGCCCCTGGCTTGCTGTCACTGTCTTCAACACTCATCCTTGTCATAATTCATAGTAATTTCAGTATCTACATAGAGGATCCTGTTGGGTCTTGCAGCTCCCCCCGACTCCATTATTCCTCTGCCACCCACTTCCACTGCATTATCCTGTCTCCCCCACAGTCTAGGTTACTGTCCTCACCCCACTGATTCGAGATTTCTGTCCTTACCCAGCTTAGAGTCCATGGTCCATCATTATAGTCACTCCTCTGCCTACGTCCTCAACTCTCTTGGCTCTCTCTTCATAGTCCTTGCCTGGCAAACTTAGCCCACTCCCTCCATGCAGAGCGGTCCCACTTTTAGTTTATGTACCTCAAGTGGGCCCTCAGCACTTCTGACACTCCTGCTATACTTCCTTAATCCGTTTACACACCTCTCCTCTGTTCTCAGACTCCTGATAGCTCCTCTCACATCCATGTTTGCTGCGGATGACCTTGTTTTCTCTTTCACAAAAGAAAAATGTCATCTGCTCTCACAGCCTCACTATAACCCCACCTGCCCCTGCCTTCCCTCCTCTCAGTAGGCACAATGGTCCATACTCCTTTCTAAGGCTGGACACCCCCCCCCCATCTGTGCCTTAGAGCAAATCTTCCCTTGCCTACCCAATGACATTCTCCAGCAGCTCTCCCTCTCTCCTACTTTATCAGTTTTGCCCTCCCTGTGGGATTATTCCCATTGGCATGCAAACGAACCTTAATAGAGCCCATTTTAATTATCCTGCCTTGACCCCCACCCCCTCTTCCAGCTACCCACATATTACCCTGTTCGTCTTTCCAGCAAAGCTCCTTGAAAAACTTGTCCCTATTCCTCTCACCCATTTTCTCTTGATCCTTCTCTTGCCGGGCTTTACCCCTGCTGCCTCACCAAAACAGCTTTGTCAGAGTCACCAGTGACCTCTGGTTGATAAACCCAGTGGCCCGTTCTCAGTGACTTCCTTTGCTCAGCAGCCACACCTGACTCGGCTGACTAGTTCTTCCTCCTTGAACACACTCTTTTCACTTGGCTTCTGGGTACCACACCCTTCTGACTGCGTCCTACTTCCTGACTCAGTCCCTAGCTTGGTTTGACCGTATCTGGAAGACCTGATGACATCAGAGTGCCCCAGGGGTGAATCCTTCTACCTCTTCCCTTTTTTACTCTGTGGGTGGAAGAGCCTCAGAGCTTTGAACTACCCTCCACACAGTTTATCTACACATTTACACAGTCACTCTTCTTGCAAGGACAATCAACATTAAATTAATATAGCTCAGAATGGTGTTTTGTTTTGGCTGGAAAATTTTCAGTGATTGATAGATTGCTTATATTTAAGATTACAGATGTGGCATCACATTTTTGTAATTTTCTGATCACAGGCTAACTAGAGATTGCATGCAAAAAAAGAAATACAACAAAAAAACCCAGAGGAGTTCTCCAAAAGCTATCTCAGTGAGAATGTTTAAAAATTAAATTGCATTTTCTGCTATCAGCTTCACAGACTATGGCTTTGGAACTTCTAATACTCACGCTATTTAAGCTCCTAGCAATTAGAATATAGCCATGACAAAGCCAAAATATCCTTTTGAGACTCTTGCTCTACAGTTTTTGCCACGGGGTGTGTATGTCTTTGACAAAAAAGGCAAATAGCACTGGAAACACTGCTTCTTATCACAGAAAAAAAATTTATGGCCCTGAACTCACCAACGTGGAAAGCCATGTTTATGTTAAAGCATCTATTGACCCTTGAGTATGAAATAATTACTTAAGATGACTATAAACCAACCACTGTTGGTGGTTGTGGGTTTGTTTTGTCTTTTAAATCACTGACTTTTTGTCATCTGTAAAATGAAATTCTTAAGCCATTCAGTGGAGATCTCATCTAATTGAAAAGGTAAAACGAATCTGATTGCGAGACTTTATGACCAAATACTTGAATGAATAAATTAAAAGAAGGTGTGAACTGGAAATGAAATGGGGCTTTTGTTAGAATCCTGCTGAATGCTTTTGTAGCCATTTTTTCTACCTGTTCAGGGAACAAGGAAGGAAACATTAAGAATTATATGGAGGAAATTATGGTGAAGAAAGTTGTATGAGAAAGTGAAAACTCATTTTCTTCATCAGTGCCTTGTGTTTCAAGGTTGCCTTGAAGTATATAAGTATATAAAGTTTTCATGTGGGGAACAAAAACTCAGTGACTCTGAGAAGAGATGATTCAGTAATTACTCAGCCTAATCAGTATAAATAGTTGATCTGGATTTTTCAGGACCCAAACTGAATTATCTATAAATTAACTGCACAGTTGCCAAACAATCCCTTCAGCTGAAACTTCATAGAACATTCTACATATTGAGATTATCCTGTTGTATTATTTGTGAAGAATGATATTTCAGATGTTTCTTTGTCAAGCAGTATCTCTGGGTGCCGTGGTGTTTTACAGTTTGCAAATGTGTGCTAAGGTCCAGTCAGGACTGGTATTCTTTATAAGCAATGATTTACCAATTAATAAGACTGACTCAACATTTTGCAACTTTGTTGAGATAAACTCCCTAGGGATAAGATTGTGTACCCTCGTGAATTGTGGGACAATAAATACTTACATTTTATTAGGAATTCATTATGGTAGAAAACCTTTCCTGAGTTCAGATTTGAGGGAAGAAAAGCATCATCTTGGGTATTACACTTTTTATCTGCTCACTTCAGTAATTGGCTCGATGGGAAGACTTCAGATACTGTTTTCATGACATTGTTTTCCAATTGGTGCTTTTCTCTCCAGGTTCCCGAGGGCAAAGTGGTAGTTCTGAATTTCCGATTCATAGACCTCGAGAGTGACAACCTGTGCCGTTACGACTTTGTGGACGTGTACAGTGGTCACACCAATGGCCAGCGTATCGGGCGCTTCTGTGGCACGTTCCGGCCTGGAGCCCTTGTGTCCAGTGGTAACAAGATGATGGTGCAGATGATTTCCGATGCCAACACAGCTGGGAATGGCTTCATGGCCATGTTCTCTGCTGCTGAACCAAATGAAAGAGGTACCGTTTCCACATAATGGCAGTCACAGCAGTAATCAGGGCTCACGGTTATTGGATGCTTCCTGTGTGTTCGCCTCTGTCCCAGGCACTTTATATGTGTTTACTCCTTTAACCTAAAGTTGAAGAGCAGTTCTCCTCAAACGGAGCTAATAAATGCCACCTAACTACCAAGAGACCATTCCAAAAAGTCTCTTTTTTCTTAAAGCCATGTGATTCTTACCAAAATTCAAATATAGAAATTCCTGGAGTAAAAATGCGAAGCTTACATACACATATACACATACCCCTTCACTCCATATAGTCCCGTCTTAGAAAGAGCCATGGCTGGTGGTTCCCATACCTTTCTATCTACACTCGTATGTATATACTTCTGCAGTAGCTTTTTAAAAATCTAAGTGGAACCATACATTCACATTGTTTCACAACTTTTTTTTTTTTTTTCACTTAAAACTATGTGTTGGAGTGTTTTCATGTTGGTACATATGAGTACCCATGGGTAGAAACCTCTCCCCTGAAGAGATAACTGCAGTGGGCCAGATCTGTTAAATTTGGAGACTTTTGCTTGAGGGCATTTCCTAATCTGCTCTTGCTTCGAGCTGTTGTGCAGCATTTTGGTTTGAGATGTCAGAGGACAGGATCTGGGGCTGACAGAGCAGCCAGACATTTGGGAGGAAATGCTGGCTGGGAGCTACAGAGGAATTGAGGCACAAAAAATACAGATAAAAGCCACCTAGATCTTTGGTTGACAGCCAAACTCTACGTATGCAGAGGAGAGTCTAGTTGGCCTGGCACAAAAGCAGCAGCTGAAAAGATGAAAGTGAACAGAGATTACAGCTGCTGCCCACGGCCAGGGAGATGACTTTGAGCTTGAATCTAGGCAAGTGAAATGCCTGCTAGAACACAAATCCTTTTTCTGTGGAACACAACAGAATCTAGAGTCTCTGTAATGTGTCATTCATAATATCCAGTATCGTCATGTGATAAAGCCAGAAAAGTGTATCTGTATTCAAGAAAAAAAGTCAATAAAAACTGATCCCAAGATAACTCAGATGTGGCAGTTAGCAGACAAGCACTTAAAGCAACTATTGTAACTGTCTAAGGACTTCAAGAGAAATAGATGTACAGTAAGTAAACAGGTTGAGAATTTCAGAAGAGAAACAGAACTATAAAACTATAAACTATAAAAAAAGAATAAAAGAGTAATTCTAGAACTGAAAGATACAGAATCTGAAATTTAATAATATACCTGGTGGGCTTACAAGCAGATTGGAGATGGCAGAAGAGTCAGTGGATCCGAATAGAAATGAGCCAATCTGAAGAACCAGGAGGAAAAAGATGAAAGGAAAAGAGCCCGAGAGACCAGTGAGGCAATATCAAGTGGTCTAACGAGTGTAATTTGTATCCCAGAAGAGAGGGAGGGTAGTGCAGGAAAAATGTCTGAAGAAATAATGGCTTGAAGCTACCCAGATTCAGTGAAGAACATTAATTTATAGAGCCAAGAAGATGAACAAACCCCAACCAGGATAAATAAAAATAAAGCCACACTGAGGAACATCAAAATTACAGAAATCTAAATATAAAGAGAAAATCTTAAAATCAATGAGATGAAAATCAAGTCACGTACAAGGGAACAATGGTGTGAAGGATGGCTTTCTTTTAATTAAAAACAGTGGAGGCCAGAAGGCAGTAGAACAGCATTCTTAAAGTGCTGGAGTAAAACTATCAACCCAGAATTCTATAGCCAGTCTTCAGAAATGAAAGTGAATGAAAGACATTTCTTGCATCACGAGAAATATTAAAGGAAGTTCCTCAAGTTGAAGGGAAATGGCCCCACAGGGTAACACGAATGTAATGGAAGGATTGGAGGCCACTGGAAATGGTAAATATAAAAGACTATATATTATTTTATGTTCTTAATTTCTTTACATGTATCTGTTCAAAACAGGACAAAAAAAAACCCCTTTAACACTGTATTGTGGAATATGGAATGTATGATAGAACATATATGACAATAATAGAACAAAGGTAGAGGTTAAGGAGAGGTAAATGGAACTTTACTGTTGCATACACACACACACACACACACACACACACAATACGTGAAGAAATACAATATTAACTCTAAGCAGATTGTGATAAATTAAAGATGCACATTGTAATCCCTAGAGTACCCATTAAAAATGCAAGAGTTATAGCTAAAAGCCAAAAGGTTAAAACAGAATACTAAAATTTTTCAACTAACCCAAAGAAGGCAGGAAAGGAAGAATAGATGAAACAAGAGAAGGGTGAGACAAATAGAGCAAAGTAGCTAATGGCGCACCAAACCCAAGCATATCAATAAATACATTGATTGCCGAGGATTAAATACTCCAGTTAGAAAACAGAGATTATTAGAACAGTTTACAAAGCAAGGCCTAACTATACATTGTCCACAAGAAAGCACTTGAAATACAAACTAGGTTGAATGTAAAAAGATGGAAAAATATGTACCATGCACACATTATTAAAGTTAATAAAGATCCCAATAAATATGAACATGGGCAAATGCTTCAACAGACACTTCACAAAGGAAGATACATGAATGATTAATAAGTACGTGAAAAACTGCTCAGTATCCTTTGTTAACAAGGTAATGCAAACTAAAACCACACTGGGATACCGTTACAAACCCACCAGATTGGCTAAACCAACTGACATCATCAAATGGTGGCAAGGATGTGCTATGACCAAAGTGCTTGTACCTGGAGAGGTATAAAATTCTACAGCCTCGAGAGGAAAATCTTTCGTAGTTTTCTTCTGAAGTTAAACATCTACATCCATTCTCGGCCCAGGAATTGCTTTTCTGGGTATTTGTGCAAGAAAAATGAAAATGCTTGTCCACAAAGAGATTTGTACAAAACAGTTCACGGCAGCTTCATTTACAATAGCCCAAACCAGAAACATCCAAAGGGATGTCAACAGAAGAAGAGGTAGACACATTGTGTTTCCACACACCGGAATCACACAGCAGAGTAAAAGAACAAACTACCAATCTGCACGGCAGTATGAATGCATCTCAGACATTGTGCTAACAAGCAAGGGAAGCCAGACGCAGAAGAGTCCACAATACATGATTCCATGTATATGAAGGTCTAGAATAAAACTAAGGTGAAATTTTTCAGAAAAGTGGTGTGGAGAGTTGGCAGACCTGACTGGGAAGGGGTACAGGAGTTTGGTGGGAAATGGATTCTGTATGGTCACAGGAGTGTGGCTTACATAAGGGGATTAATTTTTCAAATTAGTACAGCTAAGATTTGTGCATTTCACAGTGCATGAATTTACCTTTGAAATCTGTAAAATAATAATAATAATGAAGCAGGTGGTAGGGATTGGATAGTGGTATTAATAAAAAGAACAGTAGAATGATAATAAAATTGTTGAAATTAATTATTGGATGCATAGAAGCTCATTCTATTATTCTATTTACTTTGTATCTGCTTGAAATTTTCCATGAATAAAGTTCCAGAAATTATCCAACCTCAATTTTTATAATGTGTTTTCTTAGAGATGCCTTTTAAGAATGATTATCTTCTGTGTCAAAGAAATATTTAATTTGAAGTATATTAGTTCCTTTAGTTTCAATTCAGTTCTTCTGTTAGTTAAATTCAAATAAAATTAAATTTAGAACTTTGTATTAAAATACCGTTCTAAAATTACTCCTGTTGACCTATCAGTACATACGCATGGAATGTCTGAAATGATGTTTCTCAAATATTAGTTGTGGTTAGTTTTAGGTGGTTGGATTTGGGGTAATTTTCTTTTTCTTCTTGATGTTCTTCTAGTATTGCTGAAAATTTATAAACACTGTTTTTACAGACAAAAATTATTCTTAAAAATTATTAAAGATGTGTAGCATATAGAGTTTTCTGGTAATGAGATTTTTCTCTGCCAACTAATTCAAATTTTGTCCGTGGGCATGCATTTTAATCCTATTAATAAATACCTCTGCCTTGAGGGTTCTTTAAAATCTATGTAATTTGTTGAGCCAGCATGATTTCTGAATGCGTTCATGCCCAAATGTTTTGTCTTTACTTGACCAAAGCAAAGAAAGAAAGAAAAGAAGCTATAGCCCTGACTCCACTCCTATGCTCTCTTGTGCTGATGTGATATGTTAAGTAACAGAGATCTTCAGTGTGTGTGGCGGGTGGGGGAGTGTAAGAGGCTGTGTAACTGTATTTTAAGAAAAAATTTTAAGAGCTTCTGCCATTGCCTTTATTTACTGTATTATTACCAATATTCCAAATGCCCAGTCTCCTTATGGTAGCATTGCCATGACCTGTAGCAGGATATAAACTTGGATTTTTTTTCCATACTTAAAAACTTCAGGAGATCAGTATTGTGGAGGACGCCTTGAAAGACCTTCTGGCTCTTTTAAAACCCCCAACTGGCCAGACCGAGATTACCCTGCAGGAGTCACTTGTGTGTGGCACATTGTAGCCCCAAAGAATCAGGTAAGATTCCCTAAAAACATGAAGAAGGCATGCATGTGTGAATTGCCTAGATGGTGCGAGGGGCCCGTCTCTCAAGAGCTTAGCACGCAGGGTGAGGAAGGCCCTGCTGGACACACGTATCTCTTCAAACAAAGACCCAGATTGAAATGACTTTTGCACTATTTGACTTGCAAAAGTCCTGCATTTAATTTCCTAGTATATAAATACAATTTTCAAATTTCAGTACAAATAGTAAGCAAATCCCTGTGAGGTTGTTGAACCCCGTGGAAGATGTTATAAACAGCAGTGACCGAGTGTGGGACGATTGGAATCCCCAAGTTTATGTAGGTTTTAGGTTACCATTTGTTCACGTGGCAAGTGCATTGTGACAGCTTCACCTGGACAAAGTTGAGGCAAGCACATCACATCTTCCCCTCAAAGAACGAGTCTGAAAACTCATCTGCTTTGTGGGTATTTTTTTGGTTGTTGTTTAACATAAAATTTGTGCAGGTTCCCCACAAATAACTTTATTCATTGCTGTAAAACAATCAACAGAGAGGGTCTGATTTTCCAGTGCTTATTAGTTTGTGGTTATGTGAAATTTTACCAATTCTGGGAACCACTTTCAGATATGAATTGCAGGACGAAACGTAGCATGGGAATAGACCACGCCTACTTTGTGGACTTGGGAAAATAACTTTTAAAAAATTATTATTGTTACAAACACTACAGACTGTACTCAAACATTAGAGTGTGAGCATTACGATACTGTTTAAAAAAAAAACTTTTCTAGGGCACCTGGGTGGCTCAGTTGGTGAAGCGACCCACTCTTGATTTTGGCTCAGGTCATGATCTCAGGGTCCTGGGATTGAGGTGTCGGACTCCCCACTCAGCAGGGAGTCTGCTCTGTCTCTCTGCCCCTTCCCCCCACTCGTGTGTGCACACACTCTCTCTTAAATAAATAAATCTTTTAAAAATTTTTCTGAACTCATCTTTTGTATCACTTACACAAATACTGTTTGCCATATATTGATTTTTAAATGGAAAATTATTCAAGCAAATATACCATTCAAGTTAGTGATTTGAACACACACACACACACACACACACACTTTGATCATAATCCCCAAACCCAGTTTTATTTTTAAGAATAAAAATATGGTCATTTACTTAATGATGAAAGATTCTACACATTTATTGAATTTTTGTAGTTTAAAATAACAGCATTTAAGCCATTATATAATTCTTGAGATTGTACTGGTCATTTGTCTCTCTGTGACATTTGGAAAATATATTAATTAGCCCAAATAATTTCAGCTTAATTATCCTTGCAGATTACAATTCAGCATCTTTTTTCCAGTGTTCATCTCTTTGATTATTTAAACTTAAACACATTTTCCTAATGTGATTTTTGGCTTCAGCCAAGTAGTTTTTAGTCATTATTGTAATGCCTGAAATCACTGGAAGCACTGTCAAAGAAGAAGAATATAATGGGAAGATTAAGTCCTAAGTAATTTCTCTGCAAATCTATGAGCATTTTCTTCTGCTAACAACTTACCTTCATTTTTTTAATCATAGCTTTTCCCTTTATTCTCCCATTTATTTACTTATTTTTTAATCTTCTCTCCAAAAGTTGTTATGTGACTAATTTCTAAGTAGAGAAAGTTCAGCCAATTTTTAATAATCTGGAAAGCGTTTTATTATTAAATGGTGAGCAGTTATTGAACCCAAAGAGGAACTATTTTAATATAATTTAAAGCAGTTCTAAATATGAATAAGCTGTTATTCACCCATAACTGGTGCTGACTTTTTAAAGGTGGGTAAATACGTAGATATGTGGCAATTATGTTCAAAGCCAAAATTTATCTTTGGTCCCTCTGTGATGCTGTTGCTGTTACCATCTTCATCCAATTACTGTGTGTGATCACAGTCTTCTTTAGCTAATAACTAGGGCCTGTTCTAACAGGAATTAATGCCCATTATCTTCCCTAAGCAGCAGGGAGGGTTGCCTTGCCTGCCCACCTGCTGCCCAGCAAAAGTAGGGACCAGCTCTCTGGGTCCATGGGTATTTATGAACCCAGCGTGATTTCCTTTGATTCACACATTGGAGGTGCTCTGGAAAAATCTGCTTGTGAGGGGAATCATTGCCTATTAAACCAAAACTTCCTATTGACTTGAATAACTTAGGACACTATTATTGGTACTGGTGCAAAAAAATAAAGAAATACTTAAGAAATCTAACACTGACTTTGTTTATCAGTGCTTTCATGCAACCTCTTCAGAAATCAACCACATCACCAGATAGGCTGTGCTAACTCAGTAGGCACACTTTTCAAACATACTTCAAGAAAACTCGCAGTCAGTCCCCACTTCCTGAATCTCTGGTCCTAAAGAATTTGCCTGCTTACATGTGATAAGAATGTCATTCTCCTTCCCTCGAAAGAGGAACAACTCTATCCACCACCTCACCTACCCAAGCACGTAACACATACACCACACCTCAACACATCTCAGAGAAGAAGAATGAAGTTGGTATATACCTCTGCTTCCCATTCCAACACGTATCCAATTATGGTCTTAAGGTAGGTTGTTAGGGTTACATTCCCATACATTTGTAACTGTAGGTGAACAGATCTCTTAAATTTAAGTTCTTAACTAAGGATAGTCTTTTGAAATTATTAAAAATAAAGAATACCACAGTTTTGTTAACTACAGAAGAAATATGAAAACAACAAGAAACAATTCAGACAGAATGAATGCATTCTTTACTAAGGAAAATCCTACAGATCTGGGGAGAGGAAGATTCCCGTATGAGCTTATTCCTCAGTGCTATCTTGATATTTCTAATGTTGTGCTTTCTCTAAAGCTTATAGAATTAAAATTTGAGAAGTTTGATGTTGAGCGTGATAACTATTGCCGATACGATTTTGTGGCTGTGTTCAATGGTGGAGAAGTCAATGACGCTAAAAGGATCGGCAAGTATTGTGGCGATAGTCCACCTGCGTAAGTAGTGCTGTTTTATTTCACTAATGTTTTAGTGGCTCTAAACTTCTTTTTTATTCAGTTGCCCAATTACATTTTATTTTCTGGAAGATTCTATGCTGTTGTTGTTTTCTTCACAAATTCTTGGGTTCCATGGCAGTAGAGTCCCATAGAGCACTAGCACAAAGAGTGGCCAACCCAGAGAGTGAGGCGACTTTAATGAGTGTGTAGCAAGACCTCGATGGGCAAACAGATAACAGAAGCAGAGTTCGTGATGCCTCAGAGTCAGATGCTAGCCAGATACCTGGATACGTCACTGCCTTACAAAGGTGAGCTCAAGCATCAGAGTGGAAAGGGGGAAGTTCTGAGAAAAAAGCAGGGGCTGAAATTTGGAGATCCAGACAAGGAAACCTGGACACTCATGACAGACCCAGATGATTTTACCTGATCAGAGACCTGTCCTGGACCTTTTGGGGCTTTGCGCCTTTCCTCACATTGTTGCTCAAACTTGTGCTGGGTGAGCCTGAAAGGCACCGTGTATTTATCGACAAACATTTATGGAGCTAAGAGCTCTGCCACTCACTAGCTATGTGACGTTGGGCAAGTTGCTGAATTCCTCTATTCTGTATTGGTGCAACGCAAGACTGTATTTTGGGGCAGGATATTTCACGCCTTCACATACAACACTAGGGAAATTACTACAGCTTGGGGCATCTGGCTTGCTTAGTGGGTGGAGCTTGCAACTCTTGACCTCAGGGTTTTAAGTTTGAGCTCCAATTTGGGTGTAGAGATTATTTTAAAAAAAAAATCTTTAAAAAAAAAAGGAAATTACTACAGCTTGCTGTCCAACTCACCATTATGCCAATTTAAATACCCTTTCTACTCTGTTGCTTAAACATAATTAGATTATGTGCATCACTTGATTTTACATGCATATCTATGATTCCCGTAGATGCATTTGAGGTAAAGCAAGGTATTTTTCAATTTAAATTCATTTAGATTAAGTTTGATAATATTAAAAATTTTTAATACATACAAGTTGGTTAAAATTCGAACATTACTAAACCCAAATTTGACTCTCCAGCTGAATGTGTTAGAGAAAGGCCCATTTCTAAGTTGTCAGCGAAGGTGTTCCTTCTGTATTCTTTTCCTGCTGCTGCTGTAACAAATTACCACAAAACCAAGTGGTTTATTTATTTTTTTTATTTATTTATTTTTTATTTGAGAGAGAGAGAAAGAGCACAAGAGGGGGGAGCGGGAGAGGGAGAGGCAGACTCCCTGCTGAGCAGGGAGCCCGATGCGGGACTCGATCCCGGGACTCCAGGATCATGACCTGAGCCGAAGGCAGTCGCTTAACCAACTGAGCCACCCAGGCACCCTTTTTTTTTTTTTTTTTTTTTTTTATTTGAGAGAGAGAGTGAGAGAGAGAAAGAGCACAAGAGGGGGGAGTGGGAGAGGGAGAGGCAGACTTCCTGCTGAGCAGGGAGCCCGAAAACCAAGTGGTTTAAAACAACACATTTATTCTCTTACACTTCTGGAGGTCAGAAGTCTGAACTCACTTTCACTGGGCTAAAGTCAAGCTGTCAGCAGGGCTGTTTCCTTCTGGAAGCTCTGAGGGGAGAATCCGTTTCCATGCCTATTGCAGCTTCAAGAAGCTGCTGCATGTTTTGGCTGTGGTTCCCTCCTCCATCTGCAAAGCACATCACTCCTGTCTCTGCTTCTGTGCTCGTATTACCTCTCCTCTTCTGGAGTCAAACCTCTGTCTTCTAAGGACACCTGTGGTTACATTTAGGGCCCACCTAGACAATCCAGGATACTCTCCCCTTCTCAAGACCCTTAACTTGATCACACCTGCACAGTCCCTTTGCACATAAGGTAGCATACTGACCAGCTCCAAGGATTGGAATGTGGACATCTTGGGGGGTCACTCTTCAGCCTACCACACCCTCCTCTATTCAAAGCCAATCTTTTCATCTATGTCCTCCTTCTGACCTCCTCCTTTTCTCGCTTGAAACTTCCCTCTATCCAATAGTCCTCTTCTTTTTCTCCATCATCTCCATCTTTTACCTCTGCTTCCTTTTTTCTTTCTTTCCCATAACCTATAAATTTAAGTTCTCCTGAATGAAGAAGAAAAAAAAGGAACCCTTTCTTGACTCTATCCTGCTGTAGCTTTTTCTGCCATGTCTCTCCTTCTCTTTATATTCAAATATTTTTAAAATTTTTTTCAAGTTTCATTTCCTAGCAATATGGAAGAGTAGATAGCCTTTAAAATCGTACAGGGATAAACACCAAACAGTGTTCCTAAGTTAAAAAAATTTTTTTAAACATTGCTCAGTTGGCAAAAAATAAGACAACTCATCAGAGGTCAAAAATGTTGAGAATCCCAAATCCAAAAGGATAAATAAGTACTTGCAGGTGGCAGCTTCCTTCAGGACATGTGCCAGTTCTTAGTAACCTAGAACTTCATTCGCAACAGACCAGGCTTAGAGATAGGAGACAGAGCTCAGGGTCCAGGCAAGGGACGAGACTGGATCAAAGACCAGAACATAAAGAAGGCACCCATAGAAAGTGACACCAATGTGACTGAACTCATTCTCCTCCTCCCCAAGGGAGATAGTAAGGAAATTGGCTGTTTGGTAAAGGGAAGAAAAGGTAGTCTCTCATGAGAATTCCTAACTAAAAACCAGTCCACATGTGAGTTTGAGGTTAGAATTTATACTACCTGACTGTACAAAAAAACTGTAGTCAAGAATTTAAAGTTTCCGGGACGCCTGGGTGGCTCAGTCAGTTATAAGTCATATGATAATTTAAACAAGAAACTGAATACATGTGTTAAATAGCTGATAAGACATAGCTCCAAAGAGGATTAGGGAACTGGGAAAGAGTTGTGAAGTAATTACGTGGAATATAGCATAAAAAGACAATACATGAAAAATATAAAAAAGAGGTTAAGAGCCATAGAGGCTAGAGTGCAAGGATCTAATATACATTTAATTGGAGTTCCATAAGAAAAAAATAGAGAATGTAGGAAATTTAATGTTTGAAGAAATAATAGCTGAGTTTTTCCAATATAAATGACAGATACCAATTATTAAATTCAAGAACTCAATAAATCCTAAGCAAAACATTTTAGAATCAGGCTGTCATGTTTAATGAAGAACCAATTTTGTTATTTTTAGATGACACTAATTCTTCCCATTCATGAGAAAGTATATAGCTCCATTTATTGAGGTCTTTTAAAATACCTTTGAATAAGGTCTTATAATTTTCTCTATTAAGGCCTTATACACAATTACGAGATTTATTTTTGAGTATTTTATATTTTTAGTTGCTATGAGAATAATATCTTTTTAAAAATACAAACTTTTTGGGGGGTATATTAATATACCCATTCCTGCATGTATTTTAGAATTATTTACTCGAAAATCTCTTGTTTGTGAATAAAAGAATTAAAAGACCTTTTCAGTTAAACAAGAGCTGAGAGAGTTTTCTACCAATAGACCCTAACTAAAGAAACTTCATATTCTGTACTTCAGGCAGAAAGGTAGCAGTCACTGAATAAAGACCTGAACTACAGGAGGAAACACTGAGCGAAGATCCTGGTCCTAAGAGCTGAAGGACTTGCAGGCTCCTGTGTTGTTTAGGAATAGGGTGAAGATATTAAGCTGTGTAATATGCTAAAGTAAATGTGGATGTTAAATTTAGGGCAACCATTAGAGTCTTTAACTTCCAAAACACTGGAGAGAAAACATGAAATGAGAAAAAAGTTCATTCCAAAGGAAGGCAAGAAAAGAGAAAAGGACAAACATTTTAAAAGGAAAGACAAAAAAAGCATAAAATAAGATGGTAGAATTATATCTAGATCTATGTGTAATCAATATAAATGCAAATGGATCAAATCATTAGTGAGAAGACAAAGCATATTAGACTGGATAATAAAACAAATCCAATATATGCTGTTTATAAGACATATCTCCAAAAAAAATAACACAGAGCATTTGAGCTTAAAAGGATAGAAAAAGATATTGGAAGCAAAGGCCAATTGAAGGAAAACTGGCATAGCTTTATTGATATCACGGAAAAGTAGATTTTAGGCAGAAAGCATTACTAAAAATAGTTACTGTGTAATGATAAAAGGTACAATTTATCAGGAAGGTATAATAATTGTAAACTTATATGTACAGAAAAATATATAAAGCAAGAAATAGATAAATAAAAATTACTAGATCTGCAAAGTCCACTATTATAGTAGGAGATTCTTTTTTTTTAAATTTAATTTTATTATGTTACATTAGTCACCATACAGTACTTCATTAGTTTTTTTTTTTAAAGATTTTATTTATTTATTTATTAGAGAGCGAGCGAGAGAGAAACAGCATGAGAGGGGAGAGGGTCAGAGGGAGAAGCAGGCTTCCCGCAGAGCAGGGAGCCCGATGTGGGACTCAATCCCAGGACCCTGTGATCATGAACTGAGCTGAAGGCAGACGCTTAACGACTGAGCCACCCAGGCGCCCCAGTACTTCATTAGTTTTTGACAGGGGGCAGGGCAACTCTGCCCAAACAGGGTTGCCTGAGTAACAGCACGTCAGGCCCCTCCCCCAGAAGACAGGCTGGGAGAACAAGAGGCCAACAACCCTAAGGTCCCTACAAAACAGGTTCATCTTACTTGGGTTGTGGTCAATAATTTGGACTCTGTACATTCCCTCAACCACCCCTCAACAGAATGACTAGGAGGAGGAACCCCCAAAATAAGAAAGACTCAGAGACTGTGACTTCTGCCACAGATTTACAAATGGATACCGATATAACTAAGATGTCAGAGATGGACTTCAGGGTAACAGTTATGAAGACCATAGCTAGAATGGAGAAATCGATTAATGGCAACATTGAGTCTCTAAGGGCAAAAATGAAAGCTGAACTGGCAGAACTTAAAAATGCTATCAATGAGATCCAATTGAATCTAGATACTCTAACAGCAGAAGAACGAATTAGTAGGAGATTCTTAACACATCTCTTTGAGTAGTTCATAGATTAACTGTCGATTGGAGAAGGATGGAAAATTGGGATGTAGAAGATTTGAAAAACAATTAACAATTTTAATCTAATGGATAAATCGAAAACAAGTGCATTCAACAACTGGGGAAAATACATTTTTTTTTTAAGCAAAAATGGACCCAGGAAAAAGAAAACCCAGAATTGCCAAATAATCATTAAAGAAACTTAATCTGTAGTTAAAAGTCTTCCTATCAAGGGGGGTGGGGTGGGGGAGATCAGGCCCAGATTGTTTTTCTCCATGAGTTCTAACAAACATTTGAGGAACAAATGATGCCAACAGTATACAGATTCTTCCAGAGAAAAATAGGGATTGTTTCACAGCTGATTTTATAAAGCTAGTATAAATTGACACCAAAACAAGGTAAGGACAGAACCAAAAAGAGAATATTAAAGACTAATCTTACTTATGAATGTGATGAAAAATAAATCTTAAAAGAAAAAATATTAGCAAGTCAAATCTAACAATGTATAAAAAAGGCTCTCTATCCAGGAATTCAAGGTTGGCTTGAACTTAGAAAATCTACTAATATAATTGTATATGTTACCAGATTAAAGTGTGACTTGTAGATTTAAATTTTTATTTATTGGAAACATTAATTTATTCAAGAATATCTTTTCTTAAAAAGCTTGAATAAACAATTTTGGGGGTGCCTGGGTGGCTCAGTCAGTTGGACATCCAACTCTTGATCTCAGCTCATGCCTTGATCTCAGGGTCGTGAGTTCAAGCCCCACATTGGGCTCTTTGCTGGGCATAGAACCTACTTAAAAAAAAAAAAAAAGTTTGTATTTTTAAAAACATATTATTTTCATAGCAACTAAAAATATAAAATACTCAAAAATAAATCTCATAATTGTGTATAAGGCCTTAATAGAGAAAATTATAAGACCTTATTCAAAGGTATTTTAAAAGACCTCAGTAAATGGAGCTATATACTTTCTCATGAATGGGAAGAATTAGTGTCATTTAAAAATAACAAAATTGGTTTTTCATTAAACATGCAGCCTGGGGTGCCTGGGTGGCTCAGTTGGTTAAGCGACTGCCTTCGGCTCAGGTCATGATCCTGGAGTCCCAGGATCGAGTCCCGCATCAGGCTCCCTGCTCAGCGGGGAGTCTGCTTCTCCCTCTGACCCTCCTCCCTCTCATGTGCTCTCTTTCTCTCTCTCTCTCATTCTCTCTCTCAAATAAATAAATAAAATCTTAAAAAACAAAACAAAACATGACAGCCTGATTCTAAAATGTTCATGGAATTGCAAGGGGGTGGGGGACGGGGATGACACTAGGCAGTTCTGAAGGAGAACCTGGCAGGAGGGTTTGCCTTACATGATGGAGCCATATCAGAAAGCTGTCGTAATTAGGACAATGAGGTTTTAATAGAAATAGACAAACAGACTAATGAAGACACCAAAGAGAGGCCAGAAACATATCCACACATGTCTGCAGATGGGGCACATCACAGAGACCCACATGTCAGCTAGTAAAAAAAAAAAAAAATGGCCCCACTGAAAAATGAGGCAGGGATAAGTTTTATTCTTATGGGAAAAATGAATTGTATCACACAAAAATCAACTACAGATGCATTGGAAACTTAAATGATAATTTCTGCTCATCAAAATACACCTTAAAGAGAGGGAAAAGAGAAGGTACAAAACAGAAACTGATATCTGTAACATTTGACAAAGACCTCTGGGTCCAGAATATATCAAGAAATTCTAGGGGCGCCTCGGTGACTCAGTTGTTAAACGTCTGCCTTTGGCTCAGGTCATTATCCCAGGGTTCTGGGATCGAGCCCCACATCGGGCTCCCTGCTCAGTAGGAAGCCTGCTTCTCCCTCTCCCACTCCCCCTGCTTGTGTTCCTTCTCTCCCTGTGTCTCTCTCTGTCTCTCTCTGTCAAATAAATAGATAAAATCTTAAAATCTTAAGGTAAAATCTTAAAAAAAAATTCTAAGAATTAGAGGTGCCTGGGTGGCTCAGTTGTTGGGCATCTGCCTTCGGGTCCTGGAATCAAGCCGCACATCGGGCTCCCTGCTCAGCGAAGAGCCTGCTTCTCCCTCTCCCTCTGCTGCTCCCCCTGCTTGTGCTCACTCTGTGTCTGTCTCTCGCTCTGTGTCAAATAAATAAATTAAATCTTAAAGAAAAAAAAATTCTAAGAATTAATAAGGAAAAGACAATTCAGTAGGAAAAAAATGGGGAAAAGACATGAAGAGGCATTCCCAAAAGAAGAACGCTGCACAGTGAATAAATCTTTGAAAAGAATGTAAATTGGTACAGCAACTTTGGAAATCAGCTTGGCATTATCTAACAAAGTTGAAAATGGGCGTACATCCTGTGATCTCGCAGGGAGCATGTACCCTCCCCTCCTGGTGTGCCCACTAAAGTTACTTTTGCCCATGTGCACCACAAGACATATACAAGATTATTCTTAGCAATACTGTTTGTAGTGGAGGGCAGAGGAAATAAGCCTAATGTTTATCAACAAAAGAATAGTTAAATCATGTTCTAGTTCACACAATGCAGCAGTGGAAAACAGTGGATGAATCTCACAGTTATAACGTTGAGTGTGAAAAAAATAACAGAAAAATACATACCATACCCTTTCATTTATATGAAGTTGAAAAGTATGTAAACCTATACAGTATATTGCTTGGTGGTGCATATATATTGGTAAATCTATAGGTAAAGGAAAGGATAAACACAAAATTCAGGGTAGTGATTGCCTCCGTGAAGGCGGGGGGGATGGAGTGATGGCTGTTGAGCACCTCTCACTTCTGAGGAGTTTGCCTGGAATAGTTTGACAGCCAGCCTACCGACTAACACTTTCACCAGAGGAATATTTTTTCGTAGAGTACTTCTGGGATGGGGCAGTGCAGAAAATGAGAAAACCTATTTGAAATGGGGGGTAAAAGCCTGACTAGAAGGAGGAGTGTTGTGGTTGGTGAGATCACCTCATCATCCCTGTGTCTCGTTCAGTGCAGTTATATCAATACCATTGGATTGCGTTCAGAAGTATATATTAAACCCCAGCCATGTGGTGGGCACTCTGTTAGGTAGCGGGATATAAAGATAAATAAAAAACGCCAAGATAAGTAGTGGGAGGGGTGAAACAAGGCAGCTGGTGAATTGGCAAAGGAATGTCCTGGGTGGGTTTCTGACAAGGAGTCCTTCGGTCCAGTTGGGACAAGTGGTGAGGTCGGAGAGGTTTTTGGGAGGAGCTTAGTCTTGAAAGAAGAGTTGCAGTTGGTCATAGGCGGAAGGGAGGACTCATTCCAAGTAGAAGGAGCTCCATCAACAGAGGTACATAGAATATGCTATTCTGGAGCCCAAACCTTGAGTTGGGGCCTAGAGAGAGAGAGAGGAGGCAGGAGTGCTGAGCAGGGTTCCACACCCTGCAGACACGGGAGACTTTAGGGTGCATTTAGGCAGGAAATGACAGGACCAGTGCCTTAGAATCTCCATCCCTGACAAGATGAGCAGAGAGGCTGGTTAGAACGCTGTGGCAGGGGGTCCAGGTGAAGTCGAGGAGGTAGGGAAGGATGGTAGAGACGGAGGGGAGGAGGTGGATCAAGAAATGTTCAGGACACAAGACTGGCAGGACATGGTGGTTGGCTGGCCGTAGGGATTGAAGAAGAGGAAGGCTGGGATGACAAAGCAGAGACAGCTAACACAGCTAGCTCTGTAAGACCAAACAGCATCCTCCACCCTTCCCGGGATCTGCCAGCATGGAATGAATCCAAGTTCGATTTCCTCTTGCCTTTCTAGTGATTTGTAACATTAATTTGCAGATGCAACACATGGCCCTCAGAACATTTATGGCACTGTGATTCTGTCACATTCATGCTAAAGCTCAGTAGCAGCATAACAAAAATATGTCTTTGTTACTAAAATACTCTTCCTTGAGAAAATTCAATTTCCAATTTAATGCTCCCAAGATTAGCTCATAGAAAAGGCATTAGATGATCACTATAATTGTAACATCGTGCCCAGAAGGCTGACCTGATTAGGTCTTGGGGTTTCCTTTGCTGCTTGTAATAAGTGCTTTTTGTAATTTTATCATTTAAACAAGTTTAATGGATTTTATTTGTAATTGTAGTGGGGTATTGTGTTTCATGCACATTGTATTTATTTAATGGAATGTGTTTTCAAAAGCAAGACAGAATATTTCTGATAAAGGCTTGATTCTCAATGATCTCCATCACTTTTGTGACCAGGATGCTAAATGTAGGTCACAAAGCTCACATTTAGGTTTGTCCCATCCCTTGGCTCAGAAGGTTATAGACTTCAGGACAGAGAAGATCCTGCAGTTTTCTAACTGGTCTGGTCAAGTACAGATCTACCTCCCCCACCAACACACACACAAACATTCTCACTCAAAGTAGCTGATAGGTGGGGAAAAAATGGAGTTGCCTCATTGTTTGCTGCCCACTGATGCCTAAGATGTGGTTCGGCTGGGGGCCCCTGGGTGGCTCATTCGGTTAAGCGACTGCCTTTGGCTCAGGTCATGATCCTGGAGTCCCGGGATCGAGTTCCGCATCGGGCTCCCTGCTCCGCAGGGAGTCTGCTTCTCCCTCTGACCCTCCCCCCTCTCATGCTCTCTCTCTATCATTCTCTCTCTCTCAATTAAAAAAAAAAAAAGTGAGTCAGCTGAGAAGATGCCTCAATAATGTTTAGTCAAACCACCAATTAACTCAGTTAAATAACCTGTTCAGTTTTTTTTTCCACTTCTGAATTAGTCTTTTTTTTTTTTTAAAGATTTTTTATTTATTTATTTGACAGAGAGAGAGACAGCGAGAGCGGGAACACAAGCAGGGGGAGTGGGAGAGGGAGAAGCAGGCTTCCTGCCAAGCAGGGAGCCCGATGTGGGACTCGATCCCAGGACCCTGGGATCATGACCTGAGCCTAAGGCAGACGCTTAACAACTGAGCCACCCAGGCGCCCCTGAATTAGTCTTTTAATAGAATTAGCCGCACAGTATTTTTAACCATTGCTTAAATAATAATAGAAAAAGTTCAAATGAAACTCTTTTATGTAATAGTTATCCCCTAAGACTTACGAGTGCTTCTGAGCCTCAGTTATTGTCACCACTAAATTTTTAGTGCCAGCTAACCAGCAAGCCCCTAAAATAGCTTTAAAATTAGAGTTCTCCATGATGCTGTTCATAACCACCAAAGCCATCGCTTTCTCTCTCTCCTTCACAGCATTCCGCTACTGAGATTATAAACAGAAATGTTTCCATTTCGGGCATGCATCAGAGCTTTCGTTAAAAATGAAATGGAAGTCCCGCCTTTCTTATCCCCTGGTGACCAGCCCGCTGAGATGATCCCTCTGGCTGAGTCTTCACAGGGTGTGGGAATTTGTTCATCAGATTTCTCCATCTGACTCTCTCTGGCCAGCATCCCTAGCTCCCCGGCCAGCTCAAATCCAGAGTCTTAGTCAAAAGAAGCAGTGTGGTTCCCACGTCAGGCCAAACGCTAAGGTGCTCGTGAAGAACCAGCCACAGCTTCCATGTTTACATTGGTCCCGATGTCTCCCTGGTCCTAGGTTCAAATCCTGACTCCCCTACATACTAGCTCTAGGGCCCTGGGCAAATCACTTGAACTCTCTGAACTTCACTTGTCTTTTCGGGAAGAAAGGGATAATAATAGGGTTGCCGTGAAGGTAGAATTCGAGAGTTCACATAAAGCACAGTGGTGAACTGAGCAAACACGCAGTAAATGTTAGCTAGTAGCATTAATACTGAGCAGATTGAGACTTTTGCCTTTTGAAGTATTTTAACTTTTAAGGTTACACATATCAATCTATTATCAAAAATTAATGGAAAGCAGAATTCTACGTTTCAGAGGGGTGCCACTTAAAAACATTTTTGTTAATGTTTTTTCTTCTTTTAGGCCAATTGTATCTGAGAGAAACGAACTTCTCATTCAGTTTTTATCAGACTTAAGTTTAACTGCAGATGGGTTTATTGGTCACTACAAATTCAGGCCAAAAAAACTGCCTACAACTGCAGCACCACCTGTTCCCACCACATTCCCCGTAACCACAGGTGAGTCCTTCTGTTCTGATGTTCGTGCACAAACTTCAGGAGTGTAAGAAAAATGCTTTTGAGGTAGGAAAAAAAAAATTAAAACAAAGATACTTGAAACTAAAATAAGTTAAATAAGATGAAAACTTATCTAAGACAATAATACGACTCCATTAATGAAAGAAAAGTATGAGGTGTAAAAAATGTTTATAAGCAAATAATTTTTGTCATCTAAGAAAATTATGACCACTTAAAAAATACTAGGAACGCTGGTATAGGCACAGATCATTATAAGCCCAATTTTTCTTTTCTGTACTTATAAAAATTATGGCTTTCTTTTTATTACATAGAATTGTAGTATTTTAGATTGAAGTTCTAGGGCCTTGATACTTGTCCATTTTCACATCTGCCAGGTTTTTGGGTTTTGTTTTTGTTTTGCTTCGCTCTGAAATGGGTTGTGCAAAATACATTTTTTTTTCCCCAAATTGGGGTAAATCAAACAAAAATATTCAGTGTGTTGTAGAAGCCAGCTGGGAAACTCTGGTCTGGGGCATGACCTAAGAAATGGAGAGGCAAGAGTGGAGCCCCATGCCGAGTCTCTGCATCCTGTCACCTTCACCCACTGAGAGTTCAGGCATCAGATCTCAAAATCTAAGCCTGGGAGAATTTAGAAAAAAGTGGGAATGAAGGATCTGAAGTTAAGATACAAGATAGGTTGAAAATGAGCCCCGCTTTATTGCCCACCATTTTCTGCTTGCACCCAAAGTAGGCCTGACCCGAGTGCAGGCACTTCCAGAAAGGGCTGATTTTTCTGAGCACTCCACAAGTGTGCCACCTCGTGGCCTATACATGTACTGCCTAATATTAAAGCAGTATTTCTTATTTCTCCAGCTCATCTCAGGGGACACTGATGTCCTTATTCTTTCCAGTGAATTAACTGGCTCCCTAGATTTTTATCTTCAGTCCTAAACTTTCTCTGAAATTGCAAACATCGATTTATAATTATCTCCTAAGGTTTTGCGACTGCTAACCACTTAAATTAAAACATATCAAACTCAACTCGTTTTTATCACACTATTTTCTGCCTTAAATCTGCTTCTTCACTGCTTTCCCAAGCATGGTCCACAGCATTAGTAGATCATCCTTGAGCTCCCCTATCTTACCTCCCCATGGTATGCCCCGCTCCACACACACAAAGCAGACCATGTCTCCCACTTGAATTCATGGTCTACACCTGTGCTATCCAATACCGTAGCCACTAGGGGACCCTTGAAACGTGGCTAGTGATGCGGAGAACTTGAATTTTAATTTAATTAAATGTAAGAAGCCTCTTGTGGCTAGTGGCTACCAGAATGGGCAGCACGGGAGTCAGACTCCTTCATGCCATGTATAAGACCCTTCACGTGTTGTACTAGCCTCTCTTTCTAGCTCCGTCTTTAGGTCCTACCACCTCTCTCCTTATGCTTCTAAGTATTTTAGAGTATTAGGATTTTATCCTAAGTGTGGGGGAAACTGTCGATGGATTTAGGCAAAGTTCAGGATTAGATTCTCACTTCGTGGAGGTCACTCTGGTCACTGTGAGGTGAATGGATGGTAGGGTCAAGAGGTCACAGGCGCTTGTGGTTGTCCAGGTGAACTGTGCAATGACAGAAATACAGAGAGAGTCAAGAAATGATGACTATAGTGCAAGCCAGGGGCCTTGGGAGATACTGACAGGTCTTTCATTGGTGATTAATTGGACTAGGGAGATCAGGGGGGTGCTTGGCTTGCACAGTTCTGGGGATGATGAGACCATTCACCGAAGGAGAGAACCGGGTCTAGGGGTAGAGTCGTTAGTTAAGCTGTGGCTTGTTGGGTTTGAGGTGTCTGTGAGACACTCAAGTGGACTAGTCAAGTCCAGTTTGATCCATGGCCTCTTCCAGAAGAGATTTCAGCAAGAGATTTACATTTGAGAATCATCAACATATACCTACCTGGTTGACGCCGTGATCCAGAATGAGGTCACCTAAGGAGGGGTTAGGGGAGAAAGGAGAAGGGCTGGAATTCAATCTCTAGAAACTCCAACTTTTTAAAAAGGAGGATATACTAGCAAAGGAGACTGAAAAGATAAGAGCTTGAAGGAGAGACAGCTACGTTGGATGTTAGGATGTCTAAATTTGAGAGCTTGGTGATGAAGGACGAGCAGGAAGACATGTGAGCCTGGGACTGAGTGATGGAGACAGGGCAGAGGGAACGTCTGGGAAGGATGGAGCCACGGCACTGAGAGTGGTGGGGGGGACCCGCCGAGATGGGTGCAGGTGCATCTGGAGAGGAAGGGCCGGGGACCACCTGCCACGCGGGGAGTGCAGGGAGAGAGCAGACAGTGAGGTGAGAAGGTTCAGGGTGCTCTAATGATGACCTAAAACCAACAGAGCAGGGATCTACCGATGGGAGGGAAGGAGCAGGGTGGGACACGCACCCAGTTTCCAGACTAATGTTCCGAGGTTGAGAAGAGCCGTTTCCAGTGTCCACGGAAAGCATGCTCTTTCATCAGACATGGAGAACCACTAATGCCGCTACTTTTTGTCTCAGTTCATTAGGTAAAGTTAGGTCCCCAACTTCTGGAACAATGTTCCGTCTAAATGTTCTCTGAGCTCTTTGTCTTAAAAAAAAAAAAAAAATTATACACACACAGATGCTATTATATGTATTTTAACATTAAATTGTACATATTTTAATATTGTGATCCACTTGAGATCCTTTTTTGGAGTTAAGTATGGGTACAAATTAAGACTAAATAAATAAATTCACAGAAGAGTTCACAAAACATATCAGAAGGGCAATGTTACAATTGCAAAATCTTGCCCGGGGAGTACAATTCTGTTCCAGTTGTTGTTTGGTTCTTCCTAGCATATTGCCACATGTAAGTGAATAATTAGCAAATATTTTGGAAACTTTTTTTTTATTGATGATAATGGGAATTAAATATTTTCATTTCGTTAACCCCCAGTTTCTCAACCTTGGCAGCATTTACATTTTGGGCCAGATAATGCTTTGCTGTGGGGAGCGGTTTCCTGTAGGATGTTTGGCAGCATGCCCGGTATCTACCCACTAGATGGCAGTAGCGGCCCTCGCCGTGACAGCCACAGCTATTTCCGGGCCGGGCAAAATGTCACTCGAGGGCGAAAATCACCTTTGCTGGAGAACGACTGTGTTTACCTATTTCATTTTATTTTTAAATTAGTCAACTTCTCAGTTCTTAAGATCCTTATAGGCAATGATGGGCTCAAAATAAATGTTTAGTGATCGGTTACATCTAATTACAGGTATAACACACTTTATGCATGAGCAGTGTTTCTCCAAACGTATACCACTCACATTTGGGCGGCTGTGTATTTTAAATGCACCAAGAAAGCTCCCTCTATCCTCAGGGGGAACACCGTTGGATGCCTTTTGTAAAGTGAAGAATTAACCTATATTTTCTGAGTTCTTATTTGTTGTACTGGCTTCTTCTAAGCAGGGCGCATGGAGACTGCGCCTGTTTTTGGTGAGTGTTAGTTATATATAAGGGAAGAAGAGAATAGGGCTAAATTTGGGTTATCTTTGATCACAGGTTGAAAATACAGCAGAGGGTATTGAGTTACCCTGAGGAAATTAGAGCAGTAGTTGGTAGCTTAAAGAATTTCTTTTGAATGTTTTAGAATGATTTCATTACAATGACAGCTTGGTGGCTCAGGGAAATAAATAGGAATTTTAAATAGATGGATTCAGGTCTAAACACCAATCACGCTTGAATTCATTTTCCTGAATCTTATGTCTTTCTTCTTTGAATTTAGGTTTAAAACCCACAGTGGCCCTGTGTCAACAAAAGTGTAGACGGACGGGGACTCTGGAGAGCAATTACTGTTCAAGTAACTTTGGTAAGAAATAAAACCCCACCTTTTCTCTTTAATCAGAAACTTGAGACTGCATGCTTAATCTCAAAGGAACTGCCATGAATGTGATGGTAAAGTGTCAGTTACACTCTTCATTTACCCAAGAAAAGATTTTCCTATACCCTAAGGTACGTTGACTAGTGCTGTTCAAAGTGTTAGAGTTCACAACTGAGAATAATATGTATACAGAAAATATGCTTTTTTTCACATAAACTTACCAGTTTGACTCCTGGAGTATGATACTGCTGCTCTGTGTATTCTGGCTGGCTCAGTGTTCTTGAAAAACCCTGTACACTTTTTCTCACATATTTTTCATGTCCTGAGTATTTTTTCACACATCTGTAATTCCACTTAAGTAAATTAGAAACCAATCCAAGCTGGCCTTTCTCAGAAGAAATTCAAGTATTTCCTCTGTCATGTCCTTCCAAAGTACTAAATTAAAACTTGGGAACCTGAAATCTATTTGGAAATGCTTATAAATTGAAACCTGAGGAGATACTACCTAATGACTTAGAATTTCTAAGAGCTTTCTCCAATTAAAAAAAAAAAAATGGCACTTTCTGTAAAAATCACTGAAGAGCAAGAGATACCAAATTTAATTACGTGGGCTATTTTTAAAAGGGACATTGAAGAAAAGTCTTGTCAGGAAAAGAAAGTTGCTAAAACCTAAATACGTTACCCAGAATGAAGGGTCTCCCAGAAAAGGCTTGGCTTGCTTTTTCTGTGCCTGAAGGTGGTGACTCTCTGCAGCCCAGACGAACTATGTCGTAGCAAAGGTGTGAAGACACTGAAGAATCTAGGGCCCTAAACCTTACTGGAGTTTGCGTGCTGAAATTCAAATAACAGGCATAAAAATGAAAACAAATTGCTATCACATCCAGGTTAGTCTTCGGTGGGAGGTGCCTAAGGAAATCTCCCTCCATGTCCTTTGGAGCCACGTGATTTCCCTTGGCTCTAGACTAACATTTTGCAGTGAACACTTACCACCAGGAATCAAAGTAAGGCATGGTAAGAATTCTGATTTTATGGATTTTGCCTGCTACATAAGCAGTGACTTCTCACTTTATCCTGAAGGGTCGGGTCAGCCAAGTCCAAAACTTGATTTATTCCATTGTGACTCTCTTACATGGCAAAATGACCAAATACCATCCCCAGTGGCCCACTGGTTCTCAGCCTGCATTGGTAACAGGGATAAGGCTCATAAAACATTCTCCCAGTCCAAGTCCTGCACCAGACAGAATTGTCACCCACAAAATACCAAAAGCATGTCTTTGAGAAATATAGCATCCAGCCTTCCATGGCTCCGAAGTGAGACTCTTACCTCTTACATCACAATGGAAGAAAGAGAGGGTTACATAATGAAAAGCAACTGAGTTTTACTAGGGTTTTTTTGGGTTTGTTTTTTTTTAAAGCAAGAAAATATTACTTTGTTAAATGAGATATACAAGGTGGATAAGAAAGACCCAGAAAAACACAGATATTTACTGATAATTAGAGATGGGGACCCATGGGATGAACCCGAGTTGAAGGAGAGAGGACAGCTAAAGAGAAAGGGGGAAAGACACAGAAAGGTAGGCACTCAACCACACAGACAGGAAGACTCAGATCTTCATGGCTCAAACCCCTGTCATGCAACCTCAGTATCATATTGTCTCTAAAAACTCAAGGTCTTATTGTGTATTCATAGGTAGAGGCTCATAAGCCTCTCCCTTACTTGGTAAATGGTCCCCATGTTGGATAAAACATTGTAAAGAGTTCCCACCTCAGCAACAGACCGCAGGGCAGGAGACATTTAGGTTTCTGTCCTGGGTATCAACACCTAATAACCTGGGTAACATTATGGCTCCATGGCCTCTTTTTTTCCAACCTGAATTTTGGGGACAAATGTGCAGAATCAAATCCGATAGCTCTATTATGGCCTTCTCTTGAACATTAAAATGTTACCTATCTGAAACTTAGAAAAACGTACAATTATTTTCAGTTCTGCCTGCGTTTGCCTTCATGGCCATATTATTTCCACATGTTTTCTTCGGCAGTATTGGCCGGCACCGTGATCACAACTGTCACCCGAGGTGGAAGCTTGCATGCCACCGTCTCGATCATCAACATCTACAAAGAGGGAAATCTGGCAATTCAGCAGGCTGGCAAGAACATGAGTGCCAAGGTCATTGTGGTCTGCAAGCAGTGCCCTCTCCTCAGGAGAGGTAAGTATGGAGGAAAACATTGGTCTTTCTTCTAGGAGAGATTGAGGACAGAGAAGGGAACGAGAGAGAGAGAGTCCAAGCAAGTCTCGGATCTTTCCATGCCCTGGTTGAGCAAGGGAAGTGAGATCAGGCTTAATGTGTTGCCCACTTCTGGTGTAGAAGGCAGGCCTTTGGAGTCAGGCAGAATGGGGCTCTGGTCCCAGTTCTTGTAACTTGTGGCAGAAGATGAGAGAGTGGAAATGATGAAAGATCCAAGAAGCATTTGAAGCTGGATCAACAAGGAACAGACACAGAAGGAGCAGTTCGGGGGGAAAGAGATTTTCAGCTATTGCACTTAAGGGGCCCATGCAAGTTTAGAGGAAGATATCCAGCAAGGAGCAGGGAATTCGGAGCTGAAGTTCAGAAGAGAGGGGTATATATGGGCTACAATTAAAGATTTGGGAATCATTTGCAGATATAGAATCATCAAATCCACACATGGAAATCAGTTTAAGAGAAATTATGAAAAAGGGAAAGTTAAAAAAAGGAAAAAGTCCAGAGCCAGAGGTTCAGGATTTTTTTTTTCACAAGTTCTTTAACTTATAAAAGTAATGTATGTTTATGGTTTTTGAAAAGTTTAAGGAAGTAAAGAAGGAAATAAAATAAAAAGTGAAGCTCTTGCCCTTTCCCCAGAGATACCATGAAAAGTTCCTTCTAGAAAGTTTCTATCTATAGAAGGCACACGTGTACACAGTTAGACAAATGAGATTGTGCTATAATAGGTCTGCAACTTTCCCCACATGATGTGTATAGACATCTTTCCACAAAAGGCACATATAGATAGATCTCTCTCTCTCTCTCTGGAATGGTAATAATGCCTGGTATTCCATCGGGTGATATACCACGATTTCTCTGTCCAATCCCAGCTCCTTCCTTTCCTCAGTCTTATTACAAACCTCTCCCACAACCAAACCAAACCATACACACACACACACACACACACACACACACACACACACACACACGAGAGGGGAGAGAGAGAGAGAGAGAGAGAGAGGGAGAGGGAGAGCCTAGAGGCTAGTAGCTGCACGTTGAGTCTTCAGAGGGGATAGCAAAGGCTCTGTAAGAGCTAACCCTTCTCCCCCGCACTGCCAGGAGAAGCAGGTAACGTCCGTGGAGAAACTTACTGCATGGTCTCACCACAATGCTGGCAGCCCAGCCTTGAGGAGGCGCCCAGCTGCACAGCCCTCCAAGCTTGCACAGGCTCAAGGTCACTATGAGGACAGTGGTAGCCCACAGAGGAAGGGTCATGCCAGAGGAAAGGACACACGTATTTCTCTTATGACACACAGGAGAGAGGGAGAATAAGAGACGGTAATACACACCTCCTTTATGACATTTTTCTCAGACAGTGTAGATCTTCAGAGTTGAATCTAACATACCCTTAGCTTGGGCCCCAGTCTAGGCCTAACTTAGCCAGACACACTGTTATACAAAAGAGTGTGTCTCTGACAGAAGTACTTCTTAGTTCCTATTTGTTGCAAGGAACTGTGAGAATGCAAATAGATGATGCACCCATGTCCTCAAGAAACTACCATAGTATAAATGCTCGAGATGTTGAAAACAGTTCAAGTCGACCACAGCAGCAGAAGACAGTGGATTGTTAGTTGCCAAATGCCTGGGAATCCAGAAGCACTAGGGGACGATGAGAGGCCATCTGGGGATGACGTGTCCGGGAGCAGAGAGGCCCCTTGAGGAAGGACAGCCTTCCACATGGACGCAGTGCATTGTGCACGGCAGACGCTCAGTCAATCCCCCGGGCCTACAGCACCGCAGAGCAGGGCGTGACCGGATCTCCTCACTCCATCCATCTTCCTAGTGGTGGCAGAGCTGGGACATGTTACTTAGTTGAATTCAGATTTTTTTCTCATGAGAGGCTTAAACCGGACTTTATCCTGGATAGACAAAATGTATAATTATACCATTTACAGATCATTTATCTAGAGGTAAGTTATAGTCCAAGTTGTATCAAAACAGTAGACATAGAGGGGCTCCTGGGTGGCTCAGTCGGTGAAGCGTCTGCCTTCGGCTCAGGTCATGATCCCAGGGTCCTGGGATCGAGCCCCATGTCGGGCTCCCTGCTCGGTGGGGAGCCTGCTTCTCCCTCTCCCACTCCCCCTCCCCCCCGCTCATGTGCACTCTCTCAAATAAATAAAATCTTTAAAAATAATATTAAAAAGATAATACACATAGAGAAAAAATTAATTTATATTCTCTTTTTTTTAGGTCTAAATTACATTATTATGGGCCAGGTGGGTGAAGACGGGCGAGGCAAAATCATGCCAGACAGCTTTATCATGATGTTCAAGACCAAGAATCAGAAGCTTCTGGATGCCTTGAAAGACAAGCAATGTTAATAGTGAACTGTGTCAATTTAAGTTGCATTCTGTCATTGCCTTTGAAAGATCTATATTTTTCTCTGTAGAAAAAAAAATCTTATATATTAAATATTGAGCATTCAGAAAGATTTACTCTTCACATGATGTAGGTGTGAGACCTCCGATATCACCGGTGGCAGTTCTGTGTCTGCACCGAGAGGAACAGATGCGTGATTGAGAACCTGCAGACTTAGTGCGGTGACAGGAAACAATGTATCAAGCGTTCTCAGTGTGGAAGCAGTTTATTTATACATCTCTGTAAAAGGGTATTTTAGAAATAAGTTGTGTGAAGATGTAAAAAAGAGATTTTATAAGTGCAATATTTATAGTGATATTTGTTTTACCTTCAAGCATTTGCTCTGAGGTGTTATATTCTTCTCTTGCATTTTTTTAAGTCAGTGCTTAATAAAATATTTTTAAATGATTACATAGCAGCCATTAAACTTGTTTTTATAGAAAATGGGACACTGTAAAAAGGATCTTCCCTGCTTTTTTACATATCAATTTGGCATCAATTTACACTTTGCTGAAAGAGTTAGCATTCCAAGAACTTCAGGGACGGGATGGATCCAGTAATGTAAGTAGACTATAATTCTCTGGACAATCAGAGAACGTTAGTGTTAGAATGGCATCCCTCAGGGATCTAGTTCACCTCCTTCATTTTGTAACAGAAATTGAAGCTCGGGTCTATTTAGTGACTCATCTAGAGCACACATCTCCCAAGAGACCCAGCTGGCACTCAAGCTCAGAAGTCCTGGCTCCAGCCCAGTGCCCTCCCTGCCACCAGAGGAGGCCCTCCCTGCCCCAGAGGAAAACCCTCTTAGCCTGACTTTGCAGCGTTGGCTCTTTGTTTCCTTTGCAGCCTAAATCACCATGGGTCGTTTTATAGGACTTGAAATTAGAGGTGAGTCTGATGCCCCGGTCCTGTTCCTCCCCACTTAACTGGATCAGGCTGCATCAGCTAGGATGCTTTCTGCTGTGGCCTTTGAGGAATGAGTTTTCACTCAGTGGTGGAGGAACTGTGAAGGAACTCCCCGCCTCTGCACACAGCTGTTGAACCTACAACGGCTGTGGCAACCAGCCCTCAGGAGTTTGCGGCCAGCAGCTGTGGAAGAGGGGGCAGCCATCCCTGTCTGAGGACGGGGGGAAGCACATCAGGGACGAACAAAGACTTGGGTCACAAGGTCTCTCGTGGTAGAACCAAAGGTTTAGAAATAAGGAAAAGTTTCTTTTGGGTAAACACAATAATTCCCAGCCCTAGAAGTGACCATTCAAAAGGCAAAAAAAAAAAAAAAAAGAATTTCAAAAGGCAGAATCCCTCTGTTTTGGCAGCTGACTGAGCACAAGCAAGCCATGAATGTGGGCTGGTTGTGGGGTCAGGAATCATTCCTAACCTCTCCCACTGGGCTGCCCCCATCAGTCCCAGAGAATTCAGCAGCTGAGAAGGTGGATGAATGGCAGGAGTTGGTGGTTGACTTCCCTGGCCAGTGCCACCTTCTAGAAAGGCCCCCCACAAGGCACAGCTGTGCCCAGCCAGGATGTAACTGTGGAATCCTGATTGATTCTAACCTTCTCAAGGCAGGGGAGTTCGAGAACGCATGTTATGAGACTTTGCAATGATTACCAAAGATTTCAGTATTTGGGGGGCACCTGGCTGGCTCAGCCAGTAGAGCACGCGACTCTTGATCTCTCGAACAGGAGTTCGAGATGACTCGTCTGGAGTGTGTGTGGTGTGGTGTGTGTGGTGTGGGAATTACTTAAAAAAAAAAAAATTGTTGTATTTCTTCTCCTTCTCTTCTAATTGGTGCATTACCAGCAGAAAGACTGCCATTTGTGCTGGGTGGGTGCCTGAGTCACAGGTAAAAATTGGGAAAAAGACTCCAAACTATTTATACCCTTGACATCTCTGACACAAGACTTTGAACTGTTGAGGGAATCAGTGGTTAATAACGAATGGCACTGGTTTGTCTTTTAATTCAATTATTCAAAACAGAGATAAGCTGAATAGTGACCTTGCTCTTTTTGGTCCAACAACCATTTCTTAATTTCTTTCTTGTTTAATAAATCACTTATTTTGACTGAACTTGAGTTTCCTTAGTTATAAATTGAAGGAGTTAGACTAGATGACTTCTGGGAATTATTTCTCTTTTAGGAATTTTTTTTTTAATTTTATTTTTTCAAAGTGTAATTGACTAAGTTTTGTTTTTGTTTTTAGTACTTGTACTTGGGGACTCAAATACACATGATGAACAAATGGGTGACCATACTAATACATCATAAAACATTTCCAGACTCTCTGATGTGTTTCAGGGGGTCCTGTTAGCTTAATTTTCATCCTTTGAATTCAATTCCTATAATAAAAATATATGAATTTTGCAAAGTTTCCAAATCTTAAATTCTGTTATATAACTTAGTCAAAGGTTAACCTTAGTTGAAGAAATTTACCTTCTTTTTTTTCTTTCCATAGGAAAGGGCAGCCAGGCTCCCACTATATCTATCTTCTGGACTGCTTTAGTGAAAGAAACTAATAACAAAAATCTTCTTTAAAGAAGAGCCTTATAATAAAACAGCTGAAGGGGGGCGCCTGGGTGGTGCAGTCAGTTGAGCGTTGGACTCTTGATTTCGGCTCAGGTCGTGATCTCAGGGTCGTGGGATCAAGCCTGGTGTAGGGGCTCCATGCTCAGTGCGGAGTCTGCTTGGGATTCTCTCTCCCTCTCCCTCTGCCCCTCCCCCCTACACTTGCTGGAGCGCTGTCAAATAAATAAATAAATCTTAAAATAAATAAATAAAATTTTAAAACAGCTACTGATTAGTAATTCTAACGTGCGTTAAGTAATATTAAGCAGAAATTTCTTTGGCTTGAATTCATGGATATATTTATATAAGTGCAAACAATCAAATTTGCAGAAAAAAAAGTAAATTCGAGTAGAAAACATTTAAAGAAGGTGGGGGAGGGGGGAGCTTGCCCTAAGTGTTGTAAGGTCCTTTAATTAGAGAGAGAAGGATAAAAATATTAATTTAGAACTTTGATAACTTAAGCCTTTACATTAAAATATCTAGGGTAACTATAAAAGGATACAGAGTTTGAAATTTTACTTTTTATTTTATTTTTTTAAAATATTTATTTATTTGACAGAGAGAGACACAGCAAGAGAGGGAACACAAGCAGGGGGAGTGGGAGAGGGAGAAGCAGGCTTCCTGCTGAGCTGGGTACTTGATGCGGGGCTTGATCCCAGGACCCCGGGATCATGACCTGAGCCCAAGGCAGACACGCCCAAAGACTAAGCCACCCAGGTGCCCCCAGAGTTTGAAATTTTAAAACTAGCAGAGAAGGTAAATAGATTTGAAAACTTAGATGAAATGGACAAACTGCTAAACTGTACTTACCAATTCAGACTCAAGTAGAAACAGAATACCTAAATAGTCCTATAACCATTAAAGAAATTCAAACAGTAATTAGAACTCTTTCTTCAAATAAAATTCCAGGTCCAGATAGTTTGACTTAGGAGGTCTACCAAATATCGAAGGGACAAATACTACCAATCTAACACACACTATTCTAGAATATAAATAAAGAAGTAATATTCAGCAATTCTTTTTGTGAGATTAGTGGAATCTTAATACCAAAATTTCAGCAAACATAGGATCGAGTCTGATCTCACTTATGAACATAGGTACAAAAACAAAATAATTATCAGACAAAATCCGACAAACAAAATAAGTCACGATCAAGTTGGATTTATCCCAGAAATGCATGATTGATTTAACATCAAGAAATCAATGTTCATACTTTACTGCATTCCTAGATCTGCAATGCCAGCTAGGCAGTTGTAGGCGCAACTAAACATTCAGACTCATGAGTACCACAGGCCTCTCTCATTACCCATAATATCCCCAGAGCTATAGAACAAGGACCAGAGCTTAACAGGATAGGGCCAGACTGGGAGCAGTGCACACAGCCATCCATGAGCTGTTTTCTTTGGCCTTCCTAGATAATGTCTCAGATGCCAGGGGCCTCGATTCATGTCAGGTGGGTGCAGACGCTCCACCTTAATGTTCCCATTTCCTCGGAAGCCAGATCTCTCGTATGAACTCCATAGGCATAGTAGCTTCCAGGCTCCTCCTAGATGACATGCCTCATTATAAGAGTTACACACTCAGGAAAACCCAAAGCTGTGGCTCCCCTATCAGGTATTTAGAGTTCCATTATAGTTCCTCCCAATCCAATGCAATTTACCAGTCAGGGTTCATTACAACACAAGCAAGTTTGCCTAGCAACATAGTAGACATACCGTAGTATCAGATTACTAGGTAAATGAAGCTGGAGTCAAACAAAGGTCGTGGACTCAACAGAATGGGGAAAGTTTCTGTTAAGCCCTATTCGCAATACATGTAAGGAGAAAAATCATTTGATCTTAATAATGCAGAAAAGTATTTGATATAATCCAACATTTATTCATGACAAAATAAACCTTGAGGAAACTAAAAATAGAAAAGAGCTTCCTTAAGCTGACAAAAAAACCTGCAGCAAATGGTGACATACTGAAAGCATTTTAATGTCATGGATAAGACAAAAATGCCTGAAGTCAACATTTCTATTAAAAATTGCACCGGGGAGGGCGCCTGGGTGGCTCAGTCGTTAAGCGTCTGCCTTCGGCTCAGGTCATGATCCCAGGGTCCTGGGATCGAGCCCCACATCGGGCTCCCTGCTCTGCGGGAAGCCTGCTTCTCCCTCTCCCACTCCCCCTGCTTGTGTTCCTGCTCTCGCTATGTCTCTCTCTGTCAAATAAATAAATAAAATCTTTAAAAAAAAAAAAAATTGCACTGGTGGGTCTAGTTAATGTCGTAAGGAAAGAAAAAGAAATAAATGATATTGGACAGGAAGAAATGACTGTTATAATGCAAAGACGATATGATAATTCAACTAGAAAAGCCAAAAAACCTGCAGGTGAGTTGTTAGAATTAATAGAGTTTTACAAATTTGTTGCTTAGATGTATATATAAGCCCTACTCCAAGGACAAAATATTGATTTTTAAAAATCTTTTATAATTAAGCATCTTGAATTAAATATGTGAGGACCATGATTCACACACTAACAGCCTCTTATTAACATAGGGCCTAAGGAAGTACAAGTGTGGGAGTATACATGGATGTACAGAATTGGGTATTCGAAGTAGCTCTGGGATGTACACAGAAATTTGTTCTGGATAATTTTGACGTTGTTATTTAAAATCCTCACTTTTAAGTCATGGGGATGAAAGGTACAGCATGGGGAATATAATCAACAGATTATAAATTTGAAATGTTATCTTTTGCTGGAAAGATATCCCCGTGGCATTCTGATACTAAGATTAGGTTACATTTAAACAGTGAGCTAGAGCTTTTGAGTACAGAAATCTATTAAGAAAATTTATAAACTTAAAGATTTCATACAGCTGGTTAATTTATCTTACAAACAAGAAATTAATAATAACAGTGACATAATGTAATTAAGAGCCTCCAAAGGCTCTTAAGGCAGACAAAGACTTGGATTCTCCTTCACAGTGTAGCAGTGGGAGAACTTCAGTTTCCTTTTCTGTAAAATGAGAAAGGTAAATTGGATCCTTTCTGAGATCCCTTATAGGTCTTAAATTGTTTCCAGATCCTTGAACAACCAGGCTGATCAGGATATAAAGTGGCACAGAAATAAAATCAACCAGTGCCTCCTTTCTAAGCCCTTGGTCTCTCCATGCCCTGGCTTGTTATTTTTTTGAGACTGACTCCTGGTTTTCTGTTTATGTTTACTACCTCACTGTCCCTCTTATCCCTCTTATTCTTACTCATCTCACTGGTCTCTGTTTCTGTCCTCAGTCATAAATTAAGTCTTTAAAAACTATTCATTTGGAAAAGCAGGGACTAGGCATCTTAAGTTCTGGTCTCTGACCAAAATTAACCTACAATGAGAAATTAATTCAAAAAAGCAAAGCTTTGGAATGTATCTTACCTGATACAATAAATTGAGTTCAGGCTCTCAAATCTGTCATGATTCAATCTTGGACAAATTACTTAAAATGTCATTTTCTCACCTATAAAATGAGAAGGTTGAAATAGGTGATCTAAGTTTTCTTCCAATCTTAATGATGAAATAGGTTCGAGAGCATAAAACTGTTAGATAAGTGTCTGACTGGACATCAGTCCTAGGATAGTTACACACATAGATAACGCTAAATTTTCATTCAGCAAATTTGTGCCATTCACCATCAACATTGAGAGAAATGTTTCTGCCTAGTTTTATAACTTAAAAAAAAAAAGCCTCTGCATTAAAACAATCATTATAGAAAATGCAGTGATTATTTGCTATTTCCACTAAAATATTAAATGGGGGGGATGAGTTTTAAAATATTTAAAATTTTAAATATTAAAATAACCTCACAAAATTAATTAAATTTCTGGATGAGTTACTGAGGCAGCTAGTATTTTCCTCCTCAAAATTCTTTTCAAATAGCACCTGATAATTTTTAGTATCTTTCAATAAGAATAATTTGCCTAAAATTGAAGAATGGGTTAAATAGCCTTATCTAATGAAAAGAGAGACCAAGAGACAGACATACAACACAGAGGAAACTCTAGACTACAGAATGAAGGAAATGGAGCTTACCTGTCATTTACCTGGTTCAAACAGTTCTTTTTTTAAACATTTACCTCCTACATAAACCTGCTGTTTTGCTTCTTGTTTTACTGTAATCTAATTTATATCAGAAGTCTTGTCTCTTAAAGATGGCTATTTTTAAAGCATATAGGTAGCACATAAAATTTTTCCTAATTTTGAATGGCATATCAAAAGTATTTATTTCAAACTGGGGACAAGGAGAGCAGGAAAAGAAAACAATATGAAATTATCAAATGAAGATAAATGCTATAATTGGTAATTCTTCTAAGTATATATTTAAGAAACACACGTTTATGAACAGGACAGTGATGCCAGAAAGCTAAAAAATAAGCTTACAAATGAGAAATTCAGGGCAGCCGTATCCCTGGTACCATTAGTATTTTCTTAGCGTAATTCTGAATAATTAGACCCAACTGGTTTACTCCTCAGGGCCTGCCTATAACCTCAGCCTATTTGGATTTTATAAATGTATTTTCTGAGGAAAACAAAAATTTCAGTGTCAATGCAATTCTAATAAAAATCCCAACTAACCCTTTTAGTAGAAATTGATAGGCAGATTCCAAAATTTATATGAAAAAAAAAGAAGCTAGAATAGCCAAATCTATTTTGAAAAAAAAAAAGTACAAAATAATTTACCTTGGTATTTATTACCATACTTCACCCCACTGTGTTGTGTTAACGATGTGCTACTAACTTGCATATTCAAGCACTGTTTTCTTTTGGAGTGATAATGAATTATAAAAGTCTACTGTTATTTTCTTATGTTAGTAAGTGTAGCCTTATGTATTTTTGTCAGGTTAATGAAGCATAATTTCCATTCATTAAAATTCACCCTTTTTGAGTATATAGTTTGATTAATTGTGCAACCAATCTTCTCCCCCCAGATCTTAGTAACCACTGATCTGATTTCAGTTTCCCTAGTTCTATCTTTTCTAGAATATCATGTAAATGGAATCATACAATATGTAGCCTTTTGTGATGAGTTTCCTCACTTAGCATAATTCTTTTAAGACTCATCTATGTTATAGCATAGATCGGTAGTCTGTTCCTATGCCAACTTGGGTAGGCTGTTTTTTTTTTTAAAGATTTTATTTATTTGAGAGAGAGAATGAGAAAGAGAGAGAGAGCACATGAGAGGGGGGAGGGTCAGAGGGAGAAGCAGACTCCCTGCTGAGCAGGGAGCCTGATGCGGGACTCGATCCAGGGACTCCAGGATCATGACCCGAGCCGAAGGCAGTCGCTTAACCAACTGAGCCACCCAGGCACCCTGGGTAGGCTGTTTTATGTTTCCCAGAATTTTCTTCCTTATATATTTCCAGATAGGGTGAGCCACAAGACCCATTTTCGTGTGAAATTTGGAGGGCAGAACTGAAGCAGCGGCTTCATCTTATATTTCAGGCAGGCACTTTTGTAGTTCCCACATGGTATGACTTACCGGCTGGCTCACATTTCGGGGTGGGGCAGCAGTCTGGCCTACATTGTTCTACCTTTCCGTGCATCCTCCTTCAGCGTCTTTGACTCCTGGGTCACGTGTATGTTTAGCAACCTGGCAAAAGGCAACTTTTCACATAGGATACTCCCATTATCAAAGTTGGAGACAGTGAGAAGTGACACGGGTCTCAGTCAGTCCTCACGGGTTCCAGCTTTGTCCTTGTTTCTTCCACTTTCCATCTCCTGTCCCTTTCTGCCTCCCCTGTGAAGTCTAAGCTCTTAGGTGCAGAAACAACAGCCTCATAGAGACTGCTTAACCAACCCCAACTGTGTAACAGCAAATCCCTGTAAACAAATCACTATAAAAAACATACAGGTATGCCTGCAAATATCCTAGTAGTTCTGCTTCTCTGACTGAAGTCTGATACAATTTTGCATCACTGAGTAAATAAATATCCACTGTATGGATGTACAGTTTGTTTATCCATTCACCAGTTGATGGACATTTGGTTGTTCTCAGTGATCCAGTTGGGGATCATGAATAAAGCTGCTATAAATGTTCACATACAGGTCTTTGTGTGAATATATTATTTCAAAACATGGTATTTATAAATATAAGAAATAGCTAGAAGAGTTCAATGTGACTGCCACTGGAGGTGGAAAGGAGCACAAAGGGGGCTGATGTTGATGTTTTACATTTGAGACATTTCTTACCATGATTTTAAAAAAACAAAAACACTGAATTGTACACTTTAAAAGAGTGAATTTTATGCTAGGTGAATTATATTTCAATAAAAAGGTATAAAAGTATATGATAATACAATAAACAGACTGCCAACTTATAATCTAATATCAAGTTTTATTTACCTTTTTTCTTACAATATGCTGTCATTCAAAATATACCTCATAAGTAACTCATGCATACAGTAGGCACTCTATAAATATTTTGATTTAATAATTAGGTATTTTTTAGAATGACTAAAAATCCTGATGTAAAATCCCAATAGGGAAGTGCATAATCCCATTGTAGACAAAATATATAACTTTACAATAAACATTTTTATAAGAATTTTCCCCAAAGAGGGAACACTTACAATTTGGAAATTAAAAAATAAAAAGTAAAAAGCAAGATGAAACACAATACTAGTATATTTAGCCAATGATCCCTGGATCAGTGATGCTTAGAGACCAAGGGTTACCTGCACCCTATGGCCTTAAGACCATCTGAAATTCAGTTAAGAAGATAATCATATACCTAATAACCTCTTAACTGGAAATGCTGCAAGAAAATATAAGCAATAGCCTGTGAAACTTTTTAAACTACATCCCTTATATGAACACAGGAAAAAAATTTAAATACATATTTTATTCTCCAATTTTAAAAAAATCAAGGCTTTTCATCTTAAGCAGCAAGAATGATCCACAAATAAGCAAGAAGTCACTTTTATAGAAGCTATGTTAAATTCTGTGGAAAATACTGTGGGAGATTAGTTCAAGAACCTTAGTCCAAATATAAAATAAATCCTTGAATTAAAGGGTCTTCCAGTGTTTACAAAAACAAAACAGGCTGTGACCACATAAGATAAAGTATCTTCTAACTCCTTATTTTGGTTTGGCTTTGTAACTATGAACAGTCACTCCAACCTGAAAAAAATTATAGCACTATTATGCTAAAGAAAAATTAAAAGCCACCAAATGCCTAACCTTAGTGAAGTACCTGTGCAAACCTATAAACATACTCAAATACTTAATTGCTATAAAATGAAAAGTCTACTAACTATATTTTTCAAAAACTATATATAATTCTATAAAAATTTAAATATGTGGACTATATCAATACATGGAAATGTATATATAAAATACTATTAAGTGAGAAAAACAAAATAAAAAATATAAAGTGATTACAACCATGTAAAAGTAAATATATTACAATAACAAAAACTGAAGTGAATTTAAATTTATAGAGACATAAATAGATTCAAACATCCATTAGGGGCTTTTCTTTGTTACATAAGATTATAATAAAATAAAAAAAATAGACTATTATTTTAGATAAAACTATACTCCTGAACAATAAATACTGAACTACATGTGAACTCCTAAAACAGATTTTAAAAACCATGACTTACTACATTTCAGTTGTGTCCTATGGATGGAGATCAGCCCACATCTGCTGATCTTCATTTTACAAAACCTTCTGGCAATGTGTACAATTATAACTGCCCTTCTTAAACATAAAAAGAAAAAAATTTAAAGCACTGTTCAAGTAAGAAAACCAAGCAGCATGCTAACAAAACCTATCTACTTAATCTGTTTTGCTCCTGCAAAAAGCTACTAACAGAGGATTTAAAAAAACTAATTCTATATACATATTTTACATAATATATTTATGCTACAAATATTTTAAAGAATGGCTTTTACATAATTTTCCATTTTAATTTCAATAGATATCTATTTAGTCACAAATTATGCAAATGCAGTCTTCTAGAATTATTACTGAAAATTATTCACCCATGGTTTAGAAAATGGTTAATTTCTTGGATAAAACATAGCATATTTAGAAGTCCGAAAGCCAAGTAAATCCCTTATTTCGTTTCGGAATTTTGACAGATCTTGGCGTAGTTCATTTAGGTTTTCCACGGTTGCCTGATCTGTACTTTGCATCTTCTGCCTCATGGACGTCAAGTAACGATGCACCAAGCAGCACATCACTTTTTGGTAGTTCTCATCCCTCTTTTGTTTCAGATTTCTCCATTCCTTCAAAACAAACAATTGCATGGTACTAACAATGGACATAAACCATATTTAAATGAGGTGGGGGTTTTTTTTTTTTAAGATTTATTTATTTATTTGTCAGAGAGAGAGAGAGCACAAGCAGGGGGAGCGGCAGGCAGAGGGAGAAGCAGGCTCCCCGCTAAGCAGGGAGCCCGACGGGGGACTTGATCCCAGGACTCCGGGATCATGACCTGAGCCGAAGGCAGACGCTTAACCAACTGAGCCACCCAGACGTCCCTAAATGAGGTGGGTTTTTAAAAAATATTCACAGACACAAACACATGTTTTATTAGACTGTATTTTTGGCATTATGTGTTACAAAGTAATATCTAACACTTACTTAAAACAAATACGGCCTGCACATTTTGTTATTCATTCACCTGGATGCTTTTCTTGATTTAACAATAGTCTTAGGAATCTTCAGTTTATAGGAAAGATTAGCAAACCACAACCCACAGGCCAAACATGGCCCACTTACTATTTTTTTATGGCCTGTGTAAGCTAAGAATGGTTTTTACAGATGAATATTTGTAATTAATTTGATGACAGGGAACACTAATTTTGAACCCCAATTAAACAAAATGTAATTTCCCTCCCCAAAATGGAATTCCATTCTTTACATTAGATCTGTATTACAAGAAAATTATTACTCAATTAATATTATACTTTTAATTTCACCAATAAAAATTTTATGGATATTTGTATTCTTTCTTATAATATTACTTGTTATATTCATATAACATCTTTGATTTTGTCTCAGTCTGCAAAGTCCAAAATATTTATTATCTGGCCCCTTACTGGAAAAGTTTGTCAACCTCTGGTTTATGGCAACATGTACTAAATTATTTATGTACTGAATAACTTTCAAGAAGAACTGAAAAATATGAGATGGCTCTAGTAGTCAATCTTTATCTATGCTGACAGAATAGGTATTCTAAATATTTTCCATGTTTTAAAGCTGTGAGATAAGAGTTCATGAAAAAAAATTACAGCTCTCTCCTCTCACATATCAAATCCTTACTTTATGTTAGATAATATGCCATGCATTAGGGATATATGAGTGAAAAAAAGTAGACAGTCCTAGGTCTTAAAGAGGCCTAGGACATATTTACACTTTAGTAAACATCTGATATTAGGAACTGTTAAAACTTCCAAGTTACAATTTTAATTTCTTTTTTTTTTTTAAGATTTTATTTATTTATTTGACAGAGAGACACAGCGAGAGAGGGAACACAAGCAGGGGGAGTGGGAGAGGGAGAAGCAGGCTTCCCGCTGAGCAGGGAGCCCGATGTGGGGCTCGATCCCAGGACCCTGGGATCATGACCTGAGCTGAAAGCAGATGCTTAACAACTGAGCCACCCAGGCGCCCTACAATTTTAATTTCTTACCTTTAAACTGTTTTGCCGTTTAACCTTGCCTTTTGATGTATGAGAGCAAATCCACTTACTGAGGCTACTAATCATATAGCAAATAGTCTTTGGTGAAGGAATGATGTTGAAAGGTGGGGGTAATGTACATTTGTCATCAAAGTAGCTAAGCCATAACTTTGCTCGAGCGAACTTCCATTCTTTGTCTTCATGATTCTGTAAGAGGCAAATGAAAAAGCAATATAGAATATGAACACACACACACACACACACACACACACACACACACACACGGGGGGGAGGGGAGGGCAGAAAGAGCAAGGGAGAAAGGTGTGGGGGAGGAGAGAGAGAGAGGTATCATTTTAAGCTGTCCAAATGTTTGTACACCTTGTACATAAAAATTTGGTTCAAGATTTGCAGTTAATATACATTACTTACATTTTAAAAATCTATATTTAATTTAAAAATAATACTAATTCTTAATTCTTATAATCTTTGGTTGCCTTATCTACTGCATACATTTGGTATGATCTGAAAGAATATAAAGTTTTTAAAAGAATGAACACTTACTGCTATCAACTGGAAGCTTTTATGAAGCATTGCCACCAGCAGCTTGGTAAGCACGATCACAACCACAACATTGTATGTCCCAACAATAACAGCTCCAACAAAGGACTGCAATTCTTCTCCGTAACTAAATCTTGTGACAAAGATTGCCACATGTGCTAAGGAGAAAATATACCAGAACAAAGCAAAGCAAGTGCCAATGAACCTGTAAAGACAATTACATTTCTGTTTAAAAGGAAATTAAAGAGATTAATTAGCAAAAATGAAGAATTCATTTATATCAACATTCCATAAAATATTGATAATCTAAGAATAATACTTTATAAAATGAATGAGGTTGAACCCAACGGTACAGATATGCCTTCCTTAAACAAAGAAACAGACTCAAAAGGAGGATAAACTATTTTTGTTTAACCTCTTACTGCTTTTCTGTCTATTCTCAACAAAGCAGCCGCTAAGACACTGTTAATGCCTAATTCAAGTTGCCACTTCTCTGCTCAAAAACTTCAAATGGCTCTCAATCTCAAGAGCCCAAAGTACTTACAGGTATCAACAAGGTTCTACATCTCCTACAACTTTCCCTCAGCTTCACTATATCCCAGCCACACTGGCCTCCTGGCTTTTCCCTGACTTGCCAGCCACACTCCCATCTCAGGGCATTTGCCTTTGCCATTCCCTCTATCTGCTAATGCTCTTCCTCCAGCCATCTTCTTTATGTCTTGATCCTTCATCAGCTTCATATCTTTACTTGAATATCATCTCTGTGGGGCTTTCCCCAGTCTCCTATCTAAAACTGCACCCTCTCACACATAAATCCTCCCTGGCCCAAGCTTTGTCTCTTTAGCCCCTTTTATTGCATAATGTACTATATATTTTATTTCTCTTTTTATTGCCTATATCATCTCACTCTAATAGAATATAAGCTCCATGAGGTAGTTTTGTTCACTAGTACTTCATTCACTCAGCACTTCGAACAGTGTCTGTTACGCAGAAGGTGTTAAATGAATACTTATTTTTAACTTAATCTTATTCCTTAAATAAGATGACATGCGAGTATCTAAAGAATAGTTGGTACATAACAGCAACACAACAAATGAGTAATTCCACACCCCTTCTCCATTATGTTATTTTAAAATGAGGGGAGGTATTTTCTCTCCCTCACAACTGATTATTCAATTTCTTATGATACAGCAAATTAGAGAAAAAATTGTTGATGAAGCTCTAATGATTCTCAATTCTAGTGACCTCCTACTAAGTGTTGAAAATACAAGAGATTGTTTTGGCTGTAACAATGATGGACAGTTGCTACTGACATTTACTATGTGAAGGGCAGAGATGTTGAATGTCTTGCAATATACGGGACAGAAAACTGTCCTGCCCAAAATGCTAACAGTGTGCAAAATGCCACGAGTTCCTCTGTTAAAACAGATGCAGTGGGGGAAACAATGTACGATCTCACGCCTACTAATTACTTAAGATTCTACTTATATAAAGATAACTATCAAATGATTCATGAAAAATAAGTATTTCTTATTAAAAAAGAATGTCTTAGAGAAAATTTGAAGTTCTATTTCTCTAGGTACTAATTCATATACAACACAATAGAAAGAGAGAAATATATTTACTAAAAATTTTAAAAGACACTCACGAATGGAAGGTATCATTGCTTTGCTGTTCACAGAAGATGCCGACACAGTCCTTCTGTTCTTTTGGGGTATAGCCTTTATCATACAGTTGTGTCAGTCCAATTGTGAAAGAAAACAAAACAAGAAGGAACATCCCAAGAAACTTCCCAAAATCTTGTAACATCTGTCCCATTGAAATCTGTGGAATATATTATATAGGTGTTGGTTAAAATTATCAGGAACAAAATAGTAAATATTAAATGACTAGGCAATAAAAGTAAAACAAACATATGATCCACAGTCTACTCCTTTTATTCCATCTGGTTAAGATAGTTTCATACTTTTAAAACATCAAAAGTCTCGTTGCCTAACAAAAAGCCATTCTAAGCATGCCAGCACTGTAAGTACCGGATGGCACAATTGAATCTGGACCAGGTGTGCAGAGGACATTGCTGTGATGAAGTTAGAGGCTGAAACATGGAGATTTAAGGAAAGCCTATTTGCAAGGAATAAAAGGAAAATTCTTTGCTCAAGCCTAAAGGGAAATAAATGCTTATATTTATAGCTTCTTAAAATTTACAAATATAAAATCATATGACATAAAGTATTTGATTTTTGTGACCAAGTCCCATAAGATGGCATTTCCTCCTCCAGGATTGCCCTAATTTCTTTTGCCAAGGTGGTCGATTTTCTTTCATTTTAGATAAATTATAAGAAAATATTATGTGTACAGGCCAGATGAGTAGGTTTAGTACATGGGTACCTATTGTAATGTAGACTTGTGAAGTGCGTCTGGAAGCTTTATTCAAGCCTAATTTCATTGTCCTCCAATACTCCTTAAAAATCTGGGAAATAGGCATTTTTCATAAATTCCTGGTATTTAAATTAGCATACAAATTTGAAGAATAATTTGACATTACCTTTTTGACCCAGCAATTCTATCCCTTGGAATTTAGCCAATAGATAAGAAATACGCTAAGATGTGTGTATATACAAGGATTTTCACTGTAGCACTGTTAGAGGTAGCAAAAAAATTAGAACATCCTAAATATTGTTAAAAAGAATGAAGTATATCTCTATGTGCTGGCACAGAAAAATGTCTATAAAATACTAAGTCAAAAAAAGCAGGGTATAGGACAGTATTATAACAGCTACTGTTTCTAATTTTTTAAAGGATAAATCAGGTATATATTTTCATATAGACAGGATTTAATGTGCACAGGGAAGTCCTGGAAGTTTACACAAGAAACTGTTAACAGTGCTTATCTATGGAAGGTAGGACTAGGGGTTAGAAGGCAGACTTTTTTCCTTTGATTTTTCTTTACTATATGCATTTATTACTTTTACAATACAAAAAATAGCGTTTAAAAATAATCCTTCCTCAAGATTTACAGGTCAGTTTTATATAGTTAATTAAATCCAGCTTCAAATAAAATTTCTCACTGTTTCAAACCTGCCGAAATAATATATACCATTTACCAATGATACAAAATGGCAGCGACAAGCAAGTGGCCAAACCCCTCTAACCCACTAAAGTCAGCCAGGTAATTAAGTAGAAGAGGCGTGCTAAAATTTTTTAGGCACACCATAAGCTGGCGACCCGGACTCTGGAGAGGTCCAATATGCCTGAGTTGCACGTGTGACTAGGCCATATGGTACTTTTAGAAGTCTTATGCTTCCCTCACTTCCCCTTGCAAAATTCTGAGAGAAGAAATAGAGAGCTTTTAGATTCAGCAAGCATGAAATGTGTGACAAAGAGAAGAAATACATTTCCCTCTTAGTCAATCATAGCTTTCTACTGAATCACCTTGGAAAAGAAATAATTTATTCAGACTGTGAGTGCTTAGATAAAGCCAGGCCATGCAACTAGAGAACTTAATAAGTTAGGACAGTAAGAATGCAGTAACTGCTTTAGATAACTACGAAAAGACTGCCTTTGAAGAAAACTTAAGACACTGTAAGTAAACTTATGGGTAAATAGGGTTTCCCAAGAGTGACCATGTATGATGTTATTTGTTTAATTTAAAAAATTTAGTCCAAAAGAGAAGCCTTAATTTAACATGACTAAGTTGGTATTTTTTAAAAATATTTATTTATTTATTTTAGAAAGAGAGCAAGCGAGGGCAGGAGCAAAGGGAGAGGGAGAGGGAATCCTCAAGCAGACTCCCTGCTGAGCAAGGAACTGTAGGCAGGGCTCAATTACATGACCCTGAGATCATGACCTGAGCTGGAATCAAGAGTCGGACACTTCACCAACTGAGCCACTCAGGCGCCCCTAACATTACTAAGTTTTAAAGAGTAAGTATAATTCAATTTCAGTACCAAGATGAACAATATTTAATGAAAAAAACCCACAAACTTCAAGGTCTGTTCTTTAAAAGCATGGTATTAGTTCTTACATAAGATGGAAGAATCAAAACTAGCTACAGTGATATCACTGAGCTGAGCATCAACTGAAAGAGCACACTAACCAAACACTCATGGGAAAGGCAAAATTTAAAAACTAAATCTATTTTAGTCTGAGACATTATGAGGCTTATTTATTTGTAAAAATAATAATCATGCTTTTGAAAATATTTACTTATTTTAAACTGCTTGGCATTTTTACTCAAGAAATAGGAAAATTAAGAAATGAAAAGAAAAAGGTAATTAAAATATCAATACTGAAGTTTACATAGAGTTAATACTGGTACACACAGAGAAAAATATATATACATCTTTCCCAGTAATCAGAAAAACGGAAATGAAAGCAAACTACTAAGATAGTGTAACTTAGCACCAAATGCTATTCAATGTGGTGAAACAGTCTGCTTTTATACTGCTTGTGAGACCAAAAATTAACACATCCTTTTGTAGAAAAACAGAAATACTGAGGCACTATAAGGATCATATCTTCTGATATGTTAATGCTACTGGAGATTTATCCTTAGGAAGTAATTTAAAAGAGGCAAAGTCCTCTACACAGAGTACTGTGTAGAACAGCAAAAACATGCCAAATGCCTGAGAGGGCAAAGACTGGTATCGTTAGGGTTCACAGCAAGTGTTAAATTATAAAACTTGCTAACGAAGCAATAGTAATGACAACCTCTAGTCATTCTCCGTCCAAATCTTTCTCCAGAAAAAGCCATAGTTACCTGTCTAAAAGTTCTTTAAAAAAAAAAAAAAAGATTTTTATTTATTTATTTATGAGAGAGAGAAAGAGAGAGCACCCACACGAGTGGGAAGGAGGAGCAGAGGGAGAGAGAATCCCAAGCTGATTCCTTGCTGAGCACCAGCGGGGCGTGAGAGGCTCGATCTCACGACCCTGAGATCACGACCTGAGCCAAGATCAAGAGTCGGACACTTAACCGACTGAGCCACCCAGGCACCCTACCTGTCTAAAAGTTCTATCTAATCAAGCATTCATGCTCAAAACCTCTTTTGCATGTATGATAATATTCAAATTCCTGGCACAGAGAACTTCAGAGTCCAGCCCAGTCTATTTTTTCAGCCTCATCTCCCCAGTGGCCACCCACTGTCTAAGTACAAAAGACATCCTGTCTTGTCTGAGCATGCCATGCTTTTAGGACTCCATGTTTTCACACATGTAACTCCCTGGTCTTTGCCAGGCAAGCTTCTCATCCCTTCAAGGCCCAGATCAAATGTCACCCTCTCTAAGAAGCTTTCCTGACTCTCTCCAAGCACTGCCTCATTTTCCTCCAAAGTGCTCTGTCCATAATCTCTAAAATACTATTTTTCACTTTACACCAATATGTATGTTTGTATCTTCTAGTAGTCTTTAAGAGCAGGCACAATGTCAGTAAACTCCAGAGCCCAGCATATTAGTTAAAATGTTGAACACATAACTACTTTTTATATGCCTTTTTATACAACTCTACCATTTTCCAAGAGGTATCATGTATTCTTATTTACCTTGCAGTATGGGAAAGGCTAGTATTATCTCTATTTTTCCAAGTGACAAACTGAAGCTCGGGGAGATTTAGTGAATTGCTCAGGGTAACAGAACTAATAGATGGCAGAGGTAGAATTCAATTCTCACTTCTTGCAAAAGATTTTGTGAAACATCACTTTGTGGTTTTTATCATAGCTCTCCCATTAAAAATTTGGGGCTGTGTACAATTTAGAAGGATTTCGTTCTCATGTAACAGTTCCCCCCACACAGCAGGCTTATTGACTTAATGCATGAATAAATATCGGGAAAAAACCATAATTGTTAATTAACATTTTGCACCAAGCCTTTTTTTCTAACACTATGAGCTGGGCCTTAGTTTCCTGAGCTATAAAATAAGGGATGGTCATGTGCTACATCAGACTCACTTACCTACATGCTATTAAAAATTTGCCAGACTTTATTCCAATCTATTTAATCAGTATCTCTGAGGGTAGGACTTAGAAATGAAGGTTGCATATGCTCCCCTGGTGATTCTGACTGAGCCTCACCAATTTGGGAATTCCTAGACTACATGACCTCTAAGTTTCCCTCTAACTGTAACATTTATGCTTCTTAAAAGAAAAGTATCTATCCCCAGTATACCCTAAAATGCAAGGTACCTGAAATCGCTCTTTAGTCATTGCAAAGGACAACAATATGCCATTTCTGTGTTACAGACCAGTAAATCAAATCTAATAATTATTCAGTAAAGCCAAATAATTCCCTAGGAATAAAGTATGCACTCATGTGTCAGACACTACATTTACTTTCCAAGTTTCCTTGTATTATGTTTCAGGTCTGCCACAGTTAACTCTACTAACTATAAAGGGAATGGAAGAACGGATCTAATCATTTATGTAAAACTCATCATGTGTCAGGGACTCTGCTATGAGATGCATCTTCTACATACTGATCCATTTAATCCTCATGACAATGATACGGAACCTGAGACTCACAGAGATGAAGTAGCAGTAAGTTACCGAACAAGATTTTGAACCCAGCTGGTTGGTCCTGTCTTGTCCTTTCTGTCTTACGACCCACTACAAGGGCTAAAGGTTGTTTAATTTATTTGAAACACATGGAAAAACCAGGAAGACTTTTTGAAATCTGTAAATTATTAAAGGCTACCCAAAGAAGTGTTGTACAATAAAAGTTAATGAGAGAATCATATTACTCTGTAGCATTGAAAACAGAAGGGCAACTTAGCCGAGTGGTGAAGATCATTAGCTCTGGAGCCAAACCACCTGGGTTGGAATCCCAATTCAGCTACTTACCAGCTGTGTGACTTTGTGCAAGTTACTTAATGTCTCTATGCCTCAGTTTCTTCCTCTGTAAAATGGAAATAAAAGAGTCTGCCTCTTAGAACGGTTGTGAGGATTTAATGAGGTAATAAATGTAAATAAAGATCTTAGAATAGTATCCACAGTAAGGGCTCAAATGTTAACTGTTATTATTACAATTGCCACCTTTATTTTTAGATTCTATCTTCATGTCTTTTTTTTGTTAAAATGTAAGCATTACTGATTTAGGCCCAACCATGACTCATATCTGCTGAAGTGTATTAGCTGACATCCTTCATAAAAGCAGAAGAGCTAACTTCAAAGAGCAGGTTGGTCTGTGGATTCAGAGAGACTCAGGTTCAACTCTTGACTCTACCTCTGTCTAGTTCTGTGAACTACTGAAACTTTCTAAGCCTTAGATCCCTCATTTGTAAAATGGAAATAAAAAACAGCAAGGGTTGTGATGAGGATTAAGTAAGTGGAAAACAGCACAGTGCCTGGTCCACATGAAATGTCCAACAAATGTGGTTGCTGAACATATTTTGAACAAGCAGCTCCAGGGACAGCTAGGATATTGTCCTATTTCTCCATCAGCTTTTTTCTTTTCACATACCCATCAGCACTTGTCTCTACTGAAGCCCATTCTAACCAGTTTTTCAATTCAGTTTAACAAACAGTAAGTAACTACTATGGCAAGGCAGTGAGTAAAGTGCAGATGAAAAAATAAAGATGTATTCCCCATCCTCAAGGATTTTTTAATTTAGTAGAAATAACATCATCTAGAATTTAAGACAAGCTAAATTCTAATTGTCTTACAATCAAGACAAGCTTTACGAAATGCTCATTAGAGGTTCAAGGTATCAAGTTCACTGGATGGAGTTATTCATTAGCAGGAAGCAGGAGTGTAGGAATGGATTTTCCAGTGGCAAGAGCCCTGAAGCTAGCACATGTTACTTCTCCCTGGGACACCCTAACCCACCTCCTTTCAACTCATCTTTCAAGACTGACTTCCAGTGTCATCTCTTCTGGGAAGTGCCTTAAACTGAAGTGAGTGCCCCTTTTCTGAGCTATGACAACAATTACCACTGTAAATGTCATGCTTGCTGGTCACCCTCAATGCACTGTGAGCTCCTTAAGGAGATATTGGAGCTTACTCATTTTAGTGTTCTCAGTGTCCAGGACCTACCAGGCACTCAATAAATGTCTGTTGAATAAATAAATAAAATTTCAACAAGCAGAGGGATGGCTGGGACATTCTAAACAGGGTAATAACATAAACAATGACATGGAAGTGGAAGAGCATGGGACATGTGTGAGATTAGTGACTGGTCTTGGCCGAGATGGAGAAGAATTTCAGGAAGAGACAGAGATGAGTACAGTGAGAGATGGCTACAAAGTAAGTAGGGCCAGACGTAGACAGTCACCTTCCAAAGTCTACCTACAACACAAGTTACAAATTTAATGAACATAATCATTTTAAAAATGTCAAGTACTAGAACAGAGAATTCAATCACTGCTGAATATAGAACCATTTTATATACTCTACTATATGACATTCCTGTGACCTTCATTTGCCTAGGATAGTCCCAGTTTCCACTTGTTTTCCCAAGTTAGTATTCCCCAAAGTGTCTCTATTCAGATGATAAAATATGGTCATTCTGACCAAGGGAGAGATCTGTACCCCTAACACAGGTTATATATCCAGTTAAAATAAAGTTCTGTCAACTTCTAAATCTGCAGAAATTTGGAAGGAAAAAATGTTAGTATATGGAGATAAATTTAACAACCAACTCCAGTAATCACATAAAAACATTATCTGACATAGCAGGTTATATACATAAAGGAAAAAATACTACACTTTTGCTAAAATAATTAACTTACTGTCAATTTTCTTTTTGCATTTCTTTTAGTTTTACATTCATAACTGAATCATTCCATTTTAATTGAGTTCCTTATGATGAACAAAATGGAAAAATGTATTATAAATCTTCTAGTTTTTTCTAGAATATTTTGGCAGAATTATGCAATACAAATCTCTCATGTTAGTAAGACTACACTGGAAAACAAATGTCTTTATTTGAAAATTTCTTTAAGTAAAAGCCTGAAAATATGAATCTACAGATTCCTATTCAATATCTATTTTTTGCCCTCTTCCTAACTAACCAGACCTTGATTTCTTGGGGGGCAATATGCTCAATTAAAAGTACTCATCTCCTCAGACTTCCTGTAGCTACAAATAACCATGTGACCAAATTCTGGCCAATGAGTTATAAGTGGAAACATTTGGTAGGGCTCCAGGAAAAATTATTGCTCTCTTGATAAAAAGAGAAAGACAGCTGGCCCATGCTTTCTGTCTTTTGCCCTCTGCCTTTCCCCCTTCTTCCTGCAGGATATAGACTTGATATAAGACTTGGAGCTTGCTTTGTAATACCATACTAATTCTATTTGTATTTCCAAATCCTTCAGTTCTGAGACTAGCCTACCCCAGCAATGGCTGCCTGAGGAGAGGGCAAAGGGAGTACTAAATGAAAAAGGTACCAAGAAACTTTTTGGGGTGATGCACATGTTCTCTATCTTGATTATAGTGGTGATGAAACAAATTTACACATTTGCAAAACTCATCAAGTTAAGATGGGTGTGTTTTACTGTATGCAAAACTCATCAAGATGGGTGTGTTTTACTGTATGCAAAGTGTACCTTAATAAAGATAGTTTTTAAAAAATCACTTGCTGAACTAAATCATAATATTTAAGCATATATTATGATTAACCTGCAGACTTTCTTAAAAAATAGGAACACAATAAATATTTGTTGCCTTCACCTAAATTATGTGTAGTTCTATGGCTATTAGGATAGTATAAATTATCATGCTGGAGGAGAAAAACACACACAACATCTGAAATGACAAATACCCACTTACGCAGTATTTGTATACACAACTATAGTTCTTTTGGGAAGAGACTAAGTCAGAAGACCCGACTCAACATTTCTAAGAGAAACAAAGCGATAATTCACTTTTTCTTTTTAACTCTCTGTAGAAATCTATAAAAAAATTTTTCCATATAGAAACTTGGTGATACCAACAGTTTTCAGCTAAAAAAAAAAAAAAAAATCAACATGCATGTAAAAAATACTGTTGAATCTTGACTAAAACATTCATAGAAGATATTAGTGGCAAAATTAAATCAAAATAACAGATAGTCTAAACCAGTGTTTCACATACTATTGCTTTGGAAAAAAACAGAGACTTGAGCATATCTAATGAAAATTGGGTATGACATTAAATGAGTTTATGTAATGATCCTTTGAACAAGGTTAAACAAGTTTCTTTACTTCTTTCTCATAAGCTTTAATGTGATAATGTGCACTGTGAATTCCCAAAAGAGTTATATGGAATGCAGTGTGTCTGACTTATTTCAGTCAGAGCACCTCATAGGACTTGGTTAAGGAAATCACACTACAGGAAACACTGTTGCAGGATGATAGCACAAGCCAAATCAAATCAAGTTTTTCATATCTCTATTTGGAGAAGGTAATTATGCCCTCTATTTAAAACATCTCCTTTAAAAATGTTTTTAAAAATCTACATTCTTGGGATGCCTGGGTGGCTCAGTCAGTTAAGTGTCTGCCTTCAGCTCAGGGCACGATCCCAGCATCCTGCAATAGAGCCCCACATGGGGCTCCCTGCTTGGCGGGGAGCCTGCTTCTCCCTCTCCTCCTCGCTTGTGCTCTTTGTCGCTCTCTCTGTCTCAATCTCTCAAATAAATTAAAAAAAAAAAATCTTAAAAAAAATCTTAAAAATCTACATTCTTAGTAAATTTTAACTTACTGAGAAAAAATTAATATTTAGAGCTAGTCATGTAGCAAAGTTGATCCCCACCTCCTAAAAACAATCATTACTACAATCTGTGGGGTAAATTCAACCAATTATGAGTCTTTTCTTTAATGTAAAGAGACCTAGAATTTAGTGCTGGACTCTCATGATAATAATCATACTACTCTGAACAAATCACATACCATCTCAAAAGCTCAATTTCTTGAGCTATAAACTACTATAAAGTATAAAGCTGGGCCATATGAACTCTATGAAACTTGTTAGTTCTAAATATGCTATTTTCCAACTTATTACATTTAATATTTACTAAACAAAGTGAAAGAGTATTTTAAAAATATAGCTTATTTATTTTCAAAATCATCATTAAATATGAATTCTTTTTGCACAACACCTCCCTCATATTTATCACTTAAAATTTTAAATATGAGATTGATTTTGGTAAAAGCAGATTTTCATGTTCCTCCATTGTCTGAAGTAAAACTATATTTTAAACAAATCTACATCTGTTGGCTGCAGGACAATGGGCCAGAGCTTAATAAAGTTTGAATACTTGAAAGCAAAAGATTATCATTCAGCCAGAAGCAAAGCAGATGAAAATGCAGTGTCCTCTCAACTGTTAATTATTATCAAAAGCAAAGTTTAACATCATGAGAGAACAATGTTCCAGTGGACCAACAGCAAAATATAATAATAATGACATTTAACAAATATTCTTTAATAAGAATTAATTATTTACCTGTAACGGACCCAATATGGAGCTTGTTGTATACATAAAAAAGAGACGAAGATAACTCAGAACATTTGCAAATGCAAAAAGCCCTTCCGCCACCAGAGTAGGATGGAATGCGTCCCAGTCCTTCCGGTCAGCAAAATCATGAAACTAAAGTTAGGAAGAAAAAGCCAAAGGTAAATAGGTCCTTCAGTTTAGGAAAATAAAAATAAATATTCTGACTATTGAAAGAAAACTAATTATTTATACCTCTTTCAGGGGTTCTCCTTTTATGTTTTGTAAAGTCCTCTTCTTTTAAGACAAATAACATTATTTTAACTAAATAAAAGATCTTTACATATGTGAGGCAATATCACTTACTCTATATAAAGAGGTTTTCTCAGAAACTCTTAGGTTTTAAAAAATTAAGCAATTTTTTAAAAATGTCATTAAACTTTCTATCAATGAAATGTTTACTGGTTTTCCTTAAATTCTACAACACAAACTTTAAGTATTAAGTAAAATTTAAGTATGTTTGCTCTCAGTTAATTAGTTATCATATTAAATTAACCTAGCCCTTTAACTCAGGTTTCTAGAATGAACCCTAGAAGTTCTTCTCCCTTCTAAATACTAAGAAAGAGAGTTCATTATTATACCCAGACACAGAGTGGCCACATGTTCTAATTGCCTGGATAGTCTCAAATTATATACCAGTTTTCCTTGCATAATCATTAATGCCCCATTTCACTCTCAAAGTGTCCTGGTTTGGATAAAAAATTATATGAGCACCCCACTTCTAGAACTAAAGAGACTGGTGTCAAGACAAAAATGACCCTCAACCATTTATCTATGTATGACCAATTTTTATTTTCTTAGTAATTGCACAACTCTGGTCACTGAAAATGCCTTACAAACATGTTCCATACTACTGATCATTTAAAGGAATAGATTTTTTTAAAATAAAGTAAAATGACATAAGATAACCAGTTTTTTTTTTTCTATAGTCTATAAATTAGTTAAAAAAAAAAAAACAAACAGAAAATATATCTCTCAGTTCTTTGACTGTGACGCCTTAGAAGAATTCTAAACTCAGGGCTTAAACAAAGATAGTTAACATAAAATCTGTTACCTTTTCTGGGCTTAGAAGAGCTTACGTCTTCATAAAATTATAAGATGTGTATAAAACTAAATTTTTGTCAAATTCCAAATTTTAAAAATAGAGACATCAAAAAATTATCACACTTATGTCACTTTTTAAGCTATGGAAGACAATAATCATGATTTGGAATGTGGTAAAACACTATAGAATGAATTCTTAAAGATCAACTTTTTTCTAGCATGCATAAAGATAACTAACACTAATCAATTTCAGTAACTTTGTGTTCTCATTTTAAGTATATATACACATTAATGAGGTAAATGAACCTAGCTCAGATATAAGGAATCGGCATTTGGTAGAAAGAAAATGCCTAGACAGACCTGGATTTAAATCCAGTCTTGGTTTCTTACTGTGTGGTCTTGGATAAGTTATTTAATATCTCTGAGCTTCGTTTTCCTTATTTGCAAAATGGGGATAAGGACATCTGTCTCATAGAGTCCCTGTGAGGATAAAATGAGATAAAGTATAGCAAGTATCAGCCATGGTGCCTGGCACATAATAGGTAACCAACATTAAAAGGTAATTAACATCCTTCAAACTATCGGAAGGCAGGAAACAATGCACATTATTCCCTTACACCGGAATAGATTTAAAATGAAAACACATCAGATACAGATTTGGGCCAATGTAACTCTGAGTTATACAGATACCATATCTCAGGTTTTTCCTAACAAACCTTCACTTATATCTCCAATTAACATAGCTAATAGTCACCTTGTTGTGAGCAACCACTTTGAGGGCAAAAGTTGCCAAATAAAGTGAATTCATGACAAAACTGAGTTGATTACGGGATTCTTCCAGAAAGTCTTCCAACCCTTCATACCAGAGTCTTTTAATGTCTGACCAAATCATCCCTAAAAAAAGGAAGGAAAAAAAATCAAATAATGCTCTTAACTCAATAATAAACTGAACACTACTTTAAAACTCAAGATATTAAATAAATAACACTCGTATCAGCTATAGCTTCATTCAGAAGAAAAAATAACTTTTTAGTAAAAAGTTCTCAAAATTTGAAAGAAAATAACTATAAGTTTTATATGACAGTATCTTTCTCATAAAAGAATTTTAATAAATGTGAAACAAGCATAAGAAAACAAATAAACTGATGCTAAACACCCACACACACCCACACACACCCACAAAGGCTCAGTTCCTGATTCTTTTCTTTTCTCTATTATGCTCACTCCTACAGTGACCTCATCCAGTCTAATCTAATGGCTTTAAATACCATCTATGGGCAGATTTTCAAATTTATCTCTCTAAACTCAATCTGTATTTATAGAATTAATATCTCTAACCCTCTCTCCTAAACTCAACTTGTATACGAACTTGACTACTCTACATCCCCAATGGGATGTCCTAACATACCAAACTGAACTCTTAATCTCTACCCCCAAATTCACTGTACCTTGAAGTCTTCCCCTCTCAGTTGATAGAAACTTCATCATTCTAGTGGCTCAATCCAAATTTCCTTGAATCATCCTTGACTCTTATTTCTTTTAATCCACACATTCAATGCAACAGCAAATCCTGTTGGCTCTACTTTCAAAATATATTTAGAATCTAACCCTTGTCACTATCTCTTCAACTTCAAGCAACCATCCTGTCTAGCCTGGATTACTGAAATAGCCTACCTGGTCTCCCTGCTTTTATACTGGTCTCCTTTTTTTTTTTTTTTTAAAGATTTTATTTATTTATTTGAGAGAGAGAGAGAGAGAGCACATGAGAGGGGGAGGGCCAGAGGGAGAAGCAGACTCCCCGCTGAGCAGGGAGCCCGATGTGGGACTCGATCCTGGGACTCCAGGATCATGACCTGAGCCAAAGGCAGTCGCTTAACCAACTGAGCCACCCAGGCGCCCTATCCTGGTCTCCTTAAAATCTATTCTCAACTCAGCAACCGGAGTAGTCCTTGTAAAAAATGCAAGCGTGGAGGCTGAGGTCGAAGAGGTTGCTGCCTGTGTTCTCCTCTAGGATTTTCATGGATTCCTGTCTCACATTTAGGTCTTTCACCAATTTTAACTACTGGGACTTAATCAAGATAAAAAGCTTTTGCACAGCAAGGGAAACAGTCGACAAAACCAAAAGACAACCAACAGAATGGGAGAAGATATTTGCAAATGTTTTATCAGATAAAGGGCTAGTATCCAAAATCTATAAAGAACTAATCAAACTCAACACCCAAAGAACAAGTAATCTAATCAAGAAATGGGCAGAAGACATGAACAGACATTTTTCCAAAGAAGACATCCAAATGGCCAACAGACATGAAAAAGTGCTCAATATCGCTCGGCATCAGGGAAATCCAAATCAAAACCTCAATGAGATACCATGTCACATCAGTCAGAATGGCTAAAATTAACAAGTCAGGAAACGACAGATATTGGCGAGGATGCGGAGAAAGGGGAACCCTCCTACACTGTTGGTGGGTATGCAAGGTGATGTGGCCACTCTGGAAACCAGTATGGAGGTTCCTCAGAAAGTTGAAAATAGAGCTACCCTATGACCCAGCAATTGCACTACTAGGTATGTACCCAAAGATACAAATGTAGTGATCTGAAGGGGAACCTGTACCCCAATGTTTATAACAGCAATATCCACAATGGCCAAACTATGGAAAGAGCCCAGATATCCATCGATAGATGACTGGATAAAAAAGATGTGGTAGGGATGCCTGGGTGGCTCAGATGGTTAAGCATCTGCCTTCGGCTCAGGTCATGATCTCAGTGTCCTGGGATCAAGTCCCGCATCGGGCTCCCTGCTCAGTGGGGAGCCTGCTTCTCCCTCTCCCTCTGCCTGCTGCTCCCTCTGCTTGTGCTCTCTCTATATATATCTCTGACAAATAAATAAATAAAATCTTAAAAAAAAAAAAGATGTGGTGTAAATATACAATGGAATATTACAGCCATCAAAAAATGAAATCTTGCCATTTGCAATGGCATGGATGGAACTAGAGGGTATTATGCTAAGTGAAATAAGTCAATCAGAGAAAGACAATTATCATATGATCTCACTGGTATGTGGAATTTAAGAAACAAAACAGAGGATCATAGGGGAAGAGAGGAAAAAATAAAACAAGATGAAACCAGAGAGGGAGACAAACCATAAGAGATTCTTAATCATAGGAAATACACTGAGGGTTGCTGGAGGGGAGGCGGAAGGATGGGGTAACTGGGTGACGGACATTAAGGAGGGCATGTGATGTAATAAGCACTGGGTATTATAAAGACTGATGAATCACAAACCTGTACCTCTGAAACCAATAATACATTCTATGTTAATCAAAAAAAATTGTAGAGAACTGAAATATCTAAAAAAATAAATAAATAAAATTAACAATAAATAAAGTTCACTTAATAGCTCTCATCAAAAAATCAAACAGTGGCGTCTGGGTGGCTCAGTAGGTTAAACGTCTGCCTTCAGCTCAGGTCATGATCCCAGCGTCCTGGGATCGAGCCCTGCATCGGGCTCCCCGCTGAGCTTCTCCCTCTCTCTGCCTGCCACTCCCCCTGCTTGTGCGCTCATGCTATCAAATAAATAAATAAAATCTTAAAAAAAAATCAAATAAAGATAACACCTCTTGGGGCGCCTGGGTGGCTCAGTTGGTTAAGCGACTGCCTTCGGCTCAGGTCATGATCCTGGAGTCCCTGGATCGAGTCCTGCATCGGGCTCCCTGTTCGGCAGGGAGTCTGCTTCTCCCTCTGACCATAACCCCTCTCATGTGCTCTCTCTCATTCTCTCTCTCTCTCTCAAATAAATAAATAAAATCTTAAAAAAAAAAAAAAAAAGATAACACCTCATAATGGTGCTTAACTGCCCCCCCCCCCAAAAGAAACATAGGATTCAGTTGTGTGGTCCTTCCACTCCATCCTAAGTGTAAACTTACCCCAGATCTCTTTTCCCTTGCTACTGGGTATATGTTTTATAGTGATCCAATAAACCACGTGATTTGAGCATCAAAAAAAATTGCAAGTGTTACTTCCCTTCTCAAAACTCTGAAGTAACTCCCAGAGGAGATAGGATTAACTACAGGTCTGAACTCAATCTATGTTACTGTCTACTAAAGGATTTCCTTGGAAACATACTACATTAAGAAAAATATGGAAGGTCAGCTGTGTTCAACATTGTTATAAAACAACACTGATTGTGGAATTGCATCTGGACTGGGAGGACTCTAAGTGGCCTCACAAACCCTGAAGGTATACACAGCCAAGCCTATAAAAAGACATGTTGAAACTGATGAATCACTGAACTCTACCTCTGAAACTAATAATACACTATATGTTAATTAATTGAATTTAAAGAAATTTTAAAAAATAATTCATAACTGAAGTATATAATAATATAATATCATATATATAAAATCTAGTTTCTCTATGGGCTGCTTGACTACTTATTTGTCCATTCCCCAACAGTATTTTTTGTTACATTAGTGTTATGATTAATATGAGTGTTCCAATTTTGCTATTAAAAAAAATCATTGTCTATATGATTTCCTGGAGTACTTTGAATATGGTAGCTTCTAATATACCTAGTAAGTTTACAGGATGGTGAATCTTTACAATGTCAACTCCTCAGTCAACAGTGTGTGTTTCTTTATTGACTTTAACTCTATTTGTGACATTTAAAAATTTTTTATCTATAATCTTCTTAACAGATTTAAAAAAAAAGACATGTTGAGAAACACAGGCCTCGGCTTCTCTGTGTGATGTCTCTCTTCACTCAAGAATGTGCTTGCAGTGGGAGGAGCTACACTCTTGGGCTTTATGAGGTAGAGCTGCAGCTAGATTTGAGGCTTCTCTAGTTGGGGTAGCCCATGCCCATCCCGTACAACTGAATATGCCCACAATGGGGCTGGGAAACAGCCCCACACTTTTCTAAGAACTGCCAAAAAAGATATATTTGAAGCTGTAATGTTGACATGTTGTACTTTCCTGTCTTGTACCCTTCTACAAAGCTAATAAGTAAACCAGGGCCAGGTTCCCACCTATTGTGTACTGCAAGTGTGAATGTCAACGAGGACCCAAGATCACTGCTATTGATTGTGCAGAGTGGGTGCCGCACCTTCCCTTTTATCTCATGTCACTCAGAGTCAAAAGTAATTTCTTTACCATGACCTGCAAGGCCCTATATCACTTCTCCCCTCTGGCATTCTCTCCTATCCATCTTTCCTTTCACTACTTGTCACACTGGCCTCTTTGCTTCCTTGCCATCCTCTGAACACACAAGGCTTCTGCGTTAGGGTGTTTACATCAGCTCTTCCCTCTGACTGGAAGCTCCTCACCCAGATATCCATTTGATTAACTCCTTTACTTCACGTCTTTGCTTACCACCTACTCTGATCATCCTATTAATAAACTGCAAACCCCATGTCCTCCACTCCCAACTCCCTAACTCTGCTTCTATCTTTCTTTTCCCTTAGTACTTAACACTTTTAAACATTGGGTATAGTGTACTTATTATGTCTATTATTAACTGACTTTATTCACTCCACTTAGAGGAAATTCTTCAAGAGTAAGAATTTTTGTTTTTATTAACCAATGTCCTAAATGTCCTGGATGGCTCCTAATACATAGTGGGTGCTCAAAAAATGTGCTAAATGAATAAATATACACAAATAAAACCCAAACAAATAAACAAACAAAAATCCCTTCCCCTCTTTTGACCAGAAATTCCTCCATAATTAATATATTCCTAGGAGTACCAGAGAACAATATTATATTCTAGGATAGTTTTATGATAAATTCTTTCATAAGATCTTTTTAAGGAGAATAAACAGTAATAAAAAAATAGAGTGCTGCAACATAACATATGGGCGGAGATCAAGTTAAGCCAGTCAGAATCATCCTCTGGCTTACCAGTAAGCAGAATAATTCCCCTAGGAAGCACATGAAGCATTCTTGAAAAACTGTTTATAACATCTTAATTACACAGTACCCATATTTTATGCAGAAAACCATTTTTAAATATTTGCAGATCTGATAGGGAAAATACTTTTAAAAATTCCACTTAGATGAGCTTCTATTTAAAATGAATACATAAAAACTATCTGAAAATGTTAAACCATTCTTTTTTTTTTAACTCAAATACTGTACCACTGAAACATTAAACCGAAACAGATGCTTACAGAAATAAGTGTTTTATTTCTGTAAAATGCAATATTATAACTAAAAGGAACTCTTGACAACAATTACAAAAGGAACTGGACAAGATTTTTGATTAAAAAAAAAAAAAGGCAGCGGGGCCTGGGTGGCTCAGTCGTTAAGCATCTGCCTTCGGCTTAGGTCATGATCCCAGGGTCCTGGGATGGAGTCCCACAACTGGCCTGCCTGCTCAGCAGGGAGCCTGCTTCTCCCTCTCCCTCTGCCTGCTTTTCTCCCTGCTTGTGCCCTCTCTCTCTCTGTCAAATAAATAAATAAATAAAATCTTTAAATATATATATATTTTTTATACTAGCTGTTCTATTATATTCTAACAGTAAAAAATTAAGTAAAAGGATACCACTAATATTCTGTGCATTCATCAACACATTATTTCCATTTACCTATGTGTTTTTTATAATTTAACCCTACTTTTCCTGGAAAGCTAAGGAAAAGAACAAGAAACAAATGTACAAAGTCAGCCATCGTGAGTCAAAAGTCACTGCGTTCACTGCGTGAAATAATACATTGAATGAGGAAGTGCCTTTAGGTAAGCAGGCCAATGATTCCTACATGTTTCCTTAGAGCAAGTTCAGATCTACATATCTAAGGAAACCCAGAGTGATCTAATTACATAACAGGCTTAGAAGATGTCCTTGGCGAGGTTTATTCAGATCTATTGGTTTCAAAGCAGAAGCTGTGCTGAGAAAAGTAAAACACTTCCAGGAATTTTACTAGCTTAATGCACATTACACTCTTCTACTGAAGCAGAATATGGTTAGAAAATTAATCATATTGTATGTGCATGAATATTCAATAATGTCATTGAAAATAGGGCCATCATGATTAAAAAGAAGTAGCAATAGTTTTACCATTATTATGAAATTCCATTACAGCAGCAATATTTACACTATCCAAACAGTGGTATAACTCTGAGTTCAATGAGTTTTTACTCACTGCTAAGAAATATAAATTTTGGGGCGCCTGGGTGGCTCAGTTGGTTAAGCGACTGCCTTCGGCTCAGGTCATGATCCTAGAGTCCTGGGATCGAGTCCCGCATCGGGCTCCCTGCTCAGGAGGGAGTCTGCTTCTCCCTCTGACCCTCCCCCTCTCATGTGCTCTCTCTCTCTCTCTCTCTCAAATAAATAAATAAAATCTTAAAAAAAAAAAAAAAAAGAAATATAAATTTTAACTTGATCCTTACACAGACTTAGGAAACCTGAATCTTACTTACAAAACAAAGAAAAGATTCTTTCTTTCTCATGACTATTTAAACAATAGTTTACAGATAAATGATATAAAATTTCCTTTCTTTATTACTAAGATATATATAACAATCTTTCAGAAGTAGTTTAAATGAATAGAGGGAAAAAGTGCTTCTTAGAGATTCCATTCAGTATAATATTTTTTAACCCATTCAAAAAACAATATAAACAAGTTTTTCACTAGAAAGCTCTATAATGATGCAATTTGGAATTACATATGATAAAGTATAAATTACTTCCTAAATTAAAATATTAAATTTTAGATAAAATAGCAGAAATACAGGAGAGAAAAATATTAACAAGAAGAAATTATTTAATTCCCTTTAACCTAGAACTCAGATGTGTTATTTTTACTTTATCTACCTAATTTTAATATATATATATATTTTTTTAAGATTTTATTTATTTTCGAGAGAGACAATGAGAGACAGAGAGCATGAGAGGGAGGAGGGTCAGAGGGAGAAGCAGACTCCCTGCTGAGCAGGGAGCCTGATGTGGGACTCGATCCCGGGACTCCAGGATCATGACCTGAGCCGAAGGCAGTTGCTTAACCAACTGAGCCACCCAGGCGCCCTCTACCTAATTTTAAATTAATGCACAATGGATTGAATACTGCTAAAAGTAAAACTCTGATTTAAATCAAGTTGCTTGAAATGAACTAACTTCCAAATAAAAATAAAAATTCCAAAACATGCAAATTATTTTTATAGCTGAAGGAGAACTAAAAGTGAAAATGATACACTAATTTTCTCAAATTATTTAATGGTTAAATCAATAAAGAACATATTGATCAATCAGTGGTTTATACCATAGAAAATACTAAATTTTAATATCCCTTTATTCTATAGCAAAGAGGAAAAAGACAGGTGAGAAATACTGAGTTGAAAAATAAGGCTAAAAAAGGAAACAATCAACAAAACTAAAAGGCAACCTATGGAATGGGAGAAGATATTCACAAATGACATATCAGACAGATAAAGGGCTAGTATCCAAAATCTATAAAGAATTTATCAAACTCAACAGCCCCCCAAAAAAATCCAGTCAAGAAATGGGCAGAAGACATGAACAGACATTTCTCCAAAGAAGACATACAAATGGCTAACAGACACATGAAAAAATGGTCAACATCATTCAACATCAGGGAAATACAAATCAAAACCACAATGAGATACAACCTCACACTGGTAAGAATAGCTAAAATTAACAGCATGGAGATTCCTTAAAAAGTTAAAAATAGAACTACCCTACAACCCAGCAACTGCACTACTAGGTATTTATCTAAAGGATACAAACATAGTGATTGGAAGGGGCACATGCACCCCAATGTTTATAGCAGCAATGTCCACAATAGCCAAAATATGGAAAGAGCCCAGATACCCATCAACAGATGAATGGATAAAGAAGATGTGATATATAGATATAGATATAGATATAGATAGATAATGAAATATTACTCAGCCATCAAAAATAATGAAACTTTGCCATTTGCAATGACATGAATGGAACTAGAGGGTATTATGCTAAATGAAATAAGTCAGTTAGAGAAAGACCATATGATTTCAGTCATATGTAGAATATTTTTAAAGATTTATTTATTTATTTGAGAGACAGCATGCAAGCAAGTGCGGGGAGGGGCAGAGGGAGAGGGAGAGAGAAACCTTAGCAGACTTCTTGATGAGCTCAGAGCCCCATGTGGGGCTCGATCTCATGACCCTGAGATCATGACCTGAGCTGAAACCAAGAGTCAGTCGTTTAACCGACTGTGCCACCCAGGGTCCCCTCACTCATATGTGGAATGTAAGAAACAAAACAGATGAACATAGGGGAAGGGAAGGAAAAATAGAATAAGATAAAAACAGAGAAGGAGGCAAACCATAAGAGACTCTTAACTATAGGAAACAAACTGAGGGTTGCTGGAGGGGTGGTGGGTGGGGGATGGGGAAATTGGGTGATGGGTATTAAGGAGGGCACTTGATATAATGAGCACTGGGTGTTATATGCAACTGATGAATCACTAAATTCTACCCCTGAAACTAATAATACACTATGTGTTAACTAAATTGAATTAAAAAAAAATAAGACTGAAGATACAGAGGGAAATAAAGGAGATGTCATTAAAAGACCATAAATAGACGAACGTGATTGTATCTCAACTCTCCTCCATCCCCCACAAAAAAGGGCAAGAGCTGTAAAAACTGCAGAAGGTCATTTAAAATATTTATCATACAGCATAATACTTATAAAAAACAATTTTCAGAAAATAAAGTATCTTATATTTAAAAACCCTGTCATGGGCGCCTGGGTGGCTCAGTCATTAAGCGTCTGTCTTCGGCTCAGGTCATGATCTCAGGGTCCTGGGATCGAGCCCCGCATCAGGCTCCCTGCTCGGTGGGAGGCCTGCTTCTCCCTCTCCCACTCCCCCTACTTGTGTTCCCTCTCTCCCTGTGTCTCTGTCAAATAAATAAAATCTTAAAAAAAAAAAAATTAAAAAAAAAAAAAACCCTGTCATATCTAAAGAGATCGGGGTATCATTACAAAGAACTGGTTCATACTGAATGAGTCACCAGGGAATCCTTTAAATCTAAATTTAAATAATGTTTCTATAATAAAGATAAAGATGTAACCTCGTAAGTTCATAAGTTCTTAAAAGGAAAACTAATGGTATAATAAAACAAAATAGTTAACTCTTCAAATGCAAGAAAGTATAATATATATCACATTTCAAAGTACCTAAGAAAAGATTCATACTCTTATACCAAAAAAGCATTCACCAGCACAATTTTCCTGTTTTAATGATAACGAAAAATTTTAGAGACTGAGAATAAAGAATTTCTCACTTCCATGTAATTAAGTAATATTAAATAAGAGATCTGCTGCCTTATCAAGTTCAGGATCATTTATCGTTACAAAAATGTTAGTTAAGTCTTCCATGATCATGAAAGTGTTCAAATTCTTGCTGTGTAAACAGTTTAAAATTATAAACTGAACACAGATGTTTGTAATACCACCAAGCAAGGGAGAATTAATGGGCTATATAAAAGCAGAATCTTTTGAATAAACTTGACACTTACCAATAATCCACAGTATAAGTAGATAGTCTATTCTTTCAAGGGCTGGCCCCATTGTGTTTTTCTTATCCTCATTGTAGACAAGAGAGTAGAGGTTTAATAACAGCAGGAATGTGAAATATGATGCTCCATGAATAATAAATTTCATAAAAGGAGTGTGAATGATTCTGCCAAACTGAGATTTGGGAGCTATCAAATAACAAAGTGACAAAACTGGCCAAAAGATGCCAACTGTCAAAACAGTCATTATCTTCTTACAGGTGGGCTTACGTCGGTAACCTGACATCTGCCCAAACCAAACAGTGTTCAGGAACTGCTGGCAGTTAGACTGTGAGACAAACTGGAAAGAACACACACATACACAAAAATAAATAAATATTAATAATTATTAATGAATAATTATTCTGTTAATAATTATTAATAAACAATTAATACCTATAAACATAATTTGAGAATACCATTATTTAACTTATATTCAAAGTGTTACTATTTCAAAATCAATTCTATACAGTCCACATAATTTTTTGTTTTTTGTTTTTCTTACATGTAATAAAAGAGTGTAGAGGTTGAGAGCATAGACTCTGGAGCCAGATTACCTGGATTCAAATCCAGGCTCTGACACTTAATAATTGACCTTGAGCAAGTCTTTAAACCTCTTTAAGCCTCAAATTTCCCGTCTATAAAATGGGGATAATAATAGTCTCTACTCATAAACTTGTGACGAGGATTAAATGTAAAACTCTTAGAATAGTGCCTGATTCATAGCATGTAGTATATAAGTATTAATATTAATAGCCTACTTAGCCATTTTGCAAAATAAAGACTCTCATAACATTTGTGAAATTTCAAAGTTAACAACCACAAACCAAAGGAAAAAACTTTTGTCTAGAAGAACTACTGATTTCAGTTATAAGAAACCAAGATACTAAGATAGCAAAGCAATCCAAGTCTAAACATCAGATATATTTATGCTCCATGAAAACATTGAGAATTTCTTAAAATGTATTATACTCTTAAATCTGCTTAAAACTAAATTCTGTGTAAGAAAAAAAGGAAATATATTACCAAATAAGAGGGAAATTCTAGTTCAAGTATAGGAATCAATTTATCAAAGTTTACAAAGCTTCTTTGTTTACTGATTTCAGAAGCAGTATTTTCCCAATATAATGCTCATGTTGTGAAGTATAACTTAAGGATTCTGGTAACTGTGGATACAATAATGTGATCAGGTTTGAAATTACCATAGCACAAGTGATCATAATGTCATTCAGATAGTAAATACTAATTGGTCAATCTTCTGTTTTTAAAATGATTTATCCTGGGCACTAGGTGGCTCAATCCGGTAAGCATCTGACTCATGATCTCAGGGTCCTGGGATCGAGCCCCGCGTTGGGCTCCCTGCTCAGCTTGGAGTCTGCTTCTCTCCCTTTCCCTCTGCCCTTTCCCACCGCTCATGCTCTCTCTCTCTCTCTCAAATAAATAAATAAAATCTTAAAAAAAAAAAAGAAAGAAAGAAATTTCCTAATATACTATACTTGTTTTTGGCAGTTAAGTCTTAACTTCATTCTTCATTCTTCTGCTCAGATTCCAGTGCTCTTAGGGGATCTTAATTTGTCTCTCAAGATGAAATACTGGGGAGAGAAATAGCTTTTCCTCCTACCAACTACCCAGTTTAGTGGCATCCCAAACTTAGTGGTTTCTCCCTTCCCCCCAATATCAAAGGACTGACTGCTGTCCTTGCCATCCCTCTATATAATGATGATTTAATTAACAGTAATGTTAAATATGCAATTTGAAGAACAAAATTTCAACTAGAAATGTTTTAAGTCTGTGGTGGTTTTAAAACATTGATACAAATTCTTTGCTCCTCTTCTCATCAAGAGATGGCTTATCAATGTTTCATACCCTTCAATTCAACAAAGCTGTGATTGCTTTAATCAGTAAATTCTGGAAGAAGTGATACTATGTGACTTCTGAGGGTAGGTTTTAAAAGGCCATGCAGCTTCTACCTTGTTTGAGGAACACTTGCTCTTGGTGCCATTAACTGCCATATGAAGCATCCTACTACCCGAAGTTACCATGCTGTGAGGAAGCCCAGGCTACATGTAGGCACTCTGGGCAGCCCTCAGAGGCTTCTTAGACTATCTCCTCACAGTCAACCCACCACGATGACCATGCCCCTCCGTGATTCCAGTAGTATGTGCTCAGGAGGCCCACCCTCTATGGATCCAGCCGGCCCACTCAAGAGCTCCCTGTTGGAGTCCTCAGCGGCTGCTCAGGCACCCAACATTTGAGTGAAAAAGCCTCCAGATGATTGTAGCCCCCAGTCATCTGAGCTATCTCCATCTGAGACCCTAGACATACTGAAGCAAGGACAAATTATCCAACCTTGCTGTGCCCTTTCCTAATTCCTGGCCTACACAATCCAAGAGCATAATAAAATGATTATAAAATTATTATAAATGATTATGAAATACTGTTTTATGCCACTAAGTATCAGGAGTTTGCTATTCAGGACAGATTACCTAAACAAAGTCTACCAACTATTTGGGAAGATATTATCCTCCCCTTTGATCATATCTAGAAATCTAGTTTAAAAAACTATTTTCATTCATCCTTAAAATTACAGAGTATTTTCCTTTCAAATAAAAATATTATTACTACTCCTTGTTTCCTTGCATCTTCTTTAGAATGGAACATATGGTTACATCTGTGAGTCCTCAGGTGATATATATATATATATATATCAATCATTAGGAAACTGGCTCTTAGTTTTTCCTTCCCTAACCAGGATAATCTCAGGTCTTTCCACCTTTCTTTGAGGTTCTTTTTCCAATCCCTTAAGTTGATTTTATATCTTGTTGTCTCTTTATTCTATCACTTTCTAGTATTTCATGTCTATTTTAGGTTGTGGAACACAGAAGTAAATAAATTAACCTAAGATCTAGTCAAAATGTATATTAGAGGATGATTACATCAGGGGTTCTATATTGTTTCTATTTATACAGATTAGTGTCGTATTTCCTTTTTAAGCACACAGGTATGTTGTTGATTTATAATCTTACAGTTACACTGTCCAAAATCTTGTGTTTAATTTTTTCCTATAAATGTTTTATCTTAATCAAGAACCTTAGAGTACTAGAAAAAGCATAGGATTTGAAATCAGAAATCTGGATAAGTGACATACTATGTAGGTAATGTTAAACACCTTAAAATTCCTGTACCAATTTCCTGAGTCACAAACCATTATGAGGCTCAAATTTTCAACCAAAATAATACAAAATTCTGCTCCAGCACCAAAGGTCCTATATCTTGCCTTCCACAATTATCTGTCTCAGGTCCCATTTTTATATTAATACAAATCTGATAAGCAAGTTTTATTCCAACATCTATATTAATAATAAAAATAATGGGCCTTAAGGGCATCTGGGTGGCTCAGCTGGCTGAGTGTCCAATGAGTTTGGCTCAGGTCATGATCTCAGGGTCGGGAGACTGAGCCCTGCGATGGTTCTACACTGACTGCGGAGTCTGTCTGTCCTTCTCCCTCTGCCCTCTCCCCTGCTCGTGCTCTCACTCTCTCATGCTCTCTCTCTCAAATAAATAAATCAAATCTTTAAAAAAAAATAATGGGTCGGGCGCCTGGGTGGCTCAGTTGGTTAAGCGACTGCCTTCAGCTCAGGTCATGATCCTGGAGTCCCTGGATCGAGTCCCGCATCAGGCTCCCTGCTCGGCGGGGAGTCTGCTTCTCCCTCTGACCCTCCCCCCTCTCATGTGCTCTCTCTCATTCTCTCTCTCCCAAATAAATAAATAAAATCTTTAAAAAAAAAAAAAGAACAAGAAAATTGTTTAAAAAAAAAAAAAAATAATAATGGGTCTTAGAAAAAATATCTTAAAAGTATCATTTACCAATACCTCATACTATCAACTGGATATCATTACCTACATAGAAACACCCATATTTAGTAAATTATCTCAAAAAATGAAATTTAAAATGCATACCTTCCTTCTTCAAGTTCCTGAATCGTGTATTGTGTGTGTGTGTGTGTATGTGTGTGTGTGGGGGGGGAGGGGATTAGAAACAGGTATTTCCCTTAATAAGAGATGATGCCAGTAGAGCCAGATTCAACTTAGTTATCATATCATGTGCTTCTCCACCTTTGGGTTTCAATGAATTAACAAATAAGAACCAGGAAACACACTATCTGATACTTTACTTTTATTTTTTTATTTATTATTTTTTAAAGATTTTATTTATTTGACAGAGAGAAACACAGCGAGAGAAGGAACACAAGCAGGGGGAGTGGGAGAGGGAGAAGCAGGCCTCCCGCCGAGCAGGGAGCCCGATGCGGGGCTCGATCCCAGGACCCTGGGATCATGACCTGAGCCGAAGGCAGACGCTTAACGACTGAGCCACCCAGGTGCCCCTGATACTTTACTTTTAAATAGAAAGGAATTATTACTATAGAAAGCGCTATTTATAACCAAATCAACAAAACAAACCTATGACTGACAAAACACAAGATAGAAACATCATTGTGAAAGTACTTACTATACAAAATCTTACCTCAATAGCTACTACTTGGCAAAAATATTAAATTAATATCCATATTATTATTATAATTAATATTGTTAAAAGCAACTTGTGTCAACAATACTTCAATTTTTTTAAAAAAATGAAAGTAGTAAAACTGTCCTTGAACCAAAAAATAATAATAGCAACTGCCATTTATTGAGTATTTGCTTAATGCCATACTCATTGTACTAAACTTTTAAAGTACATATCCTTGGGGTGCCTGGGTGGCTCAGTCGGGTAAGCATCTGCCTTTGGCTCAGGTCATGATCCCAGGGTTCTGGAATCGAGCCCCACATTGGGCTCCCCACTCAGCAGGGAGTCTGCTTCTCCCTCTCCCTCTGACCCTCATCCCAGTTCATGCTCTTGCTCCCTCTCTTAAATAAATAAATAAAAATCTTTTTAAAAAAGTGATAGAGTACATATCTTTAATTCTTAATTAGTTGCTCTGAACCACTGTGGAGGAAATAATTCTTTTTTAAGAGATTTATTTATTTATTTTATATATAGAGAGAGGCCTAGCAGGAGGGGCAGAGGGAGAGGGAGAGAGAACCCCAAGTAGACTCCACACTGAGCGAGGAGGCTGGCTCTATCTCACGACCCTGAGATCATGACCTGAGCAGAAACCAAGAGTCAGACACTTAACTGACTGTGCCACCCAGGCACCCTGAAAATAATGTATATATATCACAGAAAACCTCATACCTCCTTTTGGTTATATTTGATAGCAAGTTTTAGACGACTTAAATTCATTCTTTCTTCTAGTAATCCCCGTTTGTCAAGAGGCTCATCACTAGATGTATGGTTTAGGATAACTTCCAATTCTCGTGAATTCCGGGCTTGTGCAAGCAAATCTTTAGCAAACATTTTACATTGTCGGGCTAGCTCCTCATAATCATTCCTGCAAAATGCAACAGTTTATTATTAGAAATGTCACTTCCAACTTCTAATTATTTACTCAGTAACATTTTAATTCTGATAGAGCTATACAAAATCTGAAGTCATTTTGTGCTGATGGTCAAAAGAACCTACTGGTACATAAATTCTCTACAGCTTTGGGGACAACTCTAACACAATTATGTACTCTGTGTTTCACACTGATAATTTTAGATGAGTACAGTATTTCCTTATATATACTGATATTCCTAGAAATTCTGATTATAGTTGTCAACCAGTTATTAACTCATTTGCCCTTATTCTCTGTAAGTTTGATATAAAACTTCCTTTTATATGACTTATCTAAACAATAGATAATAATAATGCTATCCAATAAATATTACTATGTAACTTTTAATGAGAGGTGTTTTCAATAATAGTCTACAACATGTTGTATGCTACTTCTGATATTAAAATAATATTCTGATTCACTTTAAAGTGTTCATTTGAGCAAAAGTCAAGTTGGAAAGAAAAGACCATGAAATACTCCTAGTAAAGAATTTCCTTTCATAATCACTATTCCTTGAAACTTAGGATTTTAACTGCTGGTTAAAGATAGGCCTAAATCAACCAACTTGTGAGAAATTAAGAAGTTTTAACAGATAATCCTCTTTAAGAACATCAATTACGTTAAAATTACATCTGAGTATAATAACTTGAAAATAAAGTTAGAAATAAATATGAGTCAACTGGGATCAGATTTTAGAAAATAATTTTTATTCAGTTTTTTTCTCCTTACTGGGAAAGGAAGGGAAAACAGAAAAATTTCCCAATGATTAATCATCTATACAATGGGATTTTCCATGAACAGAAAATTATCACTCAAAGAATTAAAAACTTTTCCTTAGAGGCTAACATTTTTCTCATCTACTCTTTGCATTTACTATATAACCAAAACTACCCAAGAATAAGTAATTGGATTTCTTTAACAAATGAAGTATTACTGCTTCTTAGTGTAGGAATCTAATTACAGATGAGAATATTCATCAAAAGTGTGTATTATTACAAAGAGGTCTCATCTTTAGGTAAACACTGACAGACCACTAAATTCAGTAAAATTAATATATTCTATTAATCTAATTTTCTTAATCTTTAACAAATTATTAGAAGACTAATAAGTGGCTATATAGTTTAGATGGAAATATAGTAGACTAGAAGCCAGGAGTCCCATGTTCTAGTTATAACTTTTGCTAACTCTGTTCCTAATTAGATGCTGCTATCAGTAAGATATCTAACCTATATAGATCACCTTCCTTGTCTACAAAAAACAAGGGGATTGAAGTAAATGGATTCTATGATCTATGTTCAAAATCTAACTTTATTATCCTATGATTACAGAATAATCATAGCAGTTGCTTCAAATCCTTTTTGGAAGGAGCTGAATGAATTCTATTTTATAAGGTAACTCAGAACTCCAATTATAAGATTATAATAGGAAGTTCTTCAGATTTAAAAGGAATAATTTATTAATAGCCTCATATGCTAATAAGTTAAAAGTAGCAACAAGTTACATTTTAACCATGTCTTATGTGTTTCTCAAAGTATATACTTTATGTCATATCAAGTTTAAATAAATTTTAACTTATCCAAATTGAAATACAGGAATTCCATACTTGAAAACTTATAAACAGGTATATTTAAAAAGTTTCTAGAACTCAGCTATCAAGAACACACTATACTCTGCTGTTAAGGCATAAGAAAACTTCAAGTTTCTTATCGGCCTTCCAGGAAGAAGTCTGAATCTTTCCATCTTGTCAAGTCACGAAAGGAGTGTAATGCAAAGACAGGAGGCTCCCACGGCAGTTAGACTTAAAAGGAAAGGTAGAGATAGGTATTACCTGCCCCCCAGAAACCTCACAGCAGGAACTGGCAAGAAATGATCAATTTCTCCTTCTTCGGGGGCCACCAGGGATACTTTAACATAAGGGAAAATCTCAAAGCTTTTCCTCAAGTCTACGAAATGTAGTTTTCTAAGGACTTTTATTTTTTTAATGTTTAAATTAGCAGTTTAATAGGCTGCTTTTTCCAGAGCCTTTTTTTTGTCCCCCCAACTTAACTCTCCAAGGGAAATTGATAACAATGATTCTTTGTGTCAAAATTACATTTAACTCTTCATTTCAGAAGAAAACTCAGAATGGGATTCATCCCTCTTAATCAGTAGTATTTTATTTCTATGTAATAGGCTGCTTTTTCCAAAGCCTTTTTTTTGTCTCCCCAACTTAACTCTCTAAGGGAAATTGATAACAATGATTCTTTGTGTCAAAATTACATTTAACTCTTCATTTCAGAAGAAAACTCAGAATGGGATTCATCCCTCTTAACCAGTAGTATTTTATTTTTTATGTCTACATGTTATGTGTCTCCTAATAGAAAATCTCACCAAACAGTGAAAAGGGACTATGTCTGTGTGTGTGGAATGTCCCTGACACACAGAAAGCATTTTATATGCTTCTGAAAGTTATGAAGGATCAGGCTCTCAGGATGATTATAGTATCTAGGAATGAGGGGAGGTAGAATAGAGAGCAGTTACAAATTTCCTCTTGCTTAAGGCTGCCACACCCCCTACTCTTCACTCTTAGAACTCCTTTGGAAACATTAAACAAAGGGGGAATTTAAGGATGGTGCAAGAATGGCAAAGGGCAGGTGGGGAAAGAGTGACCTAAGTAACATCAAAGTCTATTCCATTGAGCCTGAAGGAAAATCCCAAGTAGGTGGCAGCAAGGTCTGGTCATCTTGGATCAAAAGAAAATAAATATAAACATGAATTTGGTTCATGAAAAAAAACTCAGGTTGAAGGGATTCTGGAAAAAAAGGATATAATTTACAATTTCCACTCATTCCCACCTGAATTCCACCTCCACAAGGCTTAATTCTTTTAAATCAGCACTAAGTTCAAATGCTCTCAGAATTGGATCCTCCTCTGTTAACATTATTAGAGCTGGACTGGCCAAACAGCGATATATATCAAGACGAAACCTGTGATAAAATTTGATTCCATAATGTAAAATAAATGGATTGTACACATATAATTAGTATTTTCAACCTACAATTTTCATAAATTTAAAATTAAAATACTATAAAATTAAAAGAAAATAAAACAACTATAATATACTTAGGATAACTACATAAAAAGAAAAAGACTTAAAAAATAAGTCTTTGTATTTTTCAATCCAATTTAATTAAAAAATTTCTATTCCTGAATCCAATATTATTTTAAATGAAATAGGCTAGTAACTAATACATTTTGAATATGATGTGAATGGTTATTAAATTTTTCCTTCCTCAGTGATAAGACTACATTAATATGCTAGATATGTATAACACATGACTCACTCAACCAGGTTGTTTTTTAAAGATGTTTCAAATCTTAAGAATGAAATCATTCATTTATGCATAATCTCTAGCTAACAGAAAAGCACATTCCTTTACCTCTGTAAACTAGTTAAGGTTCACATTCAATACCTAAATAGGAAGCAAACCAGGAAATTTTTGCTATAATTCTTTCATTTATAAACATATAATTCTTAATTTATAAATTTGATAGATATTATATATTTTCTCCCAAACATAAATACATGCTTGTTATTAAAAAAAGCAAGCAGTTTAGGGGCGCCTGGGTGCTCAGTCGGTTAAGCATCTGCCTTCAGCTTAGATCATGATCCTGGGGTCTGGGATCGAGGCCCACATCAGGCTCCCTGCTCAGAGGGAAGCCTGCTTCTCCCTCTCCCTCTGCCTGCTGTTCCCCCTTCTTGTGCTCTCACTCTCTCTCTGTCAAATAATTAAGTAAATAAACAAATAAATAAAGCAAGCAATTTAGAAACTTGATGGTCCCCAGTTCTCCTCCTTCCACCAACTCTACTCCTCAAAGAATGGTCACTTACAGAGAATTGTGAATATCCTTGACATTTTTGATTCACACACAAACATAATCAGACATACTATATAAAGGAACAACTCCTTCTATATCACTACATATAGAGTCATGTCATTTTTTCCCAAAACTGGATGGTTTCCCATTTGATGGCATCTCATCAGATCTCCAAAAATGGAAATTTCAGTTGCTTCTAATTTTTTACTTCTATAAATAACGCAGCAATGAATATTCTTTAATTCATATATTCTTTGCACACTTAGAATTGCTGGATAAAATGGCATGTGTATTTTAAATTCTAATAGCTGCTTCCAAAGCACTAACAATAAGGAGAGCTCATTTTCCCCTACATCATCATTAGTATTTTGCCACTCTAACAGATGAAAAATGGAATTTTATCTGAATTTCTTTAGAAGCTTAAGCGTCCTTCCCTGTTTACTATTCATTTATACTATTTCTGTAAACTCCTGTTCATTTTCATTAGCCTATTCTTCTGATAATTGTTTATTTTTTAAAATCAATTTGTAAGATCTACATATCAAAGAAATTAGCCCTTTGTCTAGTCAAAGTATTTTAAATACTTTTTTCCCAATTTATTGTTTGTCTGTATTCCCCAACTAACCCAGAGATTCATCAGGAGACAGTAGAACTCTTAAAGGCTCAGAGTGTATTAGCATAAACTTTACCCAAATCAGTGGCTCACCTATACAGACCCTGAAATGACCCTTAGGAATCAAGGCTAAAGAATAAAAATAATCAGGGGCACCTGGGTGGCTCAGTAGGTTAAGCATCTGACTCTTGGTTTCAGCCCAGGTCATGATCTCATGGGTTGTGGGATTGAGCCCTGCATCCAGCTCTGTGCTCAACAGGGAGTCTGCTTGAAGATTCTCTCCCTCTGCCCCGCCCCCCCATTACATGTGCACTCTCTCTCTAAAATAAATAAATTAAAAAAAAAATAAGAATCAAAAACTAAATTAGGCACAGAGATCTACAATTGTACATTACAGGGAGACAGATTTTGCAGGCCAGAAAAATAATAATAAAAAAACAATCTTAGAAAAAGTAAAACAGTATTCATAGTTGCTACAATATATACTAGACTGTCCAGATTTCAAACAAAGAAATACTAGATGTGCAAGAAAAAGTCAAGCTGTGCCTCACTGAGGAGCAACATCAGAGGGGGAAAACAGACTTCACAAAAATAATCCAGCCAGATGCTAAAAAAAAAAAAAAAAAAAAAAGTAAATAACAATAGCAAGGCCCAGAAAATGGAGGGAACCAGCACACAGAGTTGCTACAATATATTATCTAAAATGTCCAGTTTCCAGTGAAAAATTAGGAGACATGCAAAGAAATAAGAAAACATGTTTCATACCCAAGTGGGAGAAAAAAAAACCCAAACAGGTAACAGAAACTGCCTTTGAGAGTGACCAGAAGTCAGATTTAACAGAAAAAGATTTCAAAGTAGCCATTATAAATATATACACAAAACTAAAGAAAGTATGATTAAAGAAGTAAAAGAGGGCATGATGACAATCATGCAGATTCTCAAGCAGAGAATATCAATACAGAAACATAAATTATGAAAAAGAACAAAATGGAAATTATGAAATTGAAAAGTACAACAACTAAAATTTACAATTCACTAGAGGGGCTTGTAATAGGTTGGGCTGTGTCCCCCTAGAGTTCACATGTTGAAGTCTTATCCACTAGTACCTCAAAATGTGAACTTATTTGAAGACAGGGTCTCTAAAGAGGTAATCAAGTAACAATGAGGACATTAAGGTGGAACTAAATCCAATATGATTAGTGTCCTTATAAAAAATTCGGGGTATTGTGAAGACAGGAATACAAACAGAGAGAATACCATCTGAACATGAAGATGTCCATCTACAAGCCGATGACAAGAGGCCTGGAACAGAATCTTCCTTCACAGCCCTCAGAATAAACCAACCCTGCCAACACCTTGATTTTGGATTCCTAGACCCCAGAATTGTAAGACAATAATTTCTGTTGTTTAAGTCACCCAGTGTGGTATCTTATTATGTTAGCCTTAGCAAAATAATGCAGGGCTCAACAGTAGATCTGAACTTGCAGGAGAAAGAACTACCAATCTTAAAGATATATCGATAGAGATTATGGAAGCCAAAGAATAAAGAGAAGAAAAAGAATGAGGAAAAATGAACAGAAATTCACAGAGATATGTAATACTATTAAATACAACAACATACTCATAATGGGTATATACCAGGAGAGAAGAGAAGAAGAAAAAATATTTGGAAAAATAATGGCTAACAACTTACCATATTTATTGAAAAACAATAACCTGCACATCCAAGAAACTCAACAAATTCCAAGTAGGATGAATGCAAATAGACTCAAAAACCAAATCATGGTAAATATGCTGAAAGTCAAAGGCAGGGAAAAAATCTTGAAAGCAACAAGAGGAAAGTGATGAGTCACTTACAAGGGAACCCCAATAAGACTAACAGCAGACTTCTCAGTAGAAACAATAGACGGATAAAATATTCAAAGCACGCAAAGAAAAAAAAAACTATCAAAAATCCTATAACCAGCAAACCTATTATTCAAAAGTAAAGGCAAAATAAGAACTTTACCTGATAAACAAAGACTAATTGAATACATTCCTAGCAGACCTGCCTTACAAGAAATACTAAAGGAAGTTCTTCAAGCTGAGAGCAAGTGATCCAAGATGGTAATTCAAATCCACATGAACAAAGAGCACAAGTAAAAGTAGTTATGTAATTATAAAAGACACTATAAATGTATATTTCTCTCTGCCTCTTAACTGATTTAAAAAGCAATTATATAGGGGTGTCTGGGTGGCTCAGTCAGTTAAGCATCAGACTCTTGATTTTAGCTCTGGTCATGATCTCAGAGTCATAAGATCCAGCCCCACATCAGGCTCCATGCTCATCAGGCTCCATGCTGTGGAATCTGCTTGAGATTCTCTCTCTCCCTCTCCCTTAAATAAATAAATAAATATGGGGTGCCTGGGTGGCTCAGTCAGTTGAGTGTCTGCATTTGGCTCAGGTCAGATCCCAGGGTTCTGGGATCGAGCCCCACGTTGGACTCCCTGCTCTGCTCCCTCTCCCTCTGCCTACCACTCTGCCTACTTGTGCTCTCTCTCTCTCTCTGTGTCAAGTAAATAAATAAAGTCTTTTAAAAAATAATAATAAAAATAAATAATCTTTAAAAAGCAATTATATAAAATAATATGTGTACAATGTATCATTTGGACTATAATAACACAGAGAAATGTAATACATATATAATGTATTCACCAATAACAGCACAAAATAAGTGGACAGGACTACAGCTGTAATAGACTAAAGAAATGATGACAGTAAAATAATAATTACAACAATATGTTGTTGGGTTTGTAATATTAATAGATGAAATATGTATAACAATTACCATTAAAAGAATGGAAAAGAGAATAGAGCTATATGGAAGTAACATTCTATATATTATTAGAATTAAGCTAGTATTAATCTGAAGCTGAAAATTTTTTAAAAACCCTGAAAACATATAATAAGTAATTCATTAATGATATTAAAATGCTAATTAGAAAATATACACTCAATGCAAAAGAAAGCACTAATGAAGGAACAGAGAACAAGAAAGAAAGACATAAAGGAAACAAAAGAAGAGACATACAGAAACCAGAAAGCAAAATGACATATGTGAATACAACTATGTTAATAACATTAAATGTGAATGGTTTAAACAATCCAATTAAAAGGCAGAAGTTGTCAGACTAGATTTTAAAAAAGCATAATCTAACTATATGTTGTCTACAGGAGATACAATTTAGATTCAAAGATACAAATAGATTGAAAGTAAACGTCTGGAAAAAGATATATCATGCAAACAGCAACCACAGGAAAGCTGGAGTAGCTATACTAATATCAGACTTTAAAACAAACAAAAAAATGTTACTAGCAATAAAGAGGGACATTTTATAATGATAAAAGGTCAAAGAAGATATAACATTTATAAACATATTTGTAACTAACAACAGAGCACCAAAATCATGAAGAAAAATTAATAGAAATGGAAAAATAGACAACTGAACAATAACAAACAGAGACTTTAATACCCCACTTTCAATAATGGATAGAACAACCAGACAAAAGTCAACAAGGGAAGAAAAGAATTAAGCAACACCATTAACCAACTAGACACTGACAGAACACTCCATCTGCCAAGGATAAGTTATATATTCTGAAACATTCTGAGATCTAATATTTCTCTCCCAGAAATTGGTAAAATAAATGGATAGAAAACCAGGAGGGATAAGGAAAACTCAAATACTATGAAAGAATATATGATTGAACTGAAATTTATTGAATGCTCACCCCAAGAGTACATAGAATATTCAAGAGTATTATTTCAAGAGTACAAAGAATATTCTCCATGTCAAACTACATGGTAGTCCATAGAACTAGTCTTAATATACATCTTTTTAAAGAATGAAATCATAAAAAGTACTTTCTCCAAATTAAGCAATGGTTTCTTAGCTATAATACCAAAAAGAGGTCAACTGGACACCACCAAAATTTAAAACTTCTATGCTTCAAAGTACATCATCAAAAAAAGTGAAAAGATAACTGATAGAATGAAATATCCAGAAAAGGCAAACCCATAAGAACAGAAAGTAAATTTAGTGGTTTCCAGCAGCTGGGAGAGTGACTGTTAATGAGTATGGTGTTTCTTCTGGATGTGATGAAATGTTCTGGAATTAGATATGATGGTCAATGTATAACTACATGAATATTGTAAAAGGGTGAATTTTAAAATATATGAATTATATCTCAATAAATTACATCTCAATAAAGTTATTTTTTAAAGATTTTATTTATTTATTTGAGAGGGAGAGAGAGAGAAAGAGCGCAAGAGCAGAGGGAGGGAGAATCAGACTCCCCACTGAGCAGGGAGCCTGACACGGGGCTCCATCCCAGGACGCTGGGATCATGACCTGAGCCAGAAGGCAGATGCTCAACTGACTGAGCCACCCAGGTGCTCCTCAATAAAGTTATTTTAAAAATACAGTATATTCTCCAATCAATTAATTTAGAAATTAAATTAGAAATCACCAGTAGAAAGAAATCTGGGAAATCCCAAAATATGTGAAAGTACAACAGCACATTTTAAAATAAACCATGAATTAAGAGAATGAAAAGACAAGCCACAGGCTGGGAAAAAATATTTGCAAAAAACATATCTGATAAAGGACCCTGTATATAAAGTATACAAAGAACTCTTAAAACTCAACAATAAGAAAACAAACAATCCAATTAAAAAGTAGGCAAGAGATCTGAACAGACATCTCACAAAGGAAGATATACAGATGGCAAATAAGCATATAGAGATGTACAACATCATACATCACTAGGGAATGGCAATTAAAGCAACAGTGAGATACTATACCATTACACACCCATTAGAAAGGCCAAAATCCAAACCCTGACAATATCAAATGCTGGTCAGGATGTGGAGCAACATGAACTTCATTCATTGTTGGTAGGAATGCTGAATGGTGCAAGCAATTTGCAAGACAGTTTGGCAGTTTCTTAAAAAAGTACACATATTCTTGGGGTGCCTGGGTGGCTCAGTCGTTAAGCGTCTGCCTTCGGCTCGGGTCATTATCCCACGGTCCTGGGATCAAGCCCCGCATCAGGCTCCCTGCTTGGCGGGAGGCCTGCTTCTCCCTTTCCCACTCCCCCTGCTTGTGTTCCCTCTCTCTCTGTGTCTCTCTCTGTCAATAAATGAATAAAATCTTAAAAAAAAAAAAAAGTACACATATTCTTACCATATGATCCAGCAATCACACTTCTTGGTATTTATCTAATGAGTTGAAAACTTATGTCCACACAAAAACCTTTACATTAATGTTTATAACAGCTTTATTTATAACTTCCAAAACTTGGAAGCAATCAAGATGTCTTTCAGTAAATGAATGGATAAACTGTAGTACCTTCATACAATGGAGTATTATTCAGTGTTAAAAAGAATCATACTGTCAAGCCATGAAAAACATGAAGGAAACTTAAATGCATATTACTAAGTGAAAGAAGCCAATATGAAAAGGCTACATACTATATGATTCCAATTATATGACATTACAGAGAAAAGTTAAAACCATGGAGACAGTAAAAAAAAAAAAATCAGTGGTTGCCAGGGGTTTGGGGTGAGGGAGGGCTAAATAAGTGTAATGTAGGGGATCTTTAGGGCAGTAAAACTATTTCCTGTGATACTATAAATAGAAAATCCCAAATAGAAAATTCAGAACCAAGAATCCAAGGCAAGGATATTCACTCTTACTAACTTACATTCAACATCACACTGGAGGTTCTAGCCAGTGCAATAAGGCAAGAAAAATGAAGTCCTAAAGATCAGAAAAGAAGTAAAACTGTCTCTACTTACAGATGATATAATCTTATATATAAAAATCTTTAGGAATCTAAAAAGCAAACAAACAAAAAGCTCTATTAGAATAAATGAGTTTAGCAAGATCACAAGATACAAAATCAGTTTTATTTCTATATACTAGCAATGAACCATCTACAAATGAAATTAAGAAAGCAATTCATGTGCAATATTATCAAAACAAATAAAATACTTAGGAATAAATTGTAAAATAAATTGTAAAAATGAAGCACAAGACCTATACACTGAAGACTAGAAAACATTGCTGAAAGTAATTAGGAAGATCTAATAAAATGGAGAGATATACCATGTTCACAGATTGAAAGATTTAATATTATTAAAATGGCAATCCTCTCCAAATTGGTTTAATGCAACTCCTCTTAAAAATCCAAGCAGGTATTTTTGTAAAAATTGATAACTCATTCTAAACTTTATTTGCAAATGCAAAGAACACAGCCTAGCCAAAAATTTTAAAAAAAGGATGAAAGATGAAAGACTTACATTTTGTTTCAAGTTTTGTTTTATTTCAAGTTTTTATTTAAATTCCAGTTAGTTAACATACGGTGTAATATTAGTTTCAGAAGTAGAATTTAGTGATTCATTGTTTACATATAACACCCAGTGCTCTGGGTGCCTGGGTGGCTCAGTTGGTTGGGTGTCTGCCTTTGGCTCGGGTCATGATCCCAGGGTCCTGGCATTGAGTCCCACATCGGGTTCCCTGCTCAACGGGGAGTCTACTTCTCCCTCTGCCCTTCCCCCCACTTCTCTCTCTCGAAAAAAAGTAAATAAAAATCTTAAAAAAAATAACACCCAGTGCTCATCACAAGTGCCTCCTTAATACCCATCACCCATTTAACCCATTCCCCTGCCCACCTCCCCTTCAGCAACCCTCAGTTTGTTCTCTATAGTTAAGAGTCTGTTTTATGGTTTGCCTCTCTCTTTTTTTTTCCTTATGGTCATCTGTTTCTGAAATTCCACATATGAGTGAAATCATATACATTATCTGATTTAAAAGTTGACTATAAAATTACAGTAATCAGGACACAGTGATATTGGTGTAAGGACAGACTTATAGATTAATGGAACAAATTAGAGTCTAGAAATAAAATCATACATATACGCTCAAATGATTTCTAAGGTGTAAAGCTAATTTACTGGGGAAAACAATACTCTTCAACAAATGGTAGTAGAACAAATGATTGGATATTGCAAAAAAATTTAAAAAAAGAACTTAGATCTTTATCTCACACACATATAAAAGTTTACTCAAAATAGATTATAGACTTAAATGTAAATCATACAACTATAAAACTTCTAGAAGAAAACAGATTTTCTAGGAGAAAATCTTTGTGACCTTGGGTTAGGCAAATATTTCATACATATGACACAAGAAATAATCTACAAAAGATAAAAGTGATAAAATGGGCCTCATCAAAATTAAAAGTTTTGCTCTTCAAAAGACACCAAGAAGAAAATGAAAAGACAAGTCACAGACTGGGAGAATTCATTTGCAAAACATATATCTGATAAAGGACTTGTGTCCAGAATATACAAGGAACTTTTACAACTTAATAAGACAAACAACCCAATTTTTAAAAATGGGAAAAAATCTGAATAGATACTTCATCAAAGAAGATATATTAATGACATATAAACACATGATAAGATGGTTGATATTATAAGGCATAAGGGAAATGCAAATTAAAACCACAATGAGATACTACTACACTTCTGCTAAAATGGCTAAGATCAAAAAAACTAACAATATAAAGTGTTGGTGACCATGTGGAGGAATTGAAACCATCATATATCACTGATGAGAATGTAAAATGATACAATCACTTTGGAAAACAGTTCGGCAGTTACTTAAAAAGTTAAACATACACTTACCATACAACCCAGTAATTCCACTCCTAGGTATCTACCCAACAGAAATAAAAAAAAATATGTCTACACAAAAACTTATATGTGAATGTTCACTGCCAAAAACTAGAAACATCTCAAATGTCCATCATCTAGTGAATGTATAAACAAAAGATTCAACCTTCATCCTTAAAATGATATACTACTCAACAATAAAAAGGAATAAACTACTGATACATGCAATATGAATGAACCTCAAAGTATTATGCTAAGTAAGAGAAGCTAGAGACATAAGTCAATATATTGTACGATTCTATTTATATGAAATTTCTAGAAAAGAAAAAAACTATAGGTTATAGACAGAAAAAAGATCTGTGGTTGCCTGGAGCTAGGAATGGGAGCAGGGACTGACTAAAAAGGGGCATGACAGAACTTCTTCCAGTGATGGAAATGACAGAATATTGGATTCTGGTGATAGTATACACCTGTATACATTTACTGCACCTGTATACATTTACTGCATATCATCAATCTCCATATTTAAAAAAAATTTTTTGGGGTGCCTGGGTGGCTCAGTTGGTTAAGTAGCCGACTCTGGCTTTCGGCTCAGATCATCATCCCAGTGTCCTGGTTCGGCTCCACGATCAGTGGGGAGTCTGCTTGAAGATTCTCTCTTCCTCTTTCTCTGCCTCTCCACCCCCTCAACCCCACTCATGTGCACATGCTCTCTCTCTCTAAAATAAACAAACAAATAAATCTTTAAAAAAAAACAAACACAAACTTTTTTGAGGTCTGTAGAGTTATGAGATTATATTCTACATAACTTTCTGGCGTTCATCCACACCAAGAAGAATATGGGAATATGAAATTCTACATTGTCCAAAATACTTTTAAGACAGTGAGTAATTTCATATGGTTCAACCTAAATATTTGGACAACAATAAGAATGGAGTAGATGAGACAAGATTAATATCAGATAGGCAAAATTAATGAAATAGGAGAGGAAATTTTAATGGAATCTGCATAGACAGAAATCAGGAGAGGGATTTCTAACTTCAACATGTAACAGATGGTCATTGATGGAGACTAGCTTCCAATCTAACACCACAGTTAAGAGTCACATTTCTAACCAATTAGAATTCTAGTCATTGAGCAGAATATAGAACCTCAAGCTGATCATACTAGTTAGATCCAGAGACAGGAGGAGAATTGAGATTGGTCAAAGGACATCTGCTCAAAATTAAAGTTAGAATTTTTACACAGATTTGAGGATTTATTCACATATTACTTGTGTAGTTAAAATAAATAGTTTTCAAACTAGTATTACTAGAGCCTCATAGTTCACTGATTTTCTCAATGCCAAATCCTACTCTTCTAGCCAAGTTGTACAAATTCAATTGCTTTCAAGGGTGAAGTGGGTAATAATAGGAGTAAAGTTGAATATACTTTAGGCTTACAGGCATTCAAACTCAAAACTATAAAAATCACTGTGCAGTTTAAACAAAGCATTTCTCAACTTTTAAAAAACTTTGCCTTTCCTTGATAGATAATAAAGATTGCAAACATTTCTTTAAAGTTATTTGAAATTTCACAACACATCAAATAATTGAGACTAAAACCAAATCACAGCAATTATATTACTGAAAATGTTTTTCTAAACTGCAATGGTCCATTACCCTTCCCTACCCCATTTAAAATTATCGCCCCTAAGGGGTGCCTGGGTGGCTCAGTCAAACATCTGCCTTTGGCTCAGGTCATGATCCCAGAGTCCTGGGATCAAGTCCCGCATCGGGCTCCCTGCTCAGCAGAGAGTCTGCTTCTCCCTCTTCCTCTGTCCCCCCTCTACCCGCTGCTTGTGCTCTCTCTCTCAAATAAATAAAATCTTTAAAAATAAATAAATAAAAAATAATGATAATAAAATAAAATTATTGCCCCTAGACCTTATCCTCACCTGGAACTTCAGCATCTCTAAAATTTAAAAACCAGTAACTTTGTAAATACAGATTGCCTCATTTTCTTATTGCCAGTATATTGGCCCTTCAACTTCACCAAAACCTTTACCCATATCTCTTTTTACTCATTTTGTTAGCCTCCTTTTCTTCAGCAACTCTACTTAGCAATTCCTAGAAATGACTTGTAGTCAGGGCATTTTGACACTCGCTATAACTGTTTTCCCAAGTATCAATAACAAACTCTCAAACTTTTCTGTAAATACACCACATCATTTGGAGTTCCCTAAATAAACCACAATCACATACTGTACTTTCTGCATAAAACGTTTTTATTTTTTTTTAAGATTTTATTTATTAATTTATTTGAGGAGGAGTCGGGTAGAGGGGGAGGAAAAGAGAGAATTTCAAGCAGACTCCCCACTGAGCACAGAGCCAACAAGGGGCTCAATCTCATGACCCTGAAATCATGACCTGCAACAAAATCAAGAGTCAGAGCTTAACCAACTGAGCCACCCAGGGCCCCTCTTTTTATTGTTATTCATACCTAAAGACCAAGCTCAAGCCACAGCTCCTCTAAAAGCTTTCAGAACAAAGCTTTTCCCCCCACCTGAAACCAAGCCAGGCTTAGTGTTCTCTCCAGCCCCAATTCCTACAACCTCAACTGTTTCAACTACACACATATTTAATAAGCATACAATTTGGAAATATTTATATTTAATATTAATAAAGGATTTTAAAACTAGAAGAAGCCTTAAAGATCATTTCTGCTAGTCATTATATGATATAGCCATAGCTATCAACCAGATCTTATTAAAAAAAAAATAGATCTCACTGTAAATAAACCTGAAAATAGAAAAACTTTCCAGTTCAACCTCTGCAAATAAACATTAAACTGATTCCCAGGAGACTTTCTCAATTTATGGATCTGTGACTATCTGTCAATCCACCAAAGATCTGTCCTTAAGATAAGGAAGGAGTGAGGGTGACTAGCTTGCAGCTTTAAGGCTAATTTCACGTACTGTAAAAACAGTTTGTCAATGGGCTGCTTAGGACTTCCAGACCATATTTCCCATAGTAAATGTTATATTGATATAATCTCAACTGTATTTGATTACTACATAGATAATATATATATATAAAGACTTATGCTGAAAATTAGATTCTCAAGTGTAGCCCAGAACCTTATACAACATGCCCATATGTGTGCTCTTGCTCAACCCATCCAAGATGGGATACTTTCTCATTCTTTTTCTCCTCAGTTGTTGTTAATATTTGGACTGGGGAGAAAGGGAAGAGAAAAAGATTTAAATATTGTGTGAAAGGGGAAGTAAGAGGCATAACAAGTTAAGTATTTAGTCAGACAGAAAATACATTTTATTTCCTTATAAATAAGATAAGAAGGGGTATCTCCACCTCTTCTACTATTTGGAAATTCTCTTAGGCTAATAAACTCTGCTTTTAAAAAGTAAATAATGTCTCTAAGCCCCACCAGCAGA